>NC_134537.1:109769835-110075460 GCF_050624435.1 Tenrec ecaudatus
CCCTTTTCTCGCTTGTAAGGTAAGGAAACCCAACAGGGAAGCTCCATTGACATTAGATCACATTGTTATACTCAGAAAGAATGTGACATCCCATGGTAGTCCCTAACAATTGATTGGGTGATTCCATTAGACTGTCATGGAGACGATCACATTATTACATAACTACCAGCCAAGGTAACACCTATTTTGGGGTGAAGCAATTCAATCCATGACATACATGAAGGGCTCTTAAGCCCTGCTGGAAAGATTAAACCCAACCCCCCATGGCTGTCTAGTCCACTCTGACTCAAATCAACCCCACATGGCAGCATGAACTTGTCTTTATGGGATCAGGCAGTCTCATCTTGCTCTTGGAAGAGCAACTGGTGTGTAGGAACCACCCACCTTGAGGTTAGCAGCCAGTGTGCCATCAGGTGTCCTTGAAAAGATTAAAGGCTGAAATAAATGCAAACATGATCTGTGTTCATGAATAAGATGAGTGAGCATTGGTTAATGTCAGTGCTACACAAAGAGATCTACAGCATCAATGGAATCCTGGTCAAGCTTCCACAAGCCTTATATACAGAATCAGAAAAACTAATCCTTAACTTTGATGGGCGGCAAGAGGCTCTCAATAGCTAAAGCCACGATGGAAGAGAAGAAGAGGAAAGGAATAGAACTGAGGTGTCCTTATTTTCAAACAGCCCGTGTCAATGACAGTAATCAAAGCAATCTGCCGCAACAAACACATAAACCAGTGGAACAGACCCGAGAGGCCAGAACCAGACCCGCAGACCGGCAGTTAACGGATTTGTTTTACAAGGGGGCTAAGTCAATTTAACGAGGAAAGAAAAGTGTCCTCAATAAATGGTACCGGGGAAGTGGAATTTCCACGTGCAGAAAAATGAAATAGTAACCATGTGTCACACACACACTATATGGACCTAAACGTGCAAACTAAAACCATAAAACTCAGCCTTTTTAACAATGAGTCAAACAGTAATATAGTGAAACACAAAATAAATACATGGCACCTCTTAAAAACAGAAAACTTTTGTCATAAAAAGAAAATATTTTCATCCTCATTAGTTATAATATCATAACTATTTAGTATGATTTACTAACCAAAATACATAATCAAATAACCCAGTCATAAAATGAGCAAAGGGCTTGAGTAGAGATTCCATCCAAGGCAATCAGATGATCACCAAACACACGAAGAGATGTTCAACAGCATTAGTCATCAAAGAGATGCAAATGCAAACCATACCACTTCACTCCCACTAAAATGCCTAAGATTAAAAAAAAAAAGACAATAAAAATGCTGACGAGGAGAATAAAACTCTCATTTACTGCTCAAGGGAATGCAGAATGGCAGTGAAAAGTTACATCAGGTTCTCAAAAAAGTAAGAATAGGCCTACCACATGAACCAGCAATTCCACTCCTGCATATATATATATATATATATATATATATATATATATATCCCCCAACTATTTGCTGAGTCTCACACAGACGCTTGTATAACAATGTTCGCTGTAACACTATCCACTAGCCAATGTGGCACCAACCTAATTTACCCATCGACAGAAGAATGGGTCAACAAAAGTGGTACATAGTACAATGGAATACTACTCAGCCAGAAAGAGATCCTGGTCTAGATATATATGCTACAGTATGGAAAGCACTTGAAGACATTATGTGAAACATAGCTCCTAAGAAGATGAATGGAAATAGGGAACCCAACCAAAGAAGGAAGTAGAAAATCTGCTCTTACCCTGAGTGAATTGCAAATGTGCATCAATTGTTGAATGAAACATTAATTTGCTCTGTAAACTTTCACCCAAAGCACGTAAACATTTATGTGCGCTCTCTCTCTCTCACATACACACACACACACACACACACACATACACACACACACACACAACCTAAACAAAATAAGCCAAATCACAAAAGGACAAAAATTGTACCAATGAATCGGCAGCACCGAACAGCAAGATAAGACTAACAGGAGGATCTGAAGAATTGAACTCTAAGGATTACATTCTTCATAAGTCACCACCCTTAACATTCACACTACAATCTTCAGGTGGAGCCCGAGAGTATAATCTGACAGGGGGTCGCTGTGGAGTCGGCACTGACTTAATGGCAGCGAGTTTGGTTTGTTGTGGATGATCAACCTAGAAAAGGAGTTTACCCTTGCAGAAAGGATGTTGTAAAATGCAAACATAAAGAAGTACGTATTTTGCCTCCTCTGTGGATCTTTAATTCGCTTCATAATCAAGTGGCCATTGCAAGAATGAGTGTTTTTTTCTTCTTTCCCCAAGTTTTGGAAAGTCATCCTAAATTAAGCCCCGGAAAGAAATGGAATCTCTTTAGTAATGACTCTTGTTTTCTTTGAGAGTTCACATTTGGGTCAGCCAAGTCTCAAACAGTAAAATTATATTGCTGTGTTGTTAGT
Organism: Tenrec ecaudatus; assembly: GCF_050624435.1. Taxonomy (NCBI): domain Eukaryota; kingdom Metazoa; phylum Chordata; class Mammalia; order Afrosoricida; family Tenrecidae; genus Tenrec; species Tenrec ecaudatus. Next base: position 109,772,280 of record NC_134537.1, read on the forward strand.
CAAGTTCAGGGGGGTGGGGGTGCGGACGGCCGCTGGCTATTTGGATCACTGGGTGACAGCCTATCTAGTTTCTATACAGAAAGAAGGGTCTATTCTTAGGTAAAAGACATCATCAATTTAGAGGAGCAGGCGCATGCACTGAATTTCTCCCCAGTGTTCACTAAGGGAAGACTCAAGAAAAGTCTCGTTTTTAAATAAAAGTTGTTTGGGTGTTTTTGTGTGACTCTGTCAATGGCACATCCACAAACGAGAGTTTTTTCTCTTGCTGTCTTTATGTTGCAATTTAGAGGCAGAGAGAAAACAACTGTGCAATGATCCTTTCCTGTTTATTTATGTATTCCTTGCCTTGTTCAAACAAGAATAAAACATAAAATAATAATCTATTGCTATGCTACAAATGAGCCAGAAGCAATACTTTGTTTTATTACAGTAACTATCACTCTTGACCTTGAACTATTTGCCATATAAAACCTGAAGCCTACCCGGCTTTGGGGGACAACAGTAGCTCAGGGAGACGCGTCCGTGCGGTTCTATGAAGAATCAAGACACACAAAAGCAGCCACCACCCACTGGACAGCATGTGGCTATGATGCTAACAGGTTTCAGTGGACCTTCAGCCGAAGAAGAAAGGCCAGGTGATCTAGTTGGTAAAACCAGACAATGAAACATAGCAGCAGCCCAATCACTGGGACAGGGCAAGGCTGTTTAGCATTGTGCTTAGGGGTCCCCATGAGTCGGGGAACAAATATATGTCATCAACAGCTACTTCATGGACATATTCCTTATCCCAACAGAAAAACTAAAGAAGTAGTTTGGTTCACTAAAAGGCAAAACTGGCAGTTCACCGACAAAAACTGCCCAGGGACAAAAACATCCCACTGGGTTTAAGTGGGCTGTGCACCAACAGCCCGAAGGCGCACTAGGTGAAGCGACAATAATCTCTGTGTTTAGTACGGGGCCATCGTTACTTTGAGCTCTCACCACAGACTTTCGGTTGGGCGCACTCAAACGGATTCCAACTGACTGGTGACCTTATAGGACAAGGTAGACCTGTCTGCATCTGCCTCTGGGTTTGAACAGCCCAACCACGGGTTGCCACTGAGCACCTAAGCATTGTGCCCCCAGGACCCATAGTCATTATTTCGTACAGAAGAGTAGAAATATGTCTCTGAATTTCTCTCTCTAGCCTGAGGCTCAGAGCATTTCTTCAGGCCCACCCAGCACCCACGTCCCACGAGGAGCCAGCCTCAACGCTCTCCTCAAGTGTGACTCAGGGTTGATCCCCACACCTTTGTTATCAGCCCAAGGCTTACCCTGCTGCAGAGCAGAGAAAAATGGGTATGTCTTGAATGGAGGACCAGCTTATTAAAGCAACCACAGGACTACTTCAACGCTGTTAACGGTGAAGGGTGTGGTAAAAAGCAGGGTGGTTTGGGGAAGGGAAAATCTAAAGTTGTGCATTCGGTAAGAGGACCCTGACAGCCGTTAACCAGTTATGATGTGTGGATTCCAACTGGTGGCGCCCACACCGTGCTGGGTACCTCTGAGTAGAATTGTGTTCCGTAGTCTTTCTTTCTTCCCTAAGAAGGTACGCCTTTAGCTTTAGGAATCATGAACATTATTCATTATTTAGCTTTAGGAATCATGTACTTTAGTGGTGGTTGAGAATACACACAGCAGGAAGTGCACCGCTCAGGGACCTTGATTGTATTCAAATTGGGCACCATTCTCAGCCTCCCTTTCCCAGTGGCCCCTCCCCAATAACATTAACTCACCACCAGGTTTGCTTATTGAGTTGTTATTACCAAATGAATGCCACATAAATAGATCTTAAAATAGGATAAGGCTGGAGGCAAAATCCCTACGCGGCTATTTAAGCTAAAAAAAACTCTAGAGGAGATGATTAGTTTGAAGTTTAAAGACATCGCAGGGAAAGTTTCAGGTGTGGCTCAGAGAGGCCACGAGGATTGGAAGTTCTGTTCTTCGGTTCCCTCCTGTTGATCGGCATTCTTCTACACTGTCTTTCATCACCATGTTTGGTCATGAGAACCCGGCACTGCTCTGCTTCTGGTTTCGTGGCAAAAATGACAACTGTTTATGGAGATGATAAGCAGCACTTTTCCTTAACCTCCTCCCATCCCTGATTCATCTCCCTCTTGTCCCTGATGAGAAGAGAGACCAATTGCTGTACATTGGGTGCTGCTTGCAAGCTTTTTAAATCTTAGCCACCCTAGGAGTGAAACAGTAGATATTTTGTTGTTTTTTTCTATTTGTAACTGTCCAGTGGCTAATTAAAAGGCAATTTGAAACCACCAGTCACTCCATGGGAGAAAGACGAGGCTGTCTACTCCTGTAAAGTGTTATATTTTCAGAGACCCACAGGGGCGAGTCTACTCTGCCCTGTAGGGTCGCTATGAGTAGGAATCGACTGGAAGGCAGTGAGTTTGGTTTGGTTTATGGAATGATTAATGACATTGTGGATCTTTTCATATGGTAAGTGGCCAGTTGAACGCTCTCATTAGTGTAATGTCTACTCCAAGTTTAAAATAAAATTAAAAAGTTTAGTGCTGCTGATGAATTCTCCAAAGGGTTTCAATGGTTGGATTTACAAGTTGTAAAGGTGGAGTGGTAGCAGCTCCTTTGTCTAATTTCACTTCACGAGGGAGAAGAAGAATCAGGATCAACACAGCCCAAGACCATGTCCAACGAGTTTGTCAATTCCAACACCAACTATCCCTCCAGTTACGGGGTCTATTTGAGAAGCAAAAGACTACACTACAGTTCAGGGTCAGAAACAACTCAGGAAACAGTTCTTTGATCAGGGAAGCATCTACTCAGTCATGGCACACCTTTCTCTAGTGCCCCTAGGGGGCCTCTTGGGCCCTTCACCGGCTTCCGCCCTACTCAGCTAAGTGTAAAAAAGTCCGTCAGTATCACCTAGGGCAGTGGGTTTCCACCTTCCTCATGCCTCGCCATTTAACACAGTTCCTCATGTGGTGGTGACCCCAACCATAAAATTAGTTATGTTGCTACTTCATAACTGTCATTTTGCTATTGTTATGAATCATAATGTAAATATCTGATATGCAGGATGTATTTTTCATTGTTACAAATTGAACATAATGAAAGCATAGTGATTCATCACAAAAAGCAATATGTAATTATATATTGTGAAATATTTATTCTAATGACAAATAAATGAAATTTTGTCTTGAAGCACGGTGTAGCATGGGTAACAGTCTGGTGGGCATATTTGCATGTGGGCGGACCTGCCTGGAGACAGATAGGAGAGAATAGAAGGCCCATGTCTTTGTTCCTAAGACCATCGGAAAATATATTTCCAATGTTTTCCGATGGTCTTGGACGACCACTGGGAAAGGATCATCTGACCCCCAAAGGGGTGGCGACCCACAGGTTGAGAACAGCTGACCTAGACGCACCCCATTCCACCACATAGTGTCGACCCAGTGAGCCTCATCTAGCTTGCTTCCTCCATGGGTCAGGAAGGCACTGCACTGTCTCCTGCTCCCCCAGCAGCAGACGGAGCGCTTTCTCCAGAGTTACAGTTCTGCTGTCTCCTGGAGCTGCACAGACCCAGGGGCCTAAGGAGATCTCTGCTCCCTTCTCCTCTCAGTGGTAGTGTACCTGCCTGTCTGCCTCTGCGATGTCTCATTTTAATCCCAGTGGGATGGCAAAAGCAACCAATAAGGTTCCATACATCCAATTTGCATGATCCAATCCTTTGGTGGGCCACAGGTACCTCATTTGCATAATACAGTAGGCAGTACAAGACCATGACCTTTGCCATCCACCACACCATACCCAATTGATTGCCAGGAGGCACTCCTAGGTGACCTTGAAACCACAAACATTTCCTTAACAGCTGAGCAGACTTTTAACTGTGCACCTACCACCCGGAGTATGCTGTATGTAACGTATGCCAGTTACACCACGTATGCCAGTTACACCACATATGCCAGTTACACCACGTATGCCAGTTACACCACGTATGCCAGTTACACCACGTATGCCAAACAATTCCCACTGAGGTGTAACCCTACACCTTTCTCTCCCATGCAAGTCAAGGGCACTATTAACTACCCATGAAGTATGAAAAGGAAGTCATCCCCACAAATCACATATATTGTTACAATGTAATTACCTGCTTGCTTCATGTTTTATCAAGGTGCTAGACAAGGAAAGAGTCTGATTCGAGTTTAAATGTTCACAGCTTGCCTAGTTCCTAACACACAGTAGACACCTAGCCTAGCTTTTTAGAAGACGTGACCCCAAGAGGTGAGCATTTTAATAATTCATAGCACTTTCATCCACATTCAAAAGAAATGAACTGAAGGTGGCCGAGGCGATCATGCTTTATCAACTAGAGAAGCTAGTTACTCGTGTTGGAACATGTTCCTCAAAGTGTTACATACTCAAACACGTAAGAAAAAGACGGCTGCCTGATTGACCTGCCTTAACTAAGTAGTGAGATAAACTCATAGGAACAAGCGAACACATAACAAAAACGCCCACTGCCATTAAACTGATTCCCACTCACAACAAATAGGACTGCCAAGGCATTGCAAATACCAGTAACCTTAAAACTACTTTCATGGTTGTGCTTTTGTTCTTTGTTTTGATAAACTTTGTAATGATATACTGTGTGTGGTGTACTTAGAAGAATAAAGCCAAGTTATTACTTAACTCACTAAAAAATAGATTTTTCTTCATAAAATCGGGGGGGGGGGGGGGAGAGTACCAAATAAGTACATTTTAGAATATGCCAAAGAAGCCTTCTCTTTGCTTAGAGCTCTCAAACACCTCATTCCACATTCCAGGAACAGAAAGAAGGCATGAAACTAAGCTGCTTCTCCCAGAGATACGAGGGTCCATAGAGACTTCTACGATTCTTTCCTACACTGCCCACAAGGGCAAAGGTTTCATGAGATTTCTTCTTACATTTGTTACATTTAGATGCAGACTCTAATAATTAAAGGTGTTTTTTCTGTAAGTCTTACTATGGCCTGGGCAAGGCGTCTTGGTGGCATAGTGGTCATGAGTTGGGCTGCTGACCATAAAGTCAGCACTTCAAAACCACCAATGGCTCCTTGGGAGAAAGAGGAGGCTCGGTCCTCCTGCAAAGATTTAGTCTCAGAAACCCACAGGGGCAGCTCTACTCTAGTCCTATAGGGTCACCTGAGTCTAACTTACCTCAAGAGCAGTCAGTAGCTGTGGTCAATGGCCTGGGCATTTAATGTTTCCATTTTATTTAATTCCACTGAAAGAACTCTCCCTTCCACCTTAAAAATTAAAACCACACCTTGATACACATTAAGAAAAAGGAAATAATATCAAATACATATCACTTTTTAAAAATGTATTAGTCATAGCAGCCCAAACTACTGTAATGCTGAGCTTCGGAAGCTCCACACACAGAAAATCCAGAACATAAAGGAAGTGATATGAAGCAGGTTCTGAGGGGATCTTCCTGGGCAACCTGAAGCATCCAACAGCATGAGACCTAGTGCAGCGGTTATACTTTTATTACAAAGCAAGAGTATACACAGTCTTTTTAACTGACTATGAAAAATTTAAAAATGAGTTTGTGGATTGTTAACCGTTTCACCGACATACAATGCACGCACCACACATTTGAAGGGTTCAATCTCATGCATTGGAGGTGAGCAACCATCACCGCAGCCAATCTAGGGTGCTGCTTCTTCCTCCTACACACTGTGGCTAGTTACTACAAAAGTCCAGGAGGTCTTCGATCGACCACTGCATAGGGGTGGTTAGGCTTCCTCCAACATTGTCATTGCTTAATTAGTCTGCCCTTTAGAAAGGGGAAAGCGCACATCCTTCTTCCAGGAGGCCTGGATCTCACTGCTTTTAACAAAGGCCAAAGTTAGCTATGCAAGCACCCAGGAAGGACCGCTGGGGGAGTCCAGAAAGGCTTTCGAGAACGAGCTGTGAGCTCCAGGTGGCACCGAAGTGGGATGGGAGGGCACGACCTGATTGGCTTCCAAGCCAAGCACATGCCCATCCTATGACCTGCCATCTCCACATCCACACACAATGGTATGTCGCACATCATTCCACCGCTTTGGACCTCAGCTTCCACACCTGTAAAGGACAGGAGACTGTGCTGGGGAAGTTCCTCCCGGCCTGAAGTAGGATTATTCCACTCACAAGACTTTAGTGGAAAATCTCGATCCTGCCCAGAAACCAAATACACTAAGGTAAGGAGCTCTGGTGGCATCACAGACAACTAGTTGAGCTGCAAACCCAAAGGTTGGCGGTTTGAACCAAGCAGCCACTCAGAGGGACAAAGAGGAGACTTTCTACTCCCGTAAAGGTTCATGTCTCAAACCCACATGGGCAGTCTCATATGCACGCTGGTCTATAAGGTCACTAGGGTCTGGAATGGACTTACCGTCATTTATGAAAAAGAAGTAACTGCTTTTGCGATCCAGTGTTTCCTGTGAGTTCCTAGAGCAGTGGTTCTCAGCCTTCCTCATGTCACGACCCTTTATACCACGGGTCCTCACACTTCAGCCCGCGGGCCACATGCGGCCCACCGGGGACATTTATGTGGCCCCGCCGAGCTTTTATGCCCAGTTGTTTTTTCACTTCAAAATAAGATATGTGCAGTGTGCATAGGAATTTGTTCAGTTTTTTTTTTTAACTAGAGTCCAGCCCTCCCACAGGTTTGAGGGACAGTGAACTGGACCCCTGTTGAAAGTTTGAGGACCCCTGCACAGTTCCTCATGTTGGGGTGACCCCGATCATAAAATTGGTTTTGTTGCTACTTCATAACTATAATTTTGCTACTGTTATGAATTACAATGTAAATACCTGATATGCAGGATGTATTTTCATAGTTACAAATAGAACATAATTAAAGCATAGTGATTAATCACAAACAATATGTAATTATATATTGTGAAATATTTATGTGTTTTCTGAAGGTCTTAGGTGACCCCTGTGAAAGGGTCGTTAGACCCCCCCAAAGGGGTCACTACTCACAAGTTGAGAACCGCTGTCCTAGAATGTTGAATGGGGGACTACAAATAAGGGTTGCCCACCACACTCCCCAGAGCTTGCTCCAACTGCTCTGAAAACTAATTAGAAAAACACAAGCCTTTGAAGACACTCAGACCCTAATATTAAAATGCTACACATTCAATTTCCTATAACTACGTGTGTGTGTACACAAAAGAACCAATATGCTCACAGTTCCTAACTCTTACTAAGCTTAATGCTCTCACACAGATAACAGTTTGCAAGAAAACAAAGTGGGTGGTAGACTGCAGAGAGAATGACCCACTGAGCCTGCCTTGGGTACCCTGTAAACCCAAAGACTTGTCTGTCTTTCTCAATGCAGGGGCTATACACTGCAAGAAGACAGATGGACTAAATGTTGCAAAGACTAAATAATGTTATCTCCAATCACGCTAGATTTTTTAAAGCATTTTTCATCCTCTCAATAAGAACACCCTTACATAATCTCTGGGCAGCACGGGGTGTTAACATGCTCAGGTGCTAGCTGACAGCTCAGAGGCTCAACTCCCCCAAGGTCGCCTGGAAGCCGCGGTCTGTGACCCACCTGTGCAACCCTACTTGTCGACACACGTAGGGTCCAGGACGTGAGCATCAACTCAACGGCAGTCGGATTTTGAAACGCTGGGATTAAATGCTACAATGGTTAACAATACTTGAGAATCTCATCATGTGTCAGGCACGTGTCGGCCTAGAGATGAGGAAAAGGTGACGCAAAGACACAATGTGATTGCCCGAAAGTCACAGAGCTGCCACGTGGCAGTCGGAATCGGAATTTGACTGTGCAAGCCCACACTCGCTTGTTGAAACTCCAGATCACACGCATATCTAGCAACTGACACTCTGCTGGGCGATCAAAGATGATAATGACAAGCTCTTGGTGGTGAAGTCTGCCAAATATTTTAAAAATAATTACAACATGATATGTGTGCTGTCAGAGAGGCCTTTAAAAATGCCTATGGAAACAGAGGATGGAGGGTGCCAGGAAAGTTCACGCAGGCTTCTTCTTGAGCTGGGTACTGAAAGATGAGCAGGCAGGCATTCCTGGGGGGGGGGGGGGCGCAGAGAATGGAAGGGCAGTCCACATAGACCGAGAGCAGAATGTGCCGAGCGACAGAAAGGTGAGTGAGCGTGGGGAATTCAGTGTGGTAGGGGAGGAGGGCAGAGGCAGGGGGAGGGGCAGAACTGGGAAGCTTTTACAGTCTAGCTAACTGGGCCCCTTTCTACATCCATTTCTTTTTGGCCAGTGGTGGCTGGGGAAGAGATAACCAGCAGTTTTCTGGAATGATTTTTTTTTTTTTGAGGGGGAGCTCAGGGATGTCTGGGGATGTGAGCAAGAATATAAAGATAAAACATTAACCAATAAGCTGAATTTTAGAGCCAGGCCATCCTGGCTCTAAAACCCAAACTAAACTCATGGCCACTGAGTCAATGCTGACTCACAGCCACCGTTTCCCAAGGGTTCCCAGACTGTAACTGTTATGGGAGTAGAAAGCCCAGTCGTTCTCCCACGGAGCTGCTGGTGGTTTTGAACTGCTGACCATGAGGATCACAGCCCAACACATTACCACACCACCAGAGCTCCCTAGGCAGAGGATAAGAACAAGGAAATGCGGAGAAGGGGACAAACTGGCCCTTTAAATGAACTGCCACTGACTCCGTAAGGTATGAATAAAGCAGCTTGCGTGTGTGCGTGTGGGGCGGGGGGGGGGGGGGGGGCCTGTTCACTGAGGAAGAATGTCCACAACCATTATTATAACCTCAAAACAATCAATGACCTCAAAAAAACAGTGACAATGACTGCTTTCATACAGGCCTGGAGCCCGTCTTTGCCGCAACTTACAATACCGGGGAAAGTCTAAGACACAAAAAGGGGAAAAATAACAGCAAGCAAAAGGAGAATACTTTCTCTTCTTCTTTGGCACTTCCTGAAGCTGTGACAAGCAGCACTCTGGCTCCAGACTCTGTTCAAAAGGCCTCAAGACCTGAGATAGCGATGTTTGCCCAAGTGGATCCAGGCTGTATTTATTATAAAAGGCTGCCACCTACCCAGGACCCCAAATGCTCCCGATAGACAGATAAGATAAACCCCAAAATCAAAGCACCACTGCCAGATGACTCAATCATAGTGCCTCAGAGGTTACAGCAAAACTGCCCTAAAGGGTTTTTAAGGCTGTAAATCTTGACTGAAATGGAGTGGCTGGTGGGGTAAACCCCTGATCTATATAGGTTGGCCTCAAGTACTTTAATTACTGCATCACCAGGCCTTCTTAAGATAAAATACACCAATGCCCAGCACCATCAGTGGGCCTCTATTTCAAGAAGTTTGTGGAAATCTTTCATTTGTAATTCCATTTCCCCACAAAGTTTTAGAAGGCCCCTGTGGCAGTTATATAGTCTGGTGTCAACTTGAGGGTATGAAGAGTCTAGGGGTGGAGTCTAGCCTGTCAATCAGGTCACAGCCTGATGGTGCCTCCTTGTGGGCGTGACCTTCTCAGGAAGATTCTAGGAATTTCCTCTCTGCCTTCATCTTCCTGTTGACAACCCACTTGGAGACCTGCGAGGGGCCTCTCTTCTCCCTAAGCCTCACCTTCCTGTAGACAGCCACACTCAGAAAGCCAAAGGAGCCACGTGGAAACCCATTGGATCCACAAGACTTGGCCCCCACTGGCCTGTGATCTTCCTGCAGTTTGCATCATTGCATGTGCTGTGTGAGTCTGAGGAGGAACGTATGGCCTAGTATCAGATTTATGGGCATGTGGCCATGATCTGGACTGGGCTGGGCGGTTTTCTTGACGCACAATCACTCTTTGATATAAAGCTCTTGCTTAAACATACATCAGTGTCTCTGGATTTGCTTCTCTCGTCAATCTGGACTCACACCTCCCTGTGCTTCACAGAGCTGTCCCACAAGGTTTTCAGAGTCTATAAATCTAACTGCAAGTAGACTGCCTCACCTGTCTCTGTTGACTAGCAGGTGGGTTAAAACAGCCAGCCCTGCAGTTAACAGCTCAGCACTGAACCCACTAAGCTACCAGGGCTCTTTGGAAGTTGGGGCATTACCAAACAACAGAACTCACTGCCATCTAGTCTATCCCTACTAACCCCCTCCCATATTGTAACTTTCGTCTCCTAAGGAATGCCCTCTCCGCACCCATGTCCTCCTCCACCCCTGCCCTGGTGTCATGAGAACAGTGGGGAACTGCAAGAAGCCAGATACTTAGTTAACTTCTAAAAACTAATATTTAAAAGAAAACTTAAAACGAACCACACTTCAGCGACGCTCGCTTTAATTTTCTACCACAAGATTAAAAGGATGACTGCCCCTAAGGGAAACCAAGCACAGGAGCTCTTCTTTACGCACTGGCGCTGTGGTCCTCGGTGGGACATGAAGTCAAGCTGACGAGGGCCATCAGGCTCGCCTGCACACCGCCAGCACTTCGGCACAACGCAACGCGTGACTTTCCACGAGCCAAAGGAGCCCGGGCGGCCCACGGTCACTGTAAATTCTTTGTGTTAGGTGTCAGCGAGTGGGTTCCGATTCAGTGCTCCTGTGGACCACAGGACGAAACCAGGCCTGGTTCTGCACCACCCTCACGGTGGTTGTCACGCTGTTGCGGCCACTGTGTCAACCCACCTCGTCATCTTAGGAACTGTTAACAGTCACTCGACTGTGTCTTTGGGGGCTGCTTTGAGTCGGAATCAAGTGGGAGGCAGTGGGTGTGTCCATGCAAGAGAAGACTTCTGGTACTGAGCAAACCTGAGCAGTCGGGGGAGGGGGTAAGGAAACCACAGTTGAGGTCAAGACATCTGTCTGGGTTCAGATGCCATCTTTCCGTGACAGGTGAGCTACGTGAGCATGGGCAAGTTACTGACCCTATCTACTGTGCTCTCTTCATAAATAAAGTGGGAAAATAGTTGGGCCTATAATATTGCTATGCGCACTCAGGAAGTTTATATTTGAAAAAGTACATGTTAAGTAGTTGACAGATAGACAGTTCTTACCAAAATTTCTGTTCAGGCAAAGGAGCTGTTTCAACCATCCATGAATGTTTGCCCTCATGACGAGCTCATTGAAGAGACGGGTGCTGTAGCAAAGTGTGAAGAAACCAGAGGGTGCCTGGCTGTCAGAAAGAATAGTGTCGGAGGTCTAAAAGTTTGCCTTCAAACAAGGAGCAATGAAGGTGAGGCATCAACTAAATCCACATGGAAGAAGCACGCTAGCCTGTGTGATCCAAGGATTTTAACTAATAAAACATAAATCACAAAGGAATGGCATCAAAGCTTAAATTGTGAGCACCTGGTTTGCAGGAGGCTCTGGATGCCAGCGGAAGTCTGTGGCAATTACATAATCTGGTGTCAATTTGAGAATTGAGAGTGGAGGGGTGGAGTCTAGCCTGTCAATCAGGATATAGCCAATGAGGCCTCTGTGTGGGCATGACCTTCTCCTGAGGATTCTGGGAACTCCTGGATTTCAGTCTTGGAGGTGGAAGACATCTCTCTCTCTCTCTCTCTGCTTACTCCCTGAGACACTCTACTGACAAGACACATAGATCAATGCTGATGGCAGCAGACCTGGAGAAGCCACCCACATGGAGACCCCTGCCAGTGCTGAGATGCTTACCCCACCATTGGATCCACAAGCCTTCCCACTCACTGCTCTGTGATCTTCCTGCATTCGGTATCATTGCATGTATTTCATGAGTCTGAAAAGGACTTTATAGATTGGTACTGGACAGATGGGCTAATATCGAACTTATAGACAAATGCTCTTGGATGTAAAGCTCTTTCTTTTACACGAGTGTCTATGGATTTGTTTCTCTAGTCCACCCGGACTAACACAAAGCCCAGAATCCATTTGCTGAACACTTGGTTTGCATAAGGCTACGATGGTAAAAGCCCAAAATCCATTTGCAGTCCACACCTGCATTAAGCCTCCAGTGAACTGTCCTCCCATCATAGACAGGGATGTGACCAGCCTCGTTATCAGAGAGCACTGTAAAGCTGATTATGCCAGACACAGTGACGTTAAAATGAAACATCATTTGATCTCCCTTTTGACCCATCTTATAGTTGTTTCCATTTTAAGAACTTTTAAAGACAAACAAAAAACAAAGGGGAACTATATGCGTATACTAAGGAACCTCACCTTCGCTTCTGAAGGAAGATGGGAACTTGTGCAAAGGGAATCACGGAGAAAAGGGTTACTGTTTGCAGTGTGTGCATGGTCTATTCCTTGAAAATAAAATAGTGCAAAAAAGGGAAGAAAACAGTGCAAGGGTATAAATCCTTTTTGGAAACAGAACAGCTGCCTTTCAAAGGCAATGAAGCACTATAGCATAATTGTTACTGCTGGTCTACTGTTCTTTTACTGGGTTATGAACTATGTGCCTTAAAGCATATCATGAAGTAAAATTAACAGCTTCCTTTCTAACCCAAATTTTGTGTCAGACATTGTGCTATGGTTTTCACATACAGTATCTTCTTTAATCTACTCCCCGAGGCAGGCCCCACCAGTATCATTCTCTGCTGGCAGAGAGACCAAGGAGCCAAAGCTTAGCAAGGACAGAGGGCACTCACAGCCAGCAAGTGCCAGTGCAGGCTGTGAATCGCACTGGATGGCCAACACCACGGGACTTGGTCCTCTTGCCTGGCTTGTCTGTCCTCATTCACTGTCGCAGTGAAGTTGCTGTTAGTTGTTGAGTCGCCTTGTGTGACCCCATATCTGTCAGAGAAGAACAGTGCCAAGGGTTTCCAGGGTGATGCAGACCTCCAGGTACGTCTTCAAATGCATCTTGGGAAGGAGTCTAATGGCCCACCAGTCCCAGTTTCCAATTCTGCTACTTAGCTGTTTGGGCCACCCAGGCATTCAATTCTCAGTTCTCTAACGATACTTTCCACCTGTGAGTAGTTTACTTAAATCCCGTGGAGGCATAAGTCTTAAATCTGTGTGACCACGGTATTTTGTAGACTTTTGCTGTTCTGGATTTATATAGGAAAACTAGCCTCAGAGAAAACAAGTGGCCGCTGGACAACACAGCTAGTTAGTGAGAACCAGGATTCGAATCCCATACTGGCTGATGCCAAATTCCATACACTTAGCTGATTAAGAGCTACAAAACTCACCACTCACCACCACAGTCAAGTCTGACTCATAGAGACCCCAGAGGACAGGGTACCTGTGGGTTCCAAAGACTGCAGATCTTTACAGAAGTAAAAGACTCATCTTTCTCACACAGAGTGGCTGGTGGTCTGGAACTGCTGACCTTGCAGCTAAAGCAATCCCAATTTAAAACTCGCCCCCATCATGTCTTTCTTCCAGAGGAGGAACCTGACCTCTTCTCAATTGACCCGTGTGACTTGTCTCTTTAAAACAAGACTAAGATTTACTCTTTCCGGGAAGTGCCCTTCCCTTCCCCTCCGCCCTCACCATCAGTTAACCCAGAATTTTGGTCCTGGTAAGGAGCCCTGGTGGTATAAAGGGCTTTGGATTAGACTGCTAAACCCAAGGTCAGCAGTTTGAGACCACCAGCCACTCCTTCAGTGAAAGATGAGGCTTTCTATTTCCGTAATGAGTTACAGTGTTTCCCACAGGGGCAGTTTTCCTCTGTCCTGCAGGGTCACTGTGAGTTGGAATAGACCTCATGACAATGGGTTTGGTTTTGGATCCTGATGGATACAAGGCCTTGGCCAATCTCTGACTGAGAGGTCTGAGACATGAAAAGATACAGCAAAGAAGGCCTGAAAATTCGAGGAAAGAAAGGGGAAGGAGCGAGCAGGAAGAAACCTGGCTCCCATGAGGGCCCTTGGGGAGGTAAACAGCTGAAAGCAGTGCAAAGGCGACACCAAAGGGATAAAGGCTGCCACCCACCCAGAGACACTTTGGGAGAGGCGTGGGGATACGCAAAGTCAAGGCCTTAAGCCCTCTGGGACTCTGCTCTGCGCTTAACCCACACGAACAAGGCTGCCACAAGTCAGAATCTATGTAATGGAAACTGGTTTGGTTTCTTAAATCTCAACTTCTCCCATGCGTCCAGTCCAGACCAATCCTCCCTCAGTGACCTCAGGCTGCAGCCAGGCAACTAGGACACACACGCACGAGGTGCCAGCGCCAAGTCCTGCCAGACAGGGCTTCAAATGAAAGCAGAACCGGTGGCCTGTAAAAGTCCACAAGGTGATGGGCAGCAGAACAAAACGATAAGGGGCAAATACTGCAGATGCTTGAGAGTCTGGCCCAAGAATTAAAAAAAGAACCCTGGTAAGACGTTGGCAAACAGCCTACCAGAGCCCACGTGGGTTCAGGGGCCAGAATGAGCCCGTCCTCAGTGGGGCTGGGCAGCTCTCCTTCCAGTGCGGCACAGGGGAGCGAGGGCATGGGCTGGCAACCTGCATTACGACGGCTAGCGACGTGAGCAGCAGGTCCTACGCTGTCGGGCAGTCGAAACTAACAAATCAGTGACTGCTACAAAATGAAAGGGACTTTGTGCACTGAATAGGATTTCCTGTTTTACGGAATCTCCCCAGCACAAACAGCAGACATAAACAAATCCTGACGGAAATGCCACTCGGCTTCGGTCAAACACATCCACTCAATGCAGTCCATTAAGAAGCTACAGGATTTCTCTCACTTTTTTTGGAGGGGCGGGGTTATTGCTATGTCTCTCCCACCCCATAACTTCCTGGGTGTGATGAGACCCCAGTTCACATAGTGATAGGCTTTCCAGACACCCTGGTTTCATTTGTTGAGAAATACACATTTGGGATTCTCTTGTACGAAGCGTCCTCTGAGGGAAGTGTAGAACCCTATCCTGCCCAAACAAAGCCTGGATTCGTGTACAGTAGTAACAGCAGCTAATCCGACACAGTCCAGCTCCTACGCACGTCTCGGCAGCTCCCTGCCCACTGTCAACAGTTTGGTTTCACGTTATAGCAATGATCCTTTTCTAATCTTGTCCCTGCTCACCTTTCCATACGGCTCCTAGCCCACTGCCGATGATCAAGAGGGGCCCGCGGCAGAAGGGCTAAGAGCTCGCCTGCTAACTGAAGGGGCTGGTGGTGTTACCCGCCCAGTGACTCCACAGACCTGCCCCCCAAGCCCTACAGGCGTGGGTACACGCGGGGCTGCCATGGGTCGGCATCGACTCGACGCATCTGCAGCGGTAACAGAGTGCGGGGAAGCAGACGGCGGCTGCTGGATGCCATCGCGTGGGCGCCCAGCGACCACAAACGCCCGTGGTCCCACACCATCCACACCGCCGCTGCTCGGCTTCAGCCCCTTGTTGCAGCCACTGTGTCAACTCAGCTCTCGTTGAGCGTCGTCCTCTTTTTCACACATACTAGGGGCCCAATAAATGTTTAAAATTAACAATTTGCTTGACGCTGTGCTTTCAAGTGTAAGAAAACATCTGGATAGGGCATTTGAACTTTTAAGACACTGCTAATGGGAAACACACACACACACACAACCCACCAAAAATGCCGAACTCGATGAAAACACCACCAGGAATAACTCCTTCGGATGTGTCTGGCTAGAATCAGGGCTCAATGAGCCTGGTTGCTGTTGCCTGGGGACCAGTTTCTTCTTGCCAGGAAGCTGGCGAGTGTGTGATTATGCGTGTTTCCCCTTTGCTCCACCCCAGATGCTATCTGGTTTGCTAAACAAGAGGTTCCGCAGCTGACCAGCTCAGACCGACCTTAAAGAAACATTCTGAAACTCAAAACAAATTTCACGCAAGTAACTGAACCAAACAGCAGCAACATCAACATCCCCCCCCACCCCAGCAACCATAGGTTTCCCTAAACTGTACTTCTTTCCAGAGCAGCACTGCTGGATCTTTCTCCTGTGGGGTTCAAACTGCATACCTCCTGGTTGGCAGCTTCACAGTGGCTGGGCTCCCCCCCACCCCGATCCCGAGTTCTAAATCCCCTCTCATTCCTGAACTTACGGTTCATCTTCACAATTCAGTAGACATATGACGTATGGGAGGAAAGAAATCTAATGCTTTAGCTGTTTATTGACTTTACATGGATGACTCGCAGGTATAAAACACTATCCCATCACATTTGAAATAGTGTTGTTGTTAGGTGCCTTTGTATAGCGCCTATGTACAACACTGGCTGCGTCCTAACAATCCGACCAAAATGCTCCATCACTTTAGGTGGTGCAAGCAACTCACTGGCTCCCATCAGGTCAATTCTGACTCATAGTGACCCTCTAGGACTCATGGGGGTGGGTGGGAAGTGGTTCCAGGGAGTATAATTCTTTATGGGAATAAAAGGCCTCATCTTTCTTCCATGAAAGAAAGAAAGCAAGCGCCTCTGTCGAAGCTCTTAAGAAGTCCCGCTATAGGCTGCTCACCTCTGGCTCTTTGGTGGACACCCAGCGGCCATTCCATTGCACTGACTTGTCTATTACTCACATGGGAAACATCGCAAGTACTTAGCACTGTGTTTTGGAAGAAGATGGATGGTCTTTAAGGTTCTTGCTTTCTAAAAACTTTGGGAAAAGAAGCTTTTTGAAAGAGAGCTGAAACCGGGTGCTCCCGTTGTAAATTCACCTCCTTGGAGACCCTTCACAGGGTCACTAGGAGTTGGCATCCAATCCTTTGCAGGGTCCCGAGGAGTTAGAATCCACTCAGGGAGGAGAGAGCTGGAAAACCATAGGAAGCAGGTCACGTGGCTTCTGGGCTCCGCTTCCTTCTTCAGTGACTTTTTTCAACAACATTACATTATTTTTAAACCCAAAGATCTGAAATAGATTTTGATATCTGGGGAGGGAAGTCCCCTTCCCTCCAGTGTTCTTTTTCAAAAACTCCTTGGCTTTATATACACGTATATATTTATAAGTCCAGTTGGGACTTTAGCACTAGTTTCTCAATTTTTCTACAAGTACCCTGGATTTTTTAACTGGCCTTGCACTTTACTTGGAGAAAACTGAGGGATTTATAATATTAAGTATTTTATCCAGAAGTGTTGGTCAAGACATTAGTTCTTCAGAATATAACATTCATGTAGTACTTACAAAATTATAGTTTGTTACTGCTGTCAGGAATATCTTTTACTGTTTTTAAATCAGGATTGTTTCTCTAAGCCTCCTTCCCCTCCCCCATATATATTTATGCCTCCAGTTTTTATGTTTATCTTGTATAGCCAAATTTTTTAATTAGATGTCATATGGCTCTCCCCTCTCTGCGCAAAACTCTCAATTGATAATCTTAAATTTCCCAAGCAGATAATCATAATTATAGCAAATGCCAATTCGAGTCTATTCTTAAAAAACAAGGAAAGGAGGAGGTGGGGGTTGGCAGCAACTTTGAAAAAGATCTAAGAGACAAATCAATCAATACTTACAATATAATAAAGAATATCTAGAAGTCAATCAAGACAACCAAACAGGAAATTAAAGTATATATAAATACCAAAGTTGAAAAACTAAAAATGATTGGTAAAAAGATACCACCTATAAATACAAAGTAAAATAAATTAAATGCCCTCCCCCTCGAGCCAATGATTGCAGAGTAATGAAGATACGATGCTGGGCAGAAGCGGGGTGAAGAAACACACCTGGGGGGCTTGGGCTGTACATTGCTATTCTGAAAGACTAGTTCTGAATTATCAAATAACAAAACTTACTGTGATCCTGAATTCAGCATGCCTGGCAAACTCTCAACAGGCATTGATGCCAACAGTTCTTCCCAAAGATATATATGCAAATAGGCTGATTGCAATAGCATTTAAAGAGCCAATGTGCTCACTAGCCAGAAATGACTAAGTGTGTCACAGTGCATCCACGCAATGAAATACCACGTGGCTACAAGAGCAAATGAGCTCTAGATGGACACACTGGCCTGAAAGAGCCAAGATCATTGTTGAGTTAAAATAGAAAGTGGGGGTAAAGAAAACAGTTTTCTCTACATATAAGTAGGTAAATGCACAGAAAGGGAGCATGCATGAAGACAATAACTGAAACGATGGTTTGTAGGAAGGGGGCAAGGGGTAGGGGAGAATTGGGGAGCAATTAATAGATGCAGGAGGGAGCATTAGAGCAGATTGTGATGATGTACAGACAACTCTACTAGAAGCAATATAACTCTGGAAGTGTATGATTTGAAGAAAACGACTAAAAAAACCAAAAAGAAACTCGACCTGTGGAGACCTTGGTGAAGGAAGGAGAACAATTTGGAGAGGGATAACAATAATGAATGTACAGCACAACGAGTGAAATGAACGACACCGAATTGAACATGGAGGAGTTGTTGAATGTCCGTTGTGTTTTCCTGCCAAAATGGAAAGACATCATTGCGTGCATAACAATGAGTGGGGTGGGTAGAAAATGTTCTAAAATTGATTGTGGTAAAGATTATATAATTCTTCCTGATAAGGTTGAACTACTGAATGGTATGATCTGTGGATGAAGTACCGATAAAACTGTTAAAATTGAGGCATGATCTTTATAGATCTTTGTAACTCTCCAGCGTTTTATGAAAAGCAGGTTTCCTGACAAGGCTTCATGTTGGCTTCGGTCATCTGGTGCTAAGTGAGGAAGAATCAGACAGAGCCCCTGTCTTAAACACCTACTCACTGTGATGTGTTCTGTCTTGTCTTTACATGACAGTAAAAATACCCGAACATTTTAACAAAATTTTCAGTCAACACAACCCAATCAAAAGATTTTATTGTATTCTAAAATTAAGTGAAAAGATGTGCCTGTCCCTTTGTTTTCTTTAGTTTAAAAAAAAAATTTTAGTGCCTGTCCCTTTGAAGAGCAACCTTTTCCCAGCAAGAGAAAAAAAGAGCAGCGTGCAAGGGCTGAGCGCGGGGGAGTGCATCTATATGGGCTGAGTGCAAAGAACACTGCATTTCCTATGGATTAATGTTTACCCAAACACTAACTCCATTACCGAAGGGCCTTTCCTACCCTCTATCACATTGTTTAGTTTATCTGGCCAAGAAGGCTCAAAACAAGTCAGCGATGAAGCAGGGAACGTGCCAAGCAGGAAGACAGAAAGTCAGAAAGGCCTGCTCGAAATCACAGAAACTTTTGCTAAACAAAATACTCAAATGGGAAGCGAGTGTTTCCCAACATAGCCGCCTCCTAGGTCTAAATGCTTCTGGAAGGCAGTATTACTTTCTATTTAAACCTTTTCCCCCAAAGAATTCTGGGCTCTTGGATGTCCACCCTGTCAAAGGCACTGTTTCGACATCCTCAAGGAACTCAAATAGTTATTGCTTTTAAAGGTCCACTGCGTTTTGAGAATTAGAAAAATAAAAAGCCCGCAGCCACAAGTCCAGGAGGGGCTAAGGTTTCCCAAAGAAACCACACAGCAGCCTCGTGGCTGCCCTCAGAGAAGAGCAGGTACCGGCGGGAAACAAATCCCTCCACACATCCCTGGGCTCCCGTCAATGCGGGGCAGCTTCCTTCACGTGTCTTCCTAATAAGTCCCCGCAATCGTCCTGTGTCCTTCACGCAAAGCCAGCAGTTACTCTCTTTCAGGGTTCCAGAGCAGTGAGTGCAAAGGGCAAGCCGAGCACAGAACTTCCTGGTCCTGCTCAGGTTTTCCCACAGGCCAAGTGCTTTCCCTCCAGTGAAGCCGCTAGAACCTGGTGTCTGGCGTGGTAGCGAATCAGTAAGTGTTGCTGGAATCCGGCACCTCAGAAGCGAGTGGGGCTCTGTATTACTAAAGGTAGAGCCTGCAAGAGCGAACATCTCAGAAGAGGCTCTCTGGGAAGAGGGTGGGCTCAGGTGGTAAGCAGATGAATAACAGCACATTCCTTTTTTCTAAGGTCATCTCTGAGGACCCTTGCGGATTCTGAGTTGGGATCCTAACAGCAAGGCCGGCAGTTCAAAACCAGCAGTGTCTGCGGGAGAAAGTCTTAGGCTTTACTACAAGTCTCCCAAAGATTTAGTCTTGGAAACCTAGAGTCTGTCCTACAGGGCTCTCTCTGAGAGCTGGAAACAACTGGATGGTAGGGGTTTGGAATTTGGGGGGGCGGGGGACAGATCATTCTCCACCACTTGTTGTCACACTTCAGTGGCTCTCGGGTTGCTGGAAGCCACGGTACCAGCTGGGTTACCTATAGTGAACCGGTTTCAGCAGACTGGGTGGAAGGTATGGGTGGTCCACTTCCGAGGCCCTAACCACTGAAAGCAGCACTGGACCCCTGTCAGATGGAGCGCCAGAAGATGGGCCCCGCAGGCTGGAAGGTGCGCCCCACGGGATGGGGAAGAGCTGCCTGCTCAATGGACAGTGCCCTTAATGATATGGATGGGGTAATGTGGAGGGTCGGTGAAAAAGAGGGGGGCTCTCAGCAAGATGGATTGATTGACACAGTGGCTGGGACCAAGGGCTGAAATAGCAATTGAGATGACTGTGAGGGACCGGGCAGTGTTTTGGTGGCACGGAACGACAACAACCAGGTCTCTCCGAACTGTCCTGAAGGGCAAGGACGGAAGGGAGGAAAGAGTAGAGACCGAGAGGAAAGCTTGGCTGGTTGCTGAAACTAGCAAAGAGGGCCAGAAGCCCTCAGATTGAAGAGACATGTGGAGGGCGCATTGTGGAAATTTAGTGGTGGATTAGTTAGGGAAGGGAGGAACGGTGCCTGGGTGACGGCTGACTCCTAGAGATGGGTACCATGGGATGGCAGATTTAGGGAGGAGAACAATTTATCGGTGACTGGACATGGTACATTTGAGGTGCACGAGAGACAATGAAAATGGAAGTAGTGGGGACACTTGGGTATTTGAACACAGAGCCGCACAAAGATACCATCCATGGACGTGTATGATCCAAGAACGAAAGACTCAGACAAAGGGCTAAGGAATACTCCTCTTCAAGAACCAAACCAAGGAAAAAAGGTGGAAAGGAAGATGGGGGAGTAGGGATAGAGAGAGGTAAGAAGCCAAAGAGAAAATATCAAGGATGGAAAAACCCCAAGTGGCAGAAAAACGAGTGAGTTTTGCTTCCTTTCCTTAGACTTGTCTGTACGTTCCAAAGACTCACGGTAGACATATTTTTTTAAATGAAGACAACCGGTAACATTTCTAAATGTTGTCTATGATCTCCCTACAAATGAAACAAGCCAGCCCACGATCCAAGGACGTGTGAGCTATTTGGGGGTCTAAAGAGGAATCTGCACTATCTACTCCAGCCTCCTGACAATGACACACATTGACCAGCCTCCTGGCCAAGGACTGCGCACAGCTGAGCTGGCTGGCTGCCGCTACAGATGACCCAGTGACCAAGAGCCCATTAACAGGCGGTCCTAATCAAGCAACCCAACCAGCAACAGACCCACCTACCTGCCCTATTTCCCACCATTCCAAAGGCCAACGTTCCGCAATACCATGTCATGTTCCTATAAACATTCTCAGATCCAGGAGTGCCAAGGCTCATCCAAAATATTTGTCCCTCTAGATGCATTTTTTTTTTGGCTTACTTACAAGCGAACCTGCCCTGGCAAACCAACGCGTGTGTCTCCTTCATGAATGACGGCAGCCCGTCTGTAACCCCAAGTCTCTGGTTCTGACAACTCTTTCAAAAAGACTTCTAAATGGTATGCTACGTGAAGTGCCCACATAATTGGCACTTTATTTTTTACTTGAAAAAAATATATTTCTAAAGATCAACAAGAACATATGAAACAACATCTGGACCTTTCCCCCCTCTCTTGACTAAAGTTGAACAGTACTTTGACAGCTTGCAGCCATTGCGGTAACGCCCGTCTCAGAGCAGGCTGAGGAGTAACTCAAAATATCCAGGTCCTTGTACTTCGCACCACAGGACCCGGAGGGTCGTGGCACCATCTCGCCTTCCAGAGCGAGGCATAAGGGTTACTTAGAACAAGGCCAGTCAAACCCGAGGAGCCTGTTTCACAAAGGAAATGAATTCCAGCCCAGCTTCAGGTCTCAGCTGCCCCCAGCTCAAGAGGAGTCAACTTCACTCCCGGCGCCAAAACCCCTCAACAGCCGAATCAACGCGTCTTATTCTATTGAGAACCCAGGCAGCCGGTTTCTGAACACGTGAATTCCCACGTGGTCACACCACTCTTGGAAAAGGAATGTCTTTCTCCTGAAAGAAAACCGAAGCAACTTTTGTAGGAAACCGATAGAGGATGCCTTGCATTTAACTTTTTTAAAAGGGAGAGCTATAGGAATGTCATATCTGCTATTATGATTTTATATACAGCAGCAAGAATGAATTCACTTCAAAACCACTCTCGGAGGGTGGGGGGGGGAGCCTATTTTTCCAGGAACAATTAAAAAAAGCCAGCTTAGCTGGTTTTCCACTATTTCTGTTCTCCCGGATTTACCAATGATTTTGACTGAGCAAGGATCCTGGAGCTGGAGTGTAAAAACAGGTGTCGGAAAGTGGGGGGTGGGATGGGGGTGGGGGTCTTACAAGGCACTAACAATCAGCCGCCCTCCCCTGAAAAAAGAGTAGTGTCTCTAGTATTAAAATCCGAGCCTGTGCTCGGCTCGCCGTCAGACGTCCCAGTCGTGGAGTGGCAGGCTGGGTCAGCTCCCAGAGCAGCCCTGGGCCCGTGCACGGCCTTATAAGGCCGCTGTGCTCCGAGCGACTAGAGCCGATAAGAGCCACCCCGAGCACTTAACATTTCCAGAGGCCTCTACAAATATTAGCTCATGAATTCTCCAAGCGAGCGCTCTCAAAGGGGATGGGGAAAGAAAGGGATCGTAGACAACGACAGCCAATGACAGGCAAGGAGGACAAGGGCCAGCAGCCCTCCTGGGGCGCCTGCTGCAGGGTCAGACTGGCCTCGCCACTGCCAGGAACTGAGCAAACCCTTTCCTACTCCGGAACAGGAAGGAGGGGGCACATTTATCAAGTTTGACAGCGAGGAAGAGCCTCCACCCTCCCTCTCCTTCTTCCCACGACGCGTCCTCGAGATTCCAATCCTTGCACTAATTAAGACTCCCACTGGACGGAGGGGGACGAGATGTGCTTTCCTGGCTTGTTCTTACTGTCCCTTCTCTTCAAGAGCCAACTCAGGAACTCATCACTGTGCCAGTAAGAGGCTGCTGACATGGAGACAGGTCTAGTTCAATGTTTCACCTCACGTACTCTGAACATGGTAACAGGAGAGATCAGACCCTGGAAAAGGACGTCATGCTTGGTACAATGGAGGCTCACGGAGAGGGGAAGACCATGGGGTCGTTATGTGTCAGGTTTGACTTGGCAGCACCCAAGGAACCCTGGTGCTAGTGTTTATGCCTTGGGCTGTGAACCCCAAGATCAGTAGTTCAAAACCACCCGCGGCTTCGCAGCAAACTCACTGCTCTTGACTCCGAGTTGGAATTGTCTCAAAGGCAGTGAGTTTGGTTTGTTTGGTAAAAACAACTAAGCATTAAATTTTAAAAGAATCGAGAAAATTTTAATGTGACAGTCATCAAATAATGCTTACTGAGGATCTACATTGCATCTTGTCCACAATTTTTAAAAAAACTGCCTGGAATGTAACCATAGAGATAAGAATGGTAACTTTGTTCACTGATTTATCCCAATTGCTCACTAGTAGTCAGCATATTACAGGTGATAAATATGTACTCGTTGAACAGATTTTCTTTTTAAAAAAAAAGAACTCAAGGCCCAAAGAGACAAACATATTACATATATACACATAAATGTACTGCTAAAATTAATACATGGGAAGTCAGTAAATAACGTAAGATGAGGGGGCTTAACTAGATGGTGCCCACTTTACTGCTACCCCTAGCTCCGAAACAAATGGAGCATTCTGGAAGGCCCTGGAGAGTAGGAGAGACATGTGGACAAAGGCTGAGCTTCATGAAAGAGAACAGGTACTGGACGGGCAGAGGCCACAGGAACCCTGAAGCCTCTGGCGCTTGCTTGCCCTTCGGGCCTGGCCCTGAACACACCCGGGTTACTAGGACCCAACGGGCAGCTCTGACCCAAGGACAGAGCACAGAGGGCTAGGAGATCAGCAAGGATGGAAAGAGCAAATAAAGGAAGGAGGAAGGGTATGTGATGTACTGAGGGGCTGCATCGTATGAATGGAGACAAAATGTGTATTACTGTTGAAGAGAAAACTAACAACCTGCTCTGCTCCATACACTTTACCTAATTAATAAAAAAATGGTTTTAAAGCTCATGGACAAATTGAGTTAATGACAATGGAATTTTTTTATTTCCCCCCAAAGATTCCCATCTCCTAGGCTAGAGTTTAGCTGTGTGTGTGTTGGGGGGTATCAATAATGAACAAGATGGACGAAAACACACTACGCAGGAGAGAGGAGGGAATGGCTTTGTAAAATGCAGAGAACCAACCCTAAAGGTGGATACACTAATGTCCATCCACTGAAGAATAAACAAAAGATATCATCAGGTCCAAACAATTGAATGTTAGAGTCACAAAAATGAATGAAGTCAATGGATGTGTATATGGATTGTGGTAAGCGTTAGATGACCCCCCATAAAATGATTTAAATTTTTTTTAAAAAGGATTGAAATACTGAGTAGGTGAACTTTGAAAACATTATATTAAGTGAAAAAAGCCAGACAAAGAAGGCTACAAATTGTTTTCCACTTACAGAAATGTCCGAAATGGACAAATGCAGAAGCAGAAAGCTGTTGAACCCAGGGCTGGGTGGCGGTGGTGGAAGTGAGGAATGACTTACACTTGGACATGAGGCATCTCTTGGGGGTGACGGTTGCACGGCACAGGGTCACTATATTAAAAACTCTGTGGACATAATACTAAAAACCAGCAGACTGTATACTTTGAAAGGTATGCGAATGATATCTCAATAAGGCTGCTATTAAAAAAAGAACAGGGGCTCTCTCTCTCTCTCTCCCTCCCTTCCTCCCTCCCTCTCCCTCTCCCCCTCTCCTTCCCCCTCCCAAGGGAAAAAATAAAAAAGAACAGGGTGCTAGACTAGTTTGCTGGTTTCTTGGTGAGAGAGAGTCAGAGTCCGGGGGAAGTTTGGAAACATGGGCAAGGGCCTAACCATGGAAACTTTTAACGGTTAAACCGAGAAATCTGGATCTGATCCATCTGCCATGGTAATAAAGATGGTGGTCTACATTTGTACGTCGTTTTACACCTGAGACAGTTCAAGTTTATTGACCAACCTGGCCAATAAACACGTTGGGTTAATTGAAGGGCGGAGAGATAAATGGCTCAGTGAGCCTCACTTTTCTAGTTCTCAGGTCTCTTGCTTTGTGATGGTCGGACCAGGGTGCAGCTGCCTTTGCCAGTTCCCTGCTTCAGCTGGAAGGGCTCACTTCCTGCAGGATGTCCCTGAGGAGAAATCACATGGACCTACCCCGATGCAGCCTCGGGTGCTGGAGCAGCCACGTGGAGACCCCTGCCAGCACTGAGATGCTTACACGTTCACTGACTCGGCTTTCCTCCTGCAGTTTGCATCACTGTGTGTGTTTTGTGAGATGGAAGAGAACTTTGTGGGCTGGTGTTGGACATATGGGTTAATGTTGGACTTGTAGGCTTGGGCAGCACTGGGTTGGGATGTTTTCTTAATGTGCACTTACCCTTTATATAAAACTCGCTCTTATACATGAGTT
This sequence comes from Tenrec ecaudatus, assembly GCF_050624435.1. Classification (NCBI taxonomy): domain Eukaryota; kingdom Metazoa; phylum Chordata; class Mammalia; order Afrosoricida; family Tenrecidae; genus Tenrec; species Tenrec ecaudatus. The sequence goes on from NC_134537.1 coordinate 109,797,896, forward strand.
TCTGTGGATTTGTTTCTCTAATGTACCCAGACTAACACAACAATCTTCAGAGCACTTTCACACCCATCTGATTCTTTCATCAAAGGGCTTCCAAATGTTTTCAGTTGTTGGTTGACTTGAAAATAGTACCTTCCGGCGAGGAATTTCCACGAGGGTTGAATGGACAAAAAAGAAGGGAGACCCAGTGGAAGTCCGCTGTCCAGAGACAGGAAGGCTAGAAAAGGCGGGAGAGAGTGGATTGTGTTGAGAAGTCTACGGCCACCCAGATTGAGGAAACCGGAGATGCTATATACGGGTGACTCATCTCCTTGACAAGCGGCTGCCACTCTACTGACGGATCCAAGGATTTCGGCAATCCTGGGTCTCTAAATTCCTCCACGAAGGCAGAGTCCTCACAGACCAGGAGCCCTGGCAGTGTAGTGGTTACGTGGGGTTGCTAACCTCAAGGTCAGCAGCTCAAAACCACCAGTGGCTTCTTGGGCGAAAGATGAAGTTTTCTACTTCCATACTCTACTTCTGAAAGGAAGGGGGGGGGGGAGCAGCTACTGAAAAGCCCATTGACTATAGTTCCATTCTGACATCAATGGGGTCACCATGGCAGCCACCTACCTGCTTTGCTGTTGTTTCCATTTAAATCTTACCAGCTCCTGGAGCCCGCCTCTCCTAACACAGCGTGTTCTACCTGGCCCACATGATGGCTGTTGTATCGCCAGTGCCTACGATGAACGCAGTGGGAGTGTAATATGTACTGAGCTCTTGCTGCTTCCTGTCTTGGCTGGCTCTGAGTGAGACAGGAAATGATTCCACACTGATAACCACGCTTCTATATTCCCCACCCTCCCTAGACAGCTAAGACACCCCCTAGCGCAGGCCTCCTCAAACTACGGCCCACGGGCCCCATGCAGCCCGCCGGGTGTTTTTGCCCCAATTGTTTTTTTACTTTAAAATAAGATATGTGCAGTGTGCATAGGAATTTGTTCATAGTTTTTTTTTTAAACTATAGTCTGGCCCTCCAACAGGTCTGAGGGACAGTGAACTGGCCCCTGTTGAAAAAGTTTGAGGACCCCCTGCCCTAGCTCATGGCTTGTCTTCAACAAGTACCAATGACTGCACCCCAGGAAAGTTGCGCCCTTCACCACTAACCAAAGCGTTCCTCATGGACTCCTCCACCATCTGTCAACCAGAACCAGAATCGATGAAGTCGAGAAAAAGAAGGCATGTTTTCATTTGCAAGAGACCTCCCAGTTCCTTTGAGAAAAGTGTTAAGGGTCCATGTAAATTCAGTTATTTCATGACCTCAGTGGGAATTGGGGCTGAAATATATCCTTAGATGAAATACGCTAAATGAGATGCAAATTCCACTCACATATAGCAATCAGGATGAGTCAAGCCAGAGCTTTCCATTACAGCGGCTCATTTCCCAGAGTCACATTCTAACAACATGTGTGTAGGCTTTGTGGAGGGTGTGTGCTCCTGGGAAAGTTCTGTTTACAATTAAGGAGGCCCGTGGACTGAGGTTCATGGTGCTTGCCCGCCCACACCACGAGTCCCCCAGCCCCCCTCTCCTCGGTCAGTGTCTGGTCTGTGCATGTGCTGGAAACCACAGCCCCTCCACGGGGCACGGGCATTCTGTCCCTCAGACTGGGGAAGACTCCTGGCAGGGCCTTCGCAGGCACAGGCCTGCTGCCGCTGCTGCTGTTCGCTGTCCTGGGATTGATTGGGACTCACAGACACCCCCGTGATAGAGTAAAACTGCCCCATCGGATTTTCTCCTCAGTGAGTGAATTTTAAGGAGCAGAAGGACCACCAGGTCTTCCTCTGCTGGGTGGGTTCAAACCACCAACCTTGAGATTGACAGTCTAGCACGCCATCATTTGCACATCACCAGGGCATAAGCTCATACCAAAAACATGGCATCGTTGAGCTAACTCAGTGGTTCTCAACCTGTGGGTCATGACCCTGTTGGGAAGGGACCGACCCTTTCTCAGAGGTTGCCCAATTCATAACAGTAGCAGAATGACAGTTATGAAATACCAATGAAAATCATTTTATGGTTGGGGGATCACCACAACATGAGGAACTGTATTAAAGGGTCATGGCAGGAGGTTGAGAACCACTGATCTAACTGTATTCACAAAGCTCCTCCCAAGGATAGCTAACTATCCCACCAAGAATTATGTCAAATTGACCAACATTTTTACCAGGGTCGCTTCTCCATCGCAAAGGCAAACCAATCATGGGCCAGAAAAGTAGAGTTCGGTATCACTAGTTCACCCACAAGGCATGGGACTGAGTCAGTGACATTCTCGAACGGCACACAGAACACTCAATGTAGCAGTCTCCCCTGCAGACATGATAAAAAGGAACTAATGTCCACTCCAAACCAAACTCACTTCCACTGAGTCAACTGCGACTGACCTGCCCCTGTAGGATTTGAGGCTGCAAATCTTCCTGTCAGAAAAAGACTGCCACATCTTTCTCCTTTGGAGAGGCTGGTGGAGTCAAACTGCTGACCTTGTGGTTAATAGACCAATGTGTAACCCCACTGTCACCACCAGGGCTCCTGGCTCTAATACAAAAGATCAAAGCTCACACTCATTGCGTTCAATTAACAGAAGGGTAAGTATTTTCAGTGCCTATGGCATCTGAGAAAAGCAATCCTTAACCAAAGGAGCCCCAGTACTGCTGTGGGTTAAGTGTTAGGCTGCTAAGCATGAGGTTGGAGGTTCTACGCCACCAACTGCTCTATGGGAAAAAGAAGCTATCTGCCCCTATAGAGTCTAGACCCAGAATAAAAAATCTTATTGCTGTGAATGAGGGGGATGGCGGAGTGGAGATCCAAAGCCTATCAGTAGACAATTGGACATCTCCTTATAGAAGGGTCACAAGGAAGAAATGAGTCAGTGAGGGTGCAGTGCAGTGCTGATGAAACACACAACTTTCCTCTACTTGTTTAATGCTTTCCCCCACTACCACGACCCCAAGTGGACCTTACAAATCTGGCTAGACCAGCGGATGTACACGGGTACAAATAAGAGCTTGAATCACATGGAATCCAGGGCATATAAACCCCTCAGGACCAATAATGAGCGTAGTGGTACTAGGAGGGCAAAGGGAAGGTGGACTAGAAGAGGGGAACCGATCACAATGATCGACATATGACCCCCCTCCCTGGGGGATAAACAACAGAAAAGTGGATGAAGGGAGACAGCGGTGGGTGTAAGAAATGAAAAAAAAAGAGAAATGATCAATAATTATAAATTATGAGGGAGGGAGGTAGGGGAGAGGAGAAAAATGAGAAGCTGATACCAAGAGCTCAAGTAGAAAGAACATGTTTTGAAAATGATGATGGAAAAAAATACTTGACACAGTGGATGTATGTATGGATTGTGATAAGAGCTATAGGAGCACGCAATAAAATGATTTTTAAAAAAGATTTACAGTCTAGGAAATGCTATATTGACTGAGTCACACTGAGTTGGAATTCACTCCATGGGAGGTGGGTTTTAGAATTTCTGGTCTTCAAATGAAGTAAAAAACCCCTCAATATGTAGCATCCAAGTGTTATACAGATGAGGCTGAAATATGAGTTATGAATCACAGATAAAAGGCAATGGTGAAAATATGCCACAAAGAACCACTTCGAGACAGCACAGTGGCCAAAGATACAGGAGACTGGTCGTGCAAGTGACTCTGGGTGGGAGTTCGTGCACTCCTCTAGAGAAGGCTTGGCATTAATCATCAAAAGTCTTCCCAAAAATGTCTGGCCTATGACCCAGGAACTCTAGTTCTGCGTGTTTCAGCCAAGGAAGCGGCGAAAGCAAACATATAGGCTTGGCTTGGAGGATGCACAGCTCCGCATGTCACCAAGTTGGAAGCAAGCTCCTTGCCCAACATGGTGCAGTGGGCTGTGACAACCTTATGGGGTATCCACACTGTGCGCCGCCAAGAACACAGAATGAAAAATGAGGCAGAAAGGTACCTGGCACACAGAGTGCAGCGATGCCGATCCAATCAAAAAGACTCTACCATGCGATCTAATTTTTTTTTTAAGAGAGAGGTAGATACATAGAAGACGCTAAAAATACATATTAAGGTGCTGACACTGACTGTGGGTGAGGTGTATGTAGGACTCTGCTTCTCTCGGTTTTGCTTACCTGTATTTTCTGATGCCCGTATTCCCCTTTAGGAGAGAGATGTTGGCAAAATAACCAACCATAAACTTTGTATGCTATGGCCACTTCAGACAGCAGCAGACCGCACATGGCCTACACAGAAAAATGAACTACAGGAATACACTTGTCAAAAACCTCAAGTGCCATTGGGTTAATTACCAGTCACTGTGAATGGAGTCCAGCTGCCTGTGTGGGGGGTCTCCCAGGGTGTCCAAACATTATGGGCGTAGAAAGTCTCATCTTTCTCCTGTGAGGTGGCTGGTGGCTTCAAACTGCTGACCTTGAGTTGATCACCCCAATGCATCACCCACTGTGCCACCAGGGCTCTGGCAAGAATATACTGGGTGTTTCAGTAAAGGAAAATCATCTCAGAACTGTACAATGAACCCCACCCCTATGACAGAAGTTGGCTGGGGCACAGGACTGACTATTAAGCCTGGGTGACAGCCTGGTGAAGCACTGGGCACCTCACCTCTGGTCTGTGGGTGAAACTCACTAGCGACCCCTCTGTTTAAAGGTGACATTGGCCTGCCCCCCCCCCCCCCACCGGGAGAGCTTCACAGCTTCAGCAACTTTTACTATCTGCTCTGCTTGCTCAGTATGAATCAACATCACTCAGTGGGTGGTAGGGTGGAAAGGGGGAGTGCAAACACAATTTCAAACTGGAAAACAAGGATTTTAGATCTGCGGAGAGCTTCCAAAGAGCAAATTTCTCTGAAGGAGCGGGAAGACCCGGGTCAAGCGTCTGGGTTCCTTTGCCATTGTCTTTTACACCGCGAAGCTGCCAAGCTCTACCTGGTCTGACCTCAATACCGTAAAAGGAAAAAAATACTTGCTTGTTGACTTCAGGGTACAAACTAAGCTCATGCCAAAAACATTTCTCTGTCTAATCATGACAACAGCAGGACAAGGACCCATTTCCTATGGATTAAAACCCCTGTGGGGTGTTTTGGAAGAGAGATGAAGAGGAGAGTTAAGTTAAAACTTTTGGCATATCCGAGCGGGCTTCCAAAAGTCTGTGGGAAAATGGAATTAACAGGTAAGTGGATTTCCCAAGCACGTTTGAAGCCCCCTTATGTATTTTCCAAAATCAGAAACTCACAATATCCCCAAAGCCAACAGGACTTTGAGTCTTTGCTTCCTCCCCACTGGTTCTTGTTTTCGTTGTTAAGACACAGAGTCAGCAGGCTGGGTGCCCTATGACCAAATGGCAACAGATGCCGGACTTGCGAAGGGCAAGACGTTTCCCTTTGATCGCCTCAGAACACAGGGAGAGCGGACAAACATTCCTGATCACTTTGATTCAGCAGTGACCAGAAGTTCCACGAACGCAAAGAGCTACAGAAAAAAACAAAACAAAAAAACAACTTCTGATGCCAATAGAGTCAGACACACTGCGTACCCAAATCCATCTAAAGCACAAGCAAACCTGGTTCAAAGTGCCCCAGCTGTGAACCGTTAACCTTGTTCTACACGCTTGGAAGGCTGATGCAGAAACTGTGTTGCAAAGGGCTGTGGTGCTGTTACTCTGTTGCAAGTAGCTTAAACTTTTCCGGAGGATAGATTATTACTGGCTGGTACTTCTATGGTGTTTTTTTGTTTTGTTTTATTTAATGCAAGTGATCCTAACAAAGTAACTGGAAAATCACTGGTACTTTGAAAATGGAAAGATAAAGAAAAAAAATAAAAGTCTACCATATGTAAGATCCCTTGAATGAGTATGTATTTCTACAGTCGTGAATCTAATAACGCATTATAATGTTCGCCAGTTTCATATGACAGGTTTAAAATTTTTATTCAGGAAATGAGAAATATCTACCAACACTTGAGACACTGGAATTTTCTAGGAGAATAAATCTTCCCTGTAACTTTGGATTTTACAATGGTCCCATCTCCTTTGAACAATGTTCTCCTCTCTGTATATTTTAAATACATTCTCCTAGTACCTGTAATGTAGAAACAATGTTCTTTCATAATAGGATCTGGGAGGCAACTTTAATCTTATCTTAGTAATTCAGTTAAGTCTCTGGTGCTGTGGAGTCAGTAAACCAACACATACACACACACCTTCAAACCAGTTACCACAGGTGTAAACCAACACACACACACACACACACACACACACACACACACACACACACACCCCTTTCAAACCAGTTACCACAGGGGCAGCGGGTATTTAAGCTCCTTGCAACCCTTAACACAGAGAAGCCTAAATACACCACCCCTGGCCTTTTTTCTCAAATTCAGAGTTAAACATAAAGTATAAAAATAGTGGGGTAACAACTTTTTTTCCTTTGAAAAGCTGTATGCTATTCTTGAGAGTCCTGAAAATTCAGTAAGCCACCTTTTTCAAGATGTGTTCCTAATTAATAGTGATAAGGTGTAGATTCCTCGGAAAATGTTGTCCCTTGAAGAGCAGAAATGTCCAGCTCTGAGCTAGCAAGGCTTTGTAAGAGAGGGCCAATGGATGGCAGCGAAGGGCTGGGGAGCCTAATGGGTGGCACTGGTTCTAAAGTCACTTTGACCAGAGGGCACATTCCTCAGCAGACCTGGAGCTTCTTCAGCGAGGGTCACTGACTAGAGCAACAGTTACAACACCCTCAGTACCCATCAGTGGAGAGACAACAGACTCAATTCCCAGCAAGCCTGCCCCATAACAAGGTAGGACTGACTGCCACTGAGGGGTTGCAAGGCTGTGAGTTTCCAAGAGTAGTAGATTCATCCACTATGCTGTGCCCCAGAAAGCCCTGCCTATTATCAAGGCCATCCGTTTCAATTTGGAGAAATGAGGATGGTAGTTGAGGTAACCCTCCCAAACTTTGATGTCTTTTATAGGGTTGCTTACTAGCAAATTACAGCAACTGACCTTTTACTATGGATAAATAGCCAAAACCACACACTGGCATCATCGGTCCATTCCTACTCTCATGAGGGGGAGTTGTCCTACAAGGGTGAGCGATTATAACTCTGCCCAACCGTTGATAACTAGATCACTTCCAGGTTCACAGAGGGTGGCTGCTCGCCTGCCCGCCCTCTGAAGGCACCAGGGAGGGCGTGTGCCCCGGAATCTTCCCCTCCCTCCCTTGCCCCTTCCCCCCAATGGCTAAAGCAGAGATTCATTTCCTAGCTCTGGTTTTCTGCATAAACCCTCCTCAAACACAAAAGACTCAGGATGGGCCTTAAAGAGTCCTTTTGTTTAGGAAGGGTCATTTCCTGCCTCTAGCTGACACCCAGAAAGAACCACCCATTTCAAGGCAAGGCATTCATTTTCTTAGGAATTAAAGAGAAAAAAATTTTTTTCCCAGGTATGAAAGCCAGGCTTAAGAAAATATTTTCAAACTCATAAAGACACTTCCAAAGTGCAGCACTTCAACAATTTTTCATTTCCTTAAAATAATAATTTAACAAACTAAACAGGCAAAGTCTGGTGTTTTCATTTAAAGGGCTTAAAACCATTCCCCCAAACAGCCTATCCTCTCAGCCCTGATGCATCCTGGCATGGAAAACAGTGTTCTGTGTAACAATGAGGAACTGGAAAGCCGGTTGGAAGTGAGAAAACCCAGGATTTTACAGTGCACATCAAGTGTTGTCTATCCAATCTCTGTATTTCAACTAAGGGCATGGAGGCTGACAAGCTCCAGAGGGGTTTGCTCCAGTGATTATAAAAAAGAAGGGTATCAATGATTTGGTTAAGGGCTTATATAGAGATATGAGAGGGTATCCCCCAAAAAGGGATGTGATATGAGGGGGGGAGGGTAGAAGTGCATTTGGAGCTTGTTCCACAGGGTCAGATTGCTAATCAAGCTTTCTATTTAGAGGTTCTGAAAGATTGCATAAGCATGTGGCCCAAAAAAGGCCTGATTTGAGGGGGCACTGGTTTTGCCACCCCAATAATGCACCTGGCTCACGCAGCCATCTCTGCACCAGTTTTGGCAAAGAACAGCATGTCCACGCTTCTGGTATCACTCTGTGTGATTTCTTTTTGTTTCTGTGAATGACTAAGGACCTGAAAGGACAGTGATTTGAGACAAAGAGGTGAGGGGGTAAAAAAAAAAAAAAATCAAGGGAGACACGGTCAGCCATCCAAAGAGATGAGTTTTAAAACTGTTTCCAAGAATGGAATCACAGATTTATCAAATGTATTAAGTGAAATGGAGAGCACTTTGAAGGTGATACGGTTATTTTGTTAAAAAGTTTACATGAAATACATAGCTTTGAAAAAAATCCACATTTGGGGGGCACCCCTTGTATGTCTATGCTACAGATGGGTTCCAAGATAATTAGACAATGGATGAGGGTAGAGTTAAAGTTTGCTCAAGGTCAAGTATCAGGACATTGATGAGGAAACGCCAATGGCCCGCTTTGTCCTTACTGCATTCCTCTGTCCAACTGGCAGGGAGTTTGTCAGTCTGATGCCTAGAGTACCAAGTGCTTACTTTTTCTTTTTATCCTGAAGAAAACAAAAACAAAAAAACAACAAAAACCAACCCAACAGCACCTGACTCTGTTAGGCTGACAAGTGGGCACGATGTGGCTGTGGGAGCTCTACGGAGAGTTCCCCAAGCCCCAGCAACCACTCCTTCAGGACCAGAGACAGGTGCTTAAACTCAGGATACAGCTGCAGCGCCCTTACCTCGCTCTACAGTGCCGGTTAAGGAGGTTGGCATAGAGCGTGCCGCTAGGCAAACTCTCCAAACCAACTGGGTTCTTAACATAAACCCTTGCCACCCAAGAGTCACAACTGCAAAACAGGACGCAAGTTCATGGCATGAAATACTTCCTCTGACCCCACTTTTACTCACATTTCCCATATTTCATTCCTGGTTTTCTGGAACTATGTACAGAGGGAGGAGTCCTTTTCGTGTGGAAAATAGCTACAGCTTTCTCACTGCCATCGACTCATAGGGACCCTATAGGACAGGGTAGAACCGCCCAAGTTTCCGTGTCTGTAACTGACTTAGGGGTATAGGAAGTCTCATCTTTCCCCCTTGGAGGGATTGGTGGTTTTGAACTACCAGCCTTTCAGATCACAGTCTAACTTGTAACCACTACGCCACCAGGGCTTGAACCACTAGCAAAGGGCCTATCGTCTATTTAGCCTTCAAAACAAAACTTCTCACTTTCAGAGAACATCAGATGAGCAGTGTAGTTTCTGCGAGGAAGGTGTTGGGGGCCCAAGGAATGAACCATACGAACATTGATAAGTAAAATTCAATATGGAAATGCTGTGAGATTTCTTTTTGATGATGTGATTTATACTGCACAACCTTCAGCGTGAAACAGGCTGGTTTGTATTCCAGCTTATCTAACAAATAAATGGGGCTGCTTCAGACCTTGTTGTAGGTATGATGACCAGGGAGGTGTCTGCTGGATGCAGTGACCGTGAGCACACAGGTACTGTGCGTAAAGAGGAAGAGCTGGGAAATGAGGGATGTGATCCAGGTTGGGAATGGCAGCTCCTTTAAACTTGGAGATCAAAGCCCTCTCGGGGTGATATTTGAACTGAGATCTGAGAGAGTGACAGGAAGGAGTCAGCCCTGTAAACATCTGGGATAGGGGTGTCCGGGTCAAAGGGAAGAGCCAGCAGAAAGGCCCTGAGGCAGGAACAAGTTTGGCAAGTTTTAGCTACTTAAAACAAGGCTCCAGTAGCTGAAATATAAAACATGAGGCCCTGATTCTTGCAGATGAGGTCAGAGATGAGCAGGGGCTTAGTCACGTGAACCTAGTTCCTTCCCAACTTCAGCGGGAGAGCCATGGAGTTGTGCAGGCACACCCGCTCAGCTGGTTTGTTACAAGCACAAACCAGCCGCTGTCCAGTGAAGGCTGGGTCGGTTGACTGAGTTAATATGCAAAATCCACAAATGCTTTTACAAGTCTGCTTACATTTGGATTGGCACCTGTATAAGAAAAACAACCACCAAACCCCCCCCACCCCCCCCCGGGATATTCTTAGGCGTATTAAGAGAAGGTCAAAAAGCCAACTTTGGAAACAAACCAAAAAAGGGTCTCAGAGAATGCCTCTGCTCCCTCCTGGGGCAATGCTTTGGAAGGCCTGGGAAAGTGGGCTTCAGAGAGGGAGGGCAAAATCAGAAGTGGGTGTGGCCTCAGTGGATCCAGCACTGCGTCTATTTTTCCTGTTCCTTCAACTCTGATAAGCAAGGCCCTGAGGAGCAACAATTACCAGCGGATCCAGTGGGCCCAGTGCGCAGTCACCCACCATCCGAGGGAGGCACCGGACGGAAGTGCATGTCCCCAGCGCCCCAATCACATCCTGCCAGCTAGGAGGGATACTGTATTTAAAAGCAGATAGATACCTCTTAGGAAACTCACACATCTGTAGGTCCTGTGGCTCACACATGCTGGGGAGAGTAATTACACTTTGGTAGCACTTCCCCTGGAAGCGCAAAGGGAACCCCGGTACTTCAGTAATTAGATAGCACTTCTGCACGGCACCTTCTCCCACAAGGACTCAACCAGCCACCTTGCAGGTGAGCATAACAGGAATTTTTCACGAAACAGGATCTGGGGGATTCAAGACTTGTTGTTTTTTAACCTTCAGGATTGCTCTTAGGACACTGTTGGCCGCTAGTCAGTATATCTACCTGGTGGCCTAAGAATTCAGGAAAATCAGAAGAATGCCATTAAGAATCAACTCATGAGACATGGAAGATAATGAGTGGAAACAGATGTTGAGTTCGTTTTCTATGGGCTGATGAAATGCAGATTTCGCATACTTGAGTAGGATCTTCCCAGATGGCTCAGGGCCACCAAGGCATTCTCTTTGCATTTTAAATTTGTGTGACAATACCAGGTTACCACTTGGAATTTGAAGCTGCCCTCGAAGAGAGAAGGGCATTGATTACCACCATTTCCTCTGTTCACATTCCACACACCAGGAGCTACAATGGTGGCAGCTGGGTTAGCACCTTAGAGAAGCAGGAATAGAAAATAAAGTGGTTGCTTCCTTTTGAAGTTCCAGAAAAACTTTTCTCCGCCGCTGGTCAGAACAAGTAGCAAACCTTTAGGAAAGGAGCATTGAATAAACGGAGTAATCTGTCCAACAGATGGGATAATCTGACTCGCATCAGCTGTTCGAAACCACCAGCAGGTTCCATAGGGCCACTGGCTGCGAGTCGGAACCCAGCCTCCCCCGGCCCTCAATAAAAAAGTTTTCAAATGAAGCAACTTGGATTATTTATTTTTCCTATAAGTGCACAAGACGATCAGCCACTTCAGTCCATTTATAGATTTAGTGGTGGCTGGATCTTTTCTAGGTTCAAAACTCGGAAAAGTCGGTGAGGCGAGAAGCCTGTATATTACAAATTTTGGAGGAAAATCATTTCTGGATAGTTCATAAAAGCAATAAAGTGTATGACAAGAATCCTATGATCCCTGATAGTTTTCTACACTTTCCCCACACTTAGGCTTTCAAATATACAAATGTACACAAAAATTATAAATAGGAAGTTTATTCTTACATACCAAAATTAGAGTGCTTTAAAAAGTATCATTTTTTAAATAGTGTATAATTTTTACCTGAGAATTTGATTCTCCCACTTCCCTCCATACATTAAAAAAAATGTTTTAAAGTAAACCGTATCTTTCCTAAGACCTCAGGTCTCATGTCTCTCTTCAATTTGGGAAGCACACAGCCGTATCTCCCCTACTGTCTGTCAATGGTCAGTTGTGTTTTTCTATTGTTTTGAAATATGTAAATTCAAGAGCAGAGCGCTGCACTGTACACCTCTCAGTTTCCTGTCTCAGTTGCCGTCTTCTCTACCAGCCTCTCGATTTTCCACTTGTACAGATACAACCACCATCCAGCCTAGTCCTCCAAAAGACAGACACTGAGTGGCTTAAGGGATGTCTCTAGTCCTCCCTGCCACCCAACCAGCAGGCATCAGGGCTCCCATGTCCGCCTCTCAGTCACCAGGGCCAGCCACTACACCTTACCCGTTCCTCAGTCTGGATCCTACTCTGAATTCGCCCAGCTCCTCTAGAGCCCCTTTCCCACTGGAACGTCCCAGAATGCAACCAAGTCTCTTGCTTCTAAGCACAGGCTCGAGTCAAGATTCCCCAGCATGGACCACGTCAGGACTCAGACATCCCATCTCACTGGGCTGTCCCACCCTCCCTTCTCCAGTTTCATCTGCACTGCCCACCCCACCCCGCCCCCATATCTCCTGCCAAGCCCGGGTGCCTTGCCGGAAGTGCTCTGTTATGAGAGGCTTGAGATCAGTGGTTTTCAACCTTCCTAATGCCGCGACCCTTTCATACAGTTCCTCATGTTGTGGTGACCACCCCCAACCATAAAATTATTTTTGCTGCTATTTTATTCTGTAACTTTGCTACTGTTACGAATCATCATGTAGATATCTGATATGCAGGATGTATTTTCATGGTTACAAATTGAAAATCATTAATGCATAGTGATTAATCACAAAACAATATGTAATTATATAGTGTAAAGTGTTTATTTCTAATGACAAATAAATGAAATTTTGTCTTGAAACACCGTGTAGCAGGGGTAACAGTCTTAATATAACAACAGTAGCCTACATTGCTACATTTTCTGACAGGAGGAGTAAAAAGCCAAGTCTGGGTTCCTAAGACCATGGGGGTCGTGACCCACAGCTTGAAAAACCTTGGCTCTAGCTTTTCATAGAGGAGAGCTTAGGTGGGACAAAAGGAGCCCTAGTGGCAGAGTTGATGAGGCCACAAGCTGCTAACCACAAGGTCAGCAGTTCAAAAGGACTAGTCGCTCCACGGGAGAAAGAGGAGGCTTTCAACTCCTCTAGAGTCGTGGGCTGGGGAGCTCCCCGGGGAGCCAGTTCTGCCTTGTCTTCTAGGGGTGGTCTGAGGCAGCATTAGCTAGCTGGCAGTGAGGTTGGTTTGGGTTTGAGGGGTTCATACTGTGAACACACTCTAAACAGTTAACACATTCTAAGACTTCCAGTGCACTCGGAGGACCCAGCGACCCTGCTCCCGAACACCAGCAGCCGGGGTTCTGACACACAGGGAGAGTCAGGAGTCAGAGCTGGATAGAGACAAGTGTTTTTAAAAAGGCTCAACAGGGTAGGGAGGGAGGGGGGGGGGGGAAAGAGGACCTGATGCAAGGGGCTTAAGTGGAGAGCAAATGCCTTGAGAATGATTGGGGCAGGGAATGTATGGATGTGCTTTATACAATTGATGTATGTATATGTATGGATTGTGGTAAGAGTTGTTTCAGTCCCTAATAAAATGTAAAAGAAGAAAAGAGAAAAAAATGATTAGGGCAAAGACTGTACAGATGTGCTTTATACAATTGATGTATGTATATGTATGAACTGTGAAAAGAATTGTATCAGCCCCAATAAATTGTTAAAATAAAAAAATTTAAAAAAAAAAAAAAGGCTCAACAGGGGTCATCCCTTTTTCGGAGCCATCTTCTCTCTCCACTGTCACAACCCTTTCCCGATCTGACAGGGTTCATGGAGGTCTTGCTCAAATTCCACTTACGACAGCTTTCTTGGACACGGCTACACCACCCTGTCCTCACAGATCTGGCGATGTTCTCTCACACCCGGGCTTTCTGCGGGACACTTGTTTATTGACACAGGGTCACACCATTAAACTGCGAGAAGCCACTTAGGGTAGGGCCGGCCCCTCCTGGGTCTTGGCATTTCCAGGGTCCGGCACACCGCACTGTGCCAGGTTATTCAACCCCCAGAACCTTGCTGCTTCCACATGAAGGCTTGCTGAGAGGATGACATAAACCAGCACATGCAAATGCTTCGCCGGTATTTGGTACATAATACATGCTCAATAAAAGCTGAGGGACGATTATCGCTGGAATGGGTGAATAAAAAGATTACTGACATGTTCCTTTTCTTTTTTTCCTGTTAACAGCGAAATTCACAAACTGGGTGCTCTTTTCTAGGGATTTGGTCCGTTTCCAGTATGATATAATGTTAACCACTAACCCTACCCATGCCCACAAGGCCCCCCTCACCCAGAATGCAATAAAATTGTTCCAAATATTCCCCCAGAACCCTTTCAGGGTGAGGCCTGTTAGAAGTTATCCCCATAAACCTATTAGCAGGGGGAGGGGAGTCTCCAACAGACTCCCCTCAACACTAGCTTCCATCTACCATCTAGTCCCAGGCAGTCACCTTTGCTGCCGCTATTAAGGGTCATTCTCCTTCCTTCTGAAGTTTGTTCTTTGACCAAAGCAAGCACGGCTTGAGAGGAGCATTTGCACTCCCTCTCGCCTGCCCCCAGGCAGACAGTAAGGTGCCAAATGAAACTGAACACAAACATTCCTGAGTGGCTGTCACACAGAGCAGGCTTGTTTGGGAACACAGGGAGCTCCGTGCTCCTCCACCTAACCAGGGCTACCGGAAGCCCACATCAAAGAGGGCAAATCAAAGGCTAGTGGTGAAAACTCCACTGTACCTAAGTGAAGGCCTGATGGGCCAGGCATGCTTACCTGAGCCCACCTGGGAAACTCAACTACACCTGAGTAGTTCTGCATGGAGAGTGAGCATGATTATCTGTGCACAGATAAGGGTAAGGGGGGCAAGGAGATAGGGTCCCCTCCTGCTGGTCCAGCGGGATTCCTCCTGTCAATCCCTAGTGAGAACACCCTCAGCTCTAAACAAGTGGCTGCTTCGCCACAGCTCATCTACACAAAGGGATAATCACTAACCTCATCAGTAAGGATCCATCTGTACACCAGGTACTGATGAAGAACCACATGTGCCTATGGCACTCCAGTGTCAGGAAAGCAATGGACTGCTAACTGGAAGGGACCCACCAAGCCACGCACTCCTAGCGAGAAAGATGAGCTCAGGAAACCCTGTTCCAGTCGCTCCGAGTTGGAATCAACTTGAAGGCAGTGGGTTTTCTGTTGTTATATAAATAACATGCATGTATATAAATAAACCAATTGAGCTGCTGGTATGGTACCATACTAGGGTAGGTGTTGAGTAGTAGATGACAGAAATGTTTTATGGTTAAAAAAAATTAAAGAAGGCAACAATCTAGGAGCTAGAGAACTAGAAGTAGACAACAGGAAGTCACTTCTGCCGGCATTCTGAGGACAAAAAACAAAACGGATCTTTGGGGTGGGCCCTCAGATGAGGCGGAAGCTTGAATCCTGCTTGGAAATAGCTCTTCTTCCAGAGAGGAAGAGGGTGAGAGGTGGTATGGAGAGCACAGTGTGGAGGCCCATCGAGCATGGTTTTGTGGCGAACAGAGTGCTGCTGAAGGATTTGGGACGTCTGAGGATCTGAGAGGGACTGACTGAGGAAAAGCCCATTAGAATAGGGGAGCAGCTAACAACTTTCCCAGGATCCAGGCTAACGAAATGAATTTGATAAGCGTTATTAAGAAAGGTGATAGGGAACAGAAGATGGTTTTGTGACATCTACAGACATTTCCAAAGGAATTCAAAGAACTCTGCAAAGCCACCGGACAGTCCATTAATTTTGTTCCTATGTTCATTACAGAAAAATTTAGAAACACACAGACAAGTCGCAGAAAGTAAATAACAATGACTTGTCATCTATCCAGGTTGCTTTTGCTAAATACTTGATTTTATGTACACAGGCGATGTAAATTTTTAATCTTTTCATCAAATGCTATCATTACACACTACATATCCAAGTCATTTGCCCTCAAGCAGAATCTCTGCTTGCTCTCAGGCACAGGGGTTTCCAATGGCTGCATTTGGGAAAGTTTGGGAAAGCTGGTCATGGGCACTTTCTTCTGTGGAACCCTGGGGGGTTCTGGAAACTCCAAGTTTTGGAGTGCGCTGTTTGCACCACCCAAGGAGACTCCATATAATCTTTAGGGGAAATCATGGATTGAGGATGATCCCCTCAACTAAAATGTAACCTTTAAGAACATGGCCTTTCCTGGCTGCCTCATAGTACCTTTCAAATATCATGCGATGACATTAGCAGGGGTTCTGATGGCGCATTGGAAAGTTCACAGAGAAGTCCGCTATGTTCTTTATGACCCCAATATTTTGGCAAAATTACAAGGCACTTTCTTTAAAAATAAGGAAAGGAAAGTTGCAATGCACCAGTTTCCAGGTACAGACGAGGCTGCCTCTTAAACCCTATGGGCAGCTTTCCTTCTGCATCAGAATTGACTCAATGCTGGTGTGGTTGGTTTCAGGTTTTTTTTGAGGTAAAAATCATTTATATAAGTAAACAAATCTTCATGCATGCTTACTAGTTCCTTAAGGTAAATTCCTAAAAATACAGTGACTGAATTGAAGGGCCATAAGCATGCTTTAATTGGTAATGCCCAAGTCCTTCAATTGTAGACACTTTGGCCCTCAAAACAGAACATCAGGGAAATTCTACAGCCACCACCAGAAAAATAACTCCAAGTGTATGTCAACTGGCAATGATCTTAAGATCACCCTTCTACCAGAAGGTCACACCACCTTTTCATCCAAAATACTGTCACCAAATCCTATTCTACGATGGAAATATATGTTCATGGTATTAGATTTGCTTCAGCATTAACAGAAACTCCTAAGACAGCTACAATTTTTTAAGATTGTCCTGTATGTTCTAAAGTCTTAATATGAACTGATCTTACTGCTCAATGTGGGGTGCCACAGCAAACTGACATGGTCCCCACTTTTCTCTGGGCCAAAGAGAAATATCATTTGTTCTGTATGACCCAATATGTTGGAAAAATTACTAAGCACATTAAAAGTAAACATAAAAATTTGATTTAAGCTCTGAAGAATTTCCTTTACATGATTTCAGCCTGACATCTTTTTGATCAATATTCATAACAGTGACAAGTTTTTCCCTATTTTGGTTTTATTTTAAGCACGTCAGTGCAGTCAAAGCAATTTAGGGAAGATTACTCTACTTCACACCAGTGCCTCAGGAGGATTTGCAATCCTCCTGAAAAATACTCCATGGCATGGATAAAATAAAAACCAGGTTACCAATGAATCCATTTTCTTTCTTTCTTTGTTTTTGAATCCACTTTCCATAAAAGAGATTTCTAGTTCAAAATCCTGTGTTCAACATGCAAGTTCTTTCTATGACAAGATTACAAAGTTTTGGTATATTTGAACATCTTAAAACTTACAATAAATGGTTAGCTACAACTTAACAGAGTCTATGACTTACAAATTTACTAGTAATAAAGTCTGATCAAGTTAATGATCTAAGGCATTTTAAGAGAATATTATTACATGGACTAAAAGTACATAGACAAATTTGAGGAATTCTTTCACTTGATAAATGATGTAAAATATTACCGGATGCTCTCTACAGAATAAAGCGTATAAATCTTAGATCCCAGTAAGAGCTCAATGACTAGTTTTTCTTTATAAGGACAACTTGTACAAGAACAAACAGTTAAAAACACACTAGAAACCAGGAAGCCAGATGTACTACCTCTCTGACACAGTTGGCTGGCCAAATCTTAAAATGATTTTTCCTCAAAGTTTTAAATGCTACCCAACGCAGAAGTGCATGTCCTTCCCAAGTTCTTAAAAACTGCCAACCCTAGCGCGCTGCAAAATTTATCCTAACTCTCGTTCTGTTCAATACACCGAGCTGGAAGTCAATAGGTATCTCAGCAGCAGCATCGCTTCAGAGTAAAAAAGCATCAAACGCTCTCGAATGGGCCTAAAATATTCTGGATGATAAAAGAGCTCAATTAAAAAAAAAAAAAGAGAGAAAACACAAACGAACCACCCTGATGATCTATGAAACAAACTATTTTCTCTTGCTGATTGTATCCACATTTCCCAGTCAGTTTAATGGCCATCCGAAACGACAACAAAACGCGTTTTTCCTCTCCTGCCATGGAGGGCTATGTACACACTTTAGATGTGTGTGTTCTGTTTACTGGAGTCTTCTACCAAAGCTTTTAAATGTGCTTGAGACCGAACTGCTGATCCTCTGGGTGGGCAGAGAAAGAGTCCAGTGTGGTGGTTTTGTACACTGTTGAGCACATTAACGGGACTCACCAAATACCAATATTTACTTTACTTGTGGCTTTCAGGGCTGGGGGGAGCGGGAGAGAGGGAGGGAGTCTTCCCCAAACCAACAAAACCCAAAACAGGAAATTGGGGGCAAAACTGCCTAGATCATCCAGGGCAACTCTTCTTTTCCTTAGTTTCTGTCAGAGGTCGTACCCTCCTCTTGCAATAGTTGAGTGCCAAAATCTGTCCACCTATTTTTCAAACCACAAATGTTTGGCTAAATAAATGCACCGGCACTTTCCTGGGTACCACATGGAATTCCCACCTGAAAGGAACACGGGATGGTGGGTGGCAGGGAGACTGGTGGGATGTAGTATCTTCCGCAGTGAAGCAAGGCCCTGGAACTAAGCATGCAAGCCTCAGTCCTGGTGGCCGCTGAGGCCGGCCCTGCAGAAAAATGTGGCTTTTTGCTACTCAATTCCATTCACTTAAATGGGTTATGGTTGTGGAACCTTCATACCTCTTTTTGCCGCCTACCAAAAGGAAAAAGTAATCTGACTTCCCAGGCTTAACTTTTCCCCAGTTACAAGTTTTTACAATTGGGGGTGGTGGGAGTTTAAACAGAAAGAAAGTGATATATTTGTACCCCTCAAGTGCATAGACGGCTAATTTCAATGAAATAAGAAAAATATCTGAAGCAGGCCATGATTCTCTTGGTGTTGAATGGACTGGGTAAAGTAAAGCTTTTCTTAAGTGATAAGGAAAATTACTAACCTAGCCAAGTAACCAGTAGGATTGCTAGTCAAGTCTCCATCTCTTTAAAAAGGATGAGATCGGTATGGTTTCACTTGTTAAAAAACAACTTTTCAAAATTAAGTCTACTTTCAGAATTATTAAAGACAATTTCCTCAGGTAAGAAGGAAATTGTTTCTACCTTATCACATTTCTTGTAGCCTGCATGATCACACAATTAAGAGGAATACCTTGTATTTACTTTGCATCATTTTACATAGTCTTAGTTCTCGAAACTTCTCCACTGAGGTAGTTCTCATTAACAAATAGATTAACACACAGCTGGCTTATACATCTATTAACAAATGCCCCCCACTTTTGGTTTCACTATCTGAATCTGTTTGCGCTTCACTAAGAATCTCAGCTTCGGAACCGTTTTTTGCTCCACACGGTCTTCACTTTATATATTAGGATGTACTATGTCTAAGAATGTGATATAGGTCAGATCTAGAGATCTACTTTCTGGCACTTGCACACACTAAATAGTTCCTTTAGTGTGTTTCAAAAGTCAGCTATTGAAAGATCTGGTGAATTAGCAAACTACTCGGACTCCAGGTAACTACCTGCAGAAACGGAGTATTTAAAAGGATACCACGAATACCCTACGTACAAAAATTCTGCAATGTTTGGATCCCTCTCTACATTTACACGATTTTGTCTTTCCACCAAAGAAACTCTTCGTAGCCGCAAATTTTTGTCGTTATTATGAACGCATCACATACAATTTATGTTCAGGAATCAAAGGGCTGTTAAAATAGCTCCGAAGGTCACTTGGTGAACTATTAAGTTGTTAACCTTTTTTTTAAATCATGTCCCCTGTATCGATCTACATCACCGCTAAGTTTGCTAAAACTAGCCGCTCAGGTTCGGGGGTCTTTGACTCATCAGAGAAGAATGCGGGTGATGAATTGTCTATTAAACCAAAATGCTTCCGCTTGAAGGATATTGACCCAAAAACGTTTAACATTGAAAAGTGGGGGGCGGCGGGGAGTGTGAGGGGTGTGGGAGCAGAAGATAATCTCTGAAGGAAGGAAAACTTATTCCTGAGTTCCTTAATACACACATACACACACACACACACACACACACATCCTTTTAACATTGAAAAGGGGGGCGGGGAGTGTGGAGGGGTGTGGGAGCAGAAGATAATCTCTGAAGGAAGGAAAACTTATTCCTTAATTTCTTAACACACACACACACACACAGACACACACACACACTCTTCCAATCTCAGAAGCAGATCTCTAGCCTGCCCCTCCAGATCCTGATCCCGAGGTCACCCCGGAGCCACTTCGCCATTCCCGAGCAAACAAAGTTGATCATTATACTTACAAAAGTCTCCGTAAAGTCCTTCGGACTTATGCGATTTTAGGTACAGTGTGGCCACCGAGTGCGGACACCCCCAAAACACAGCCCCCAAAGGTAGACGGTCCCAGGGACCGTCTGGGGCAAGGGCGTCCTGGGGCAAGGGCACTTCGCAAACTTCCGACTGCGGCGGCCCCCGCCCAGGGCACCTTGCCTGCCGCCCGGGACCAGCGCCCGCTTCCCGCCGCCGGCACGTAGGGGAGCCCCGGCGCCTCGCGCCCCTCGTCGCGCCCGCCACCGCTCCGTACCTCTTCTTCCTGCAGGTTGGCCTCGCTCGGGGCGTTCTCCTTCTCGGCTTTGCCGCCGTTGTTCATCTTCCCGGTCCGCTCTCCCCGGGCGGGGCTGGGGCTCGGGGCTGGGCGAAGCGCGCTCGCCCGCTCTTCCCTTCCCGGGGCACCGGGGCTCCCTCGGGCGGGGCGCCGCGGGCTTGCGGAGGCTGGAGAGGGGCCGCGGCGGCTCGGGCTCCCGCGGGGGGACGGCGGCGGCGGCCGGCGCGACTCCGGAAGAGCGAGGGAGACCGGGCCGGGCGCGGGCGGAGTGGCCGGGCGCGGGAGGGAGACCTGGAGACGGCGCGCGGGCGCGGGAGAAGGAAGGGAGGAAGCAAGGACCGGGCTACCGAGCTGGGGATGTGGCCGAGGTGGGGCGAGGGGCAACGCGGGGTGCCCAGAGAGGAGGCGTCGGCGCGCGGCGCGGGGGCTGGAGAGCCGCGGGGTGCGTGCTCCGGGCCGGCTCTGGGAAGTCCGGGATGGAAGCAGCTCCCTTTCTCTCGCCTGGCCCGCTCCCTCCCCTCTCCCCTCCTCTCTCTCCTCCCTCCGCCCTCCCCGGCCGTGGGCTGCGGGCTCCCGTCCGGGGGGGAGGGGGGGGCGGCACGGGAGCGGCCGAGCCCCCCGCCGGAGGAGGGGCGGCGCCCGGAGCGGCGGTCCCCGGGCCGGATGGCGCGCGCCGGGGAGGGGCGGGGGGCCGCGGGCGGAAGCGGCCGGCGGACCCCGACTCTGGACTTGGCGGGGGGTCCGCCGCCCGCCTCGCTGCCTCCCCGGGGCCCCCGCGGCCGCCGTGGGCCTCGAGCGTCGGTGCGCGCGGTCTCAGAGAGGGGCTTCGGGGACTGGGCGGAGACCGGGCACTGGGCTGTGCTACTTTTGTTTACTTTCCTGGAGGAATTTGCACCCTTATCCCTAAGACGACCGTGTTTATTTGTTTATTTTTCATGACTGACTGAACCACAGCGCCGATCGTTCCGAGCCCACAGTTGGAAAAGACAGGAAGACATCCGAGGGCAGCTTGCTCGGAACCGGCCGGCGTGGTCGGGGCGCAGCTTCCACTTCACCAACGCCCCGCAGGGCCGGCTGCGCCCAGGGCTCTGATTGGCCTCGGTTCACACCGCTCACCGCCCTGACCGGAATTATTTGTTTATCTGAACTCTTTCCCCTCCCGTCCCCAGATCCCACTGAGAAGACAAAAACCATGCGCTGTTTCTATGTCGGTTCAAACCCACCAGCATCCCCAAGGGGAAAAGATGAGGCTGCCTGCTCCCGTAAACATTCACAGCCTCAGCACACCTGGCAGGGTGGTTGGGCGGCAGTGTGTTCACCTGGGCATGCAATCAGCCGCCCTGCAGGGGAAAGGTTGAACTTTCTACTCAATAGCTTTCTGCTGCCTTAGAGCCGCTGTGCGTCAGGATCCACCAGGAACAGTGAGAAGCGGAACTTGAGGGCAATATAGATGATCTTCAGAGGGCTGGAGGCACACACAAAGTGGGGATCTTCACCTCCGGGGAGGTGCTGCATAGTTCTGTTTCCTGTGAATTAAAGGAGATTATAGATTGATAAGAGCTCTGGTGACATAGTGATTATCCGTTAGGCTACTATCAGAAAGGTCAGCAGTTCGAAACCACCAGCTGCTCCAAGGGAGGAAGACCGAGTTTTCTCCTGTAAACAGCTACTATCCCGACAACCCACAGGGCAGTTCTCTGTTCTGAGAGGGTCGCTATGAATCGGCATTGGCTTGATGGCCCTGAGTTGTAGATGGATAGAACGGTCCCTGCTGGCACAAGAGGTTAGCGGCAGGACTACCAGCCAGCCCAGAGGTTGGTGGTGAGAACCCATCGAGGACCCAGGGAAGGTTCACCTGGAGAAGCCTGGACAATTCTATACAAGTTCTACCCTGACACCCATGGGGCTTCCGTGAGTCAGAACTAGCACCTGTAACAACCTGGATTGGTAGAGATACAACATCTAGCACCCACCCGTTCTTGCTCAGTTTAAGGTCACAATATATGGCAGCTTTCACTATCATTAAGAAGTATCCCATTTTTCCTGGGCCTCGGAGGGCTTCACTCAGAGTGGATCATTTCCGCTTTCAAGCTTGCCTGCTAAGAACACAGACATTTCAAAGTCCGTCCCTCTCCGTGAGTTCTCTCCACTACTGACTGACCCCCAGTTCTCGCTCACAGAATGCTGTTCCTTCACAGTCCTTATCACAAATTCTATTGATCCCCCCGCCCCTAGACATTGTCTAATGTTCTCTCTTTTCTCCCCACTAGACATTCTTTACCCTATTGTGCTGGTTCCCATCCTGCTGTAAGGTAGGCTTTGACCATGAGGCCTTTGCACAGTTTAAAGTGGGGTGTGGAGACAAGATCACCCCAAACAACTCTGCAGCAGCATAATCGCAGAGTGCTGGTTTAAAACTGTAGAAAGCAATTTCATTCTCTAATTGTAAAAGCTATCTCAGAGTACTATGAAAAGTAATATTGAGGCTGGGTCTCATACTGGATTTTACTTGGAGATCTGACGATTTTGATGGAGATTTTCTACCAAAAAACTCCAAAGTCTCTATGAGGTCGATACTGATTCAGAGCGCCTCCAGAATACAGGGCAGAAATGCCCCCGTGGGTTTCTGAGACGGGAACTCTTTACGGGAGTTAAAACCCGGTGGTTTTTTGTCTCCAGACAAAATCACCCCGCGGCTGGTGATTTCAAACTGCTGACCTTGAGGATAATAACCCAACGTACTGTGATCAACGCGTTGATCCAAAGGCTCCCTGGAGGATTTTTATAGAGAACGTTCTCTTATTCTCGTGGTTGCTTCTATGATGTAATTTCCCTCTATGGTAACAAAAGTGTATCCTGAAGGAAAATAAACGGAGAGTTTATTGACACTGCAATAGAAGAAGTTCAAAAGGGCAACTCAGCCAAATTCACTGCCATGACGCGTCAGTTGGGACTCAGTGCCCCTTTAGACATCGTCAAACTACTTCTTTGGGTTTCTGAGACTGTAAATCATGGGGAGTAGGAAGCGCCATCTTTCTCCTGCGGAGCACCTGAGCTACTGCAGAAGGGCAAGGGCTACCTTTCTTCCTAAAGTTGGCTAACTCTCCTCCTTGTTTGGATGCAGGGATTTGACTTCATTGGCATCTTCTCCCTCCGCTATAGAAGGTTGAGGTAACCACTAGGGGGCAATGTCTTCCCAAGCAATGATTGAATGGTGGTCTTGGACCATGGTGCCAACTAAAAGTGCCCGCTCTTTGCCCTCGTTGGCCGGTCCTGCCTGTTATCAAAGGCACTTTACAGAGAGGGACTATCTTATTCAAGCCTGGCAAACACCCAAGAAAAGTAGCAGCGATCTAGTCATTGAGGGTGCCAGTCAGACCCCACTTATGAATAGGTGGGCTATGTTGTGTGATTTCAAGGAGCTAGGAGAACCTCCCCTCCTCCTACACAGGGAAATGCGGCTTCATGCCAAATGTAGAACCTGATTCATTCGTCTTTAAGCCAAGCCAGGACTTTGTCTATTGTTAAAAGTCAAAAACCTTGGGAATAAAAAACAAGAATACGTTTTATGAGAGGATCTTTGTTTAGATTGTTCAATGTTCTAACATCTAGACAGTGCCAAACACATAGTCCAAAAACAACCAAACCTGGTGCCATCAAGTCAATTTTACCTCCCGGTGACCCTATAGATCAGCATACATCTGTGCTGTCCGGTTTCCAAGGCTGTAGCTCTTTAAGGAAGCAGACTGCTCCATCTTTCTCCTGAGGAGTGATAGGTAGTTTCAAACCCCATTCGGAGGCAAGCATTTAAGTCTGCCACCAGAACTCTTTCTGATACATGAAAAAATAAACTCCCTGTCACCAAGTTAATTCTGACTTATAGTGACCCTAAGAACTGAGTAGAAGTCCCCTATGGGTTTCTGCGACTGTAACTCTTTACGAAGCGTGGAAAGCCTTGTCTTCTCCTATAGAGTGGCTGGTGGTTTTGAACTGCTGATATTAGGTTAGCATCTCAGTGGGTGATCCACTATGTCACCAGGGCTCCTTCTGCTAAATTAGGTACCCAAAACAAGACCCATGGCCATGGAGCCCATTCTGACCCATAGCGCCCCTACACAGGGTGTCCTGCTCTTCACAGGAGCGCCTAGCCTCATCTTTCTCCCACAGAGAAACTGGTGGACATGAACCACCGACCTTGTGTAAGCAATCTAACATCAACTTGACAGTGTCATCAGGTAGTTGACACTAAAGGCCTAGAATATCATCATCCATGAAAATGAAATTCAAGATGTTTGCAGAAGAGCATGCAGGGATGAAGTTATATGCCACAAAAAGAGGGTTCCTGGTTTTTATTTTTTTGGGTTTTTTCTCATTAAGAATGGTTTAGATTTATCTGGAAAAACAATAGATAAATGTTATCATTCTAGACCCAGTGAGCGTCAATCAGCAGACTCTTGCTATTTATAAATTTTTTGTGAGGGAGGGAAAGCATTTAAGAGTGGAGGCGAATATGCAGTCAATGATGGTCTACAAGGTCTTTATGATCTGGTTACTTCAAAGAAGGAAAGTTTCAAACAAGAGATATCCTCAGTAGCAATTGTTTCCAGACCTACAAAGAATCATAAGGCAACAAAGGAATGGGCTAATGACCAAGTAACACCTGCTTTCTCCCAGGCCCACCTCCTACTGCATTGTTGATTGGCTTGTTAGATTGAAAGGGAAAACTTAAAGCACCTATAGTTTTTATTACTCATCTCTTGTTTCTGTGGCAGTTCATTTTGAGGCTTTAGGAAATCCAAACCAATAGTTATGTCTTAAATGTTTGTCTCTGGGAACATTAAAGGACTATTTTGAGACTATTTATGTGGCATGGACTTTGTACCTGTGAGAGTTAACTGTGAGGCAGAGAAGCTACAGTGTCTACCACATGGAATGTAAAGGTTCACTTCTGCGAGCTCTGCTGAACCACAAAGTCCTTGAGCTCAGACGGCGTGTTTTATGGGTTTTTGTCACCCTTGACACCCCCTTCTCCCTCATCTCACCCACCTCCAAGTCGTTACTCTCTCTCCTTGATTTTACCTTCTGAGTCGTTGTGCTCAGATACAGTCACCTTCATTGGAGGATGCTCCAGCAGCCACATCAGGAGGCCCACATGAAGGCAAACCGAGGTTCCCAGCTCATAATCCCAGTCGAGCTCTTAGCAGACAGTCAGCGCTAATTTGCCAGGCTTGGGAGTCAACTCTCTCTGACGCGGTTGTTCTAGCCTGATTTCAGCTGGCTCAGCTGACGCCAAGTGGAAGAGAGATGAGCTGTCTTCACCGAGCGCTGCCCAGATTGCAAAATGGTTAGCAAAAATAGGGAACACTGTTGTTTGAAGGCACTAAGCTTTGAAGGGTGGTTTGTTATACAGCAATATAATACTACAACATCATTTGGTACCTGGAAGTGGGATCCTGCTATGACAGAAATCTAAAATGTTTGGCAGTGGCTTTGGGATCAGGGAGGATGAGAGCTGCCAGAACCTTGAGGAATCTGTTATAGAAGGCTTGAAGGACAGCCAGGATAGTGTTACTTGAATCTAGGGAAAAGGGGAAGGGGGGCAGGACCCAATTTATATATTGGCAGAACAAGTGGTGTGGGCTGGGATTGCATGAAAGCTGGAAAAGGCCCTTCATGAACATGTGGAAGAAGCACAGTTGATTTCTGGACAGAATATTGAAAGAGCTAAAAAATGTATAAAAATAGCTGGTATTCCTATTTTGAAAACGAAAAGAAGCTTTCTTATCTTTAGGCAGAATACAGTGGAAAATATAAAGGAGCCAGAACCTGCCGGGTTTGTTATAAAACTGTCGTGCTCCTGACTGATCTCGTTGTTGAGGGCTGTGTGGAGTGTTCAGTTGGGTCTGACTCACAGCCATCTATTGTACAACAATAATAAAAAGAGGTGCTACCCTGTCCTCCGCCCGTGGTTGACCGGGTCAAGTCATCTTTTTGACTGACCCTCTACTTCCCATGCATGATGTCCTCTACTAGGGACCAAATCCTTGACAGCCTGTCCAAAATAAGTGAGACCAAATCTCCCATTCCTTGAAAAATAAACTCTAAGATGATACTAGGGAAATATGGCCATAGGGAAATTCAAGCCAGGTAGGCAGCCTCTAAAATAGTCCCCAGTCATTCTGTCCTCCTGATATTGCAAACCCTTGGGAAATTCTCTCCCCTTGAGCGTGAACTAGACCTAGACACTTGCTTTTAATGAAGCATGCAAAGTTGCAGGGCTCACTGCCGAGATGAGACTGCAGAGAGACGGAGTGCGTCTTTGATGGAAGCTGGCAACCATAACGCGAGCTGTCTACCGTGGGGGCCCAGGTGGCATGTCACAAAATTCAGAGACCACCAGTCAAGAGCCAGCGAGGGACCCAGGCTTGCAGTCCGACAGCCCCTAAGGAACTGACTCCAAGCCAAGCCACAGGGGTGAGTTTAGGAGTGAATCTTCCCTAAAGCCGAGCCTTCCAATGAAACCGCAGCCTGAACTGATACCTTGGTTGCAGGTTTCTCAAAGAACATGAGGTAGAGGTGTTCCGGTCAAGTAGAATCTGAATTTCTGTCCCACAGATACATGGAAATACGAACAGATTATTTTAAGTCATTAAGTTTGGGGGTTACTTTTTGTAGAGCAATAGGTAAGTTGATACCTCAGGTAGATTTAAGGCAGTACCTCATAGAACCTTTCAACCCGAAAACTGGAGTTCTCAGAGTCTGAAGTGTTGTCCTACAACATTCTAAAATGCCCTGCAACTAGCCCAAGGCTTTTAAGGTGCTTGTCTTGGAGTGGGGAGGCGGCGGGGGGGGGGGGGGGAGGAAGCTGTGGATGGCTTCCAATTCAATGCATTTGAATTGTAGTGCTGGTGACGAATATTGAAGTACCCTGGACTGCCTAAAGGACCACAAATCTGTCTTGGAAGAAGTGCAGCTGGAGCCTGGATGATGAGACTTTGTCTTGCCTCCTTCGGACGCGTTGTCGGGAGAGACCAGTTCCTGGAGAAGGAGATCATGCTTGGTAAAGTAGTGGAGCAGCGAGAGAGAAAGGCCCTGGACAAGATGGATGGACACAGTGGCTGCAACAATGGGCTCAAGCACAGGAACAATGGTGAGCATGGCACAGGACCTGGCAGTGTTTTGTTCTGTGGTGCATAACGTCACGGTGAGTCAGAACTGACTCGATGGAACCTAACCACAACAGCAACAATGGCTGTTTCTTTTAATCGTTTTATTGGGGCTCATACAACTCTTATCATAATCCATACATACATCCATTGTGTCAAGCACAGTTGTACATTCATTGACCTCATCATTCTCAAAACATTTGCTCTCCACTTAAGGCCCTGGAATCACCTCCTCACCCCACCCCCCGCCTGCCTTTTCTGCTCTCCGCTCCTTCATGAAACCTTGATAATTTATAAATTATTATTTTTTCATATCTTACACTGTCTGATGTCTCCCTTCACCCACTTTTCTTTTGTCCACCCCCCAGGGAGGAGGTTATATGTAGATCCCCGCTTTCCACCCCACCCTCCCGGTATCACCACTCTCTGTACTGGTCCTGAAGGGATCATCTATCCTGGATTCCCTGTGTTTCCAGTTCCTATCTGTACCAGTCTACATCCTCTAGTCTAAGCCAGACTGCAACAATGGCTTTTGTTTAATAGAGATGAGGATAGCTTGAAACATGAGAAACTCATGACTTGGTGAAAATTTCTACCAGACTACAGTGAGAAAGAAAGAAGTTTCCCAGTGAAGAAAGGCTTGTGGGCCTTCAACTTCACAGGTAGGAAGCAGGATGAGAGAGCTCACCTACCATGTGCTATTCCTCAAAGGAAAGGTGACTCAGATGAGGCAAGAAGCCACTAAGAATAAGAACCCATACACATTGGGATCAGACTGAGATAGATAAGGTTTATTGTGCCAACCTAGACAATAAATACATGTGGGATTAATTGAGGGGCGGAGAGAGAAATGGTTCCATGAGCCTCGACTTTCTAGTTCTTGGGTCTCTTGCTCTCTGATGGTTGGACCAGGGTGCAACTGCCTTTGCCAGTTCCCTGCTTCAGCTGGCAAGGCTCACTTACTGCAAGACATCCCCAAGGAGAAGCCTCATGGACCTACCCCGATGCAGCCCTGCATGCTGGAATAGCCATGTGGAGACATCTGCCAGTACTGTGATGCTTACATGCTCACTGACTCAGCTTTCCTCCTGCAGTCGGCATCATTGCGTGTGTTTGGTGAGATGGAGGAGGACTTTGTGGATGGGTGTCGGACATATGGGCTAATGTTAGGCTCGGGGGCTTGGCCAGCACTGGGGTGGGATGTTTTCTTGATGTGCACTTACCCTTGATATCAAACTCTGTCTTATACATATGCGTTTCTGTGGATTTGTTTCCCTGGTCTACCCAGACAGACACAAGACTGTCGTGGAACCCATGTACCTTAGGCTCAGGGTTTCGCTGGCTGATTTTGCAGAAATAGATCACCAGGTCTTTCCCCGAGGCTGTGCTAGTCTGCGCGCACCTCTAAACCTGCAGAGCATCAAGCCTCCCCTGACAGTAATGGCTCTCTGAGCTCATGGTAACCTTGGACTAGTTGGTTTTCCGAACTGCTATGGTCCAATGTCTGCTATGCTTCTCTCCTCTCTCCCTTTTGAGACTAGAAATGTTTACCACAGTTCTTCTGTCTCTGTCTTACCACTAGATATTGGGCGTGTGAAGGACAGAGAAGTGCTTTCTTGAGTTCACTGATGTTCAGATCAGGAAAACTGAAGAGCCTTACTAAAGGAATCGTCACATTTACACTTGAACCTGACTTACATGACAATGTGCTAGACGAGGGTTGCTATACTGTCTCTAGACAGCACCAGGTAGTAAATGTTTTAGGCTTCCTGAGTCACACTTGGTCCCTATCTCATAGTCTTCTTTATTCTTTTTTATTTTTAAATACCGCTTTAAAAATACGAAATCAAAAGTTGTATGAGCCCCTAATAAAATGTAAAAAAAAGAAAAGAGGAGGAAAAAAAGAAAATGATTAGGGCAAAGAGTGTACAGATGTGCTTTATACAATTGATGTATGTATATGTATGGATTGTGATAAGAGTTGTATGAGCCCCTAATAAAATGTTTTTTTTAAAAAAAGCAGAAAGGAAATAAATAAAAAAAAACAAAATCCAGGAGCTGATACCAAGGGCTCAAATCAAAAGTTAATGTTTGGAAAATGATGATGGCAACATCGTGGATTGTTATAAGAGCTGTAAGAGGCCCAATAAAATGATCTTTATTTATATGTTCCATCCTTATCTGAGGGGCATATAAAAACCGACCATAGAGAAGCTTTGGCCTGTAGACTGTGACTTGCTGTTCCGTCCTGGAGATGAGCTGATGTGCAGTAGGAGGAGCTATTTAGGTGAGGAGATAAGCATGTTGTCCGTGTGGAAGGCACATGAATTGTAGCCATTAGGTGGATGGTGGTAGCTAGCTTTCAAAGATGGCCCCAGTGATTTTACCTGTCTGTACATATATACAGGAGCTCTGGTGGGGTAGTGGTTATGCATTGGACTGCAAACTATAAAGTCAGCAGTTTGAAACCACTGGCCACTCCTTGGGGAAAAGACGAGGCTTTCTATTCCCATAAAGTGGTCCGGTCTCAGAAATACACAGGGGCAGTTCCCTGCTTTCCCGTAGGGTCACTATGAGTTGGCATTGACTTGCAGGCAGTGAGTTTGGTTTGGGTTTGGGTCCCTGGTGTCATGAAGTCAACATCTGACTCTTGAACTTGCACAAGGTCAGTGGTTTCAAATCCATAAGCCACTACAAGAATGGAAGATGTGACTGTCTGTTCCCGTAAAGATGTTCAATTTCCCAAACCTTAGGGACCAGGTCTGCTCTCCCTGTGGGGCTGCTCTGAGTCAGCTCCAGGGCCGTGTGGTTCGTGGGGAGATGTACACCACTTTTTCCATTAAGCGATGGGAGGTACCCTGGATACTGTGCAACTGCTTTGATAATAGAATGCAGAAGAAGTGACATTCTAGGAATTCCGAGCCGGGGAACTTAAAAACAGTCCTCGTGGCTTCTGCTGCTTCCCTTTGGGAACCCAGCTTTCATGCAGCGAGCAAGCTCACGCAGTCACTAGGAGAGGTACATATGGAAGAACATCAAGCCCAGCCCTCACCCACAGCTTCATGTGAGTTCTCTGCTGCAGCCAGCACTAACAGCCAGCTTATGAGTAATCTTTCTTGGAAGTAAATCCTCCCGACTGAACCATCCCAACCAATACCCTGTGACGCAAACACAAGCTGTCTCTCCTCCGGCTCAAATTGGGAGCAAATAAGTGATTGTGTTTTAAGCCAGTAGGCTTTAGGGCAGTTACTTGTGCAGATGAGTATCGTTCAAACACCGGTGGTGATGACAATGTGAGCATAACTCTGGAAACCAGAGAGTACGGACGGAGCATGTTCAAAGATTAGCACATTTGGTCATCCTAGACCTAGACCCGGGAGTGAGATGTAAGGAATCACAGTGTGGATTCCAGAAGATACTTCCCCTTCTAACGGACACAAGTGAAATTCAGAACCGCCATGAGAATTGCTGAATATGTGCTGATGAGTCGGAAGTCACAGGCGGTGTGAAGCGGGGTGGTGGGCAGTTGCTAGGCACACTTCAGATCAATTGGCCTTTGGCATCAAGCTCATGGCATCCACATATATGGTTTCCATGCGTGTCTCAGGAATATAATCAATTAGCCTGTAATGAGTCACACAGAGTGAACAGTTGCGTTGGCATCAACTCCCAGGCAGTGAGTCTGAGTTTCTGCAGTCCGCGTTGACTAGAGTGTGGACAACCTCATTGCGATCGCCAGGGTAGAAGGTTCATACATTGATACTTGCATAACCTACTTTGTCTTGTTTTGTTTGAAATGTTTTCATTGTGAGTTGGGTGAAGGTTTACAGACTAGATGATCGGTTTTACATTCCAGGATTCGTACCCATTTGTTTCCTTCCATTCACTGTAATCTCCTCAACTTCACTGATCCAACATTATGTAACGTGACGGATCCCACCGACTCACTGTGTTTCTTGTCTCCATTCCTCCTGCTTTCCAACCCTTTTGGACTTTGTCCTTGGGTAAATGGTGCTCCCTTGGCCCCAACTGGTCAATTTCCAAAGATGTGCACACATCAATAATGCTATTATTCCATTTATAGACTTGTGTATGGCTCGACTGAAAACTACAATTTCAGTTCCAGATCCAAAGACTCATCATGTCAGGGAGGGCAGGGTTTCCACCTGTCTTTATCCAACCAGCAAGCCTGGTATCCTTCATGTTGAACATCTTTCTCCTCCTCTTCCAGGACCTTCTGATGCCACCTGTCCCTTTCAGAGCAGTTGGTAGTGAAAATCACCAGACACCATCTAATTCTGGTTTCTGGGTCCTGGGGAGTGATGTTCATTCACATGGCTTCTTGGTCTCTGGACTAATGGTTTCCATGTGTCTTCGATTTGCATCCCCCTTCTGTCCTCTGGATAGAGAAAGACCAGTAATTGTCACTTAGAGGGCTGCTCATGAGTTCTCTCTCTCTTGGTTTATTGGTACATAATCCACATATCATACAATTCAGTAGTTCAGTCACACCGAGAAGAGTTGTACAATCATAACCACCGTCAAATCAGAAACACTTTCTTCTTTCTTGTACTCACTCACTTCCTTTTAAGTATGTATATATTTCTGCATACTTAAGTTGATTTGATAAAATTTTTTTTATGAAGACAACTTCTAATAAAAATGAAAAAATAATTGTGTTGTTGAACATTCCTAAAAAAGAGGACAGAGGTTTAAAATATTAATGTAACAAAAAAGAAAAAGCAGGGTACAGGATCTGGGTATTAATTACTTCATCTGAAATAGGCCTCCTGGTTACAGCCACCTTTTTGCTTTCACTTTCAATGTGCCGGAAAATAAAAAAAAAAGAAAAAGAGAACTGTTGCCATTGAGGTGATTCCAATTCTTGGTGTCCCTGTAGCACAGAACCGGCCTCATGAACGGTTCTAGGCTGTGATCGTGTGGAAGCTGACTGCCACATTGCCACCAGGGTTCGCTCAAACAGTAAGAAGTGACAAGCCATGGAAAGTTTCCAACATGGCGCTGCTCATGGCCATTACTGTGCGCGCTGGCATCCAGTCAAGGCCGACTCAGAGCGACCCTGTGGGGTCATCACGGGAGTAGATGGCCATGTCTTTCTCACTAGGAGCAGCTAGTGGTTTCAAAGTGCTGACCTTGGGGTTAGTAAGCTTCATTTCCAATAGCTGCTGTGATCCTTTTTTTATTTTAAACAATTTTATTGGGGCTTGTACAACTCATCACAATTCATGCATCCATCTGTGTGTCGAGCACATGTGTACATTTGGTGCCATCGTCATTCTCAAAACATTTGCTTTCTGCTTGAGCTCTTGCTGTCAGCTCCTCATTTCCCCCTCCCTTCCCATTACCCCCTCCCTCACGAGCCCTTGATTATTTATAAATTATTATTTTGTCATATCTTACACTGTCCGATGTCTCCCTTCACCTACTTTTCTCTTGTCCATCCCCCAGGGAAGAGGTTATATGTAGATCCTTGTCATCGGTTCCCCCTTTTCACCCTTCCCTCCCTCCACCCTCCCGGTATCACCACTCTCAGCACTGGTCCTAAAGGAATCATCTATCCTGGATTCCCTGTGTTTCCAGTTCCTATCTGTACCAGTGTACATCCTCTGGTCTAGTCAGATTTGTAAGGTAGATTTGGGGTCATGGTAGTGGGGTGGGGAGAAAGCATTTAGGAACTAGAGGAAAATTGTATGTTTCATCATTGCTACACTGCACACTAACTGGCTCGTCTCCTCCCTGTGACCCTTCTGTAAGGGGATGTCCAGTTGTCTACAGATGGGTCTTGGGTCCCCAATCTGCACTCTCTCTCTCATTCACAATGATTTGAGTTTTTGTTCTTTGATGCCTGATACCTGGTGCCTTCAACACCTCATAATCACACAGGCTGGTGTGATTCTTCCATGTGGGCTTTGTTGCTTCTGAGCTAGATGGCCACTTATTTACCTTCAAGTCTTTAAGACCCTAGATGCTTTATCTTTTGATAGCCGGGCACCATCAGCTTTCTTCACCACATTTGCTTATTCACCTGCTTTTTCATCAGCGATCGTGTTGGGAAGGTGAGCATCATGGAATGCCAGTTTAATAGAACAAAGTATTTTTGCATTGAGGGAGTACTTGAGTGTAGGCCCAATGTCCATCTGCTACCTTAATACTAAACCTATAAATATATTTCCCCATCCTCATATATAAATAGATTTACAAAAAATAAAAATAAAAAATAAAATAAATAGATTTACATATGTACATGCCTTTATTTAGACCTCTTTAAATGCCCTTTGCCTCCTAGCTCTTTCCTCTATTTCCTTTGACTTTCCTCTTGTCCCACTGTCATTCTCAGCCTTCATTTGGGCTTCTGTAATTCCTCTGGGTTACACTGCCCTTGATCATGCCCTATCAGGCCTCCTACACCCTCCTCACCACTGATTTGGATCACTTGTTGTTCCCTTGTCCCTGAGTTAATTAACACCACTTCCTTTCCCTCTACTTCCCCCTCTCCCATGACCCTCCCCCACCAACTGTCTGTAGGTCCATTGTTTTCTCCTCTAGATTATTCATCCAGCCTATCTTATTTAAACAGACCTGTGAAGATAATAACATGTACAAAAACAAGACAGTAAAACAAAGCAACAAAAGAAAACAAAAAGACAACAACAACAAAAGCCTGTAGTTAGTTCAAGAACTGTTTGTTGGCCTCAAGACTGTTTGTTGGCCTTTAGGACGGTGGAGTCTGCTGGGGTGCCAAGCCCTGGCCCCAAAGTCTATTTTTAGTATTCCCTGGGGACTTCGTTGTTCTGTTCCCCTTGCTGTTCTGTTGCACGCTCTTAGTGTTTTGCCTCAGTGTGTGTGGTGGGATTAGATCGGGTACAATTCCCACACTGTGTCTCCAGTATCGTTCCTTGCAGGGCTATGGTTCAGTGAGGTATGTCATGTCTCATAGTGGGGCTGGCCATGTGGTCTTCTCTGTGGACTGGCTGCTCTGAGCTGCTCTGATAGTCCCTTGAGGGAATATCATCCTCAAGGCTTGGTGCTTTTTGATTCTATTAATGTGGATGTCCTTTCATATCTGACCACCTGGTCTGTCTCTTTTCTGGATACAGATCTCCTCCCTAAGTATAGGTACTTCCCAAGCGTCTCTTCTCTGACCTCTTGATTAAGCTGAACCATAGTTTCTATTCTGATGGCTTCTGCATGTCTGTCTCCTTTTCTTCCTCTTCCAGGGTCCTGACCCATTTTCCAACAATCAGCATGTCCCTGACACTAGCAAACATCTCTTCTCCTCCTGACATGTTTTTGTGGGTGGCACCACTACCCTGCACAGCTTGCCAACTGCCTATTAGTTCAGTCTCCTTACTCTCCTTCCATTCCTGTGTACAACCAGGAGTCCTACCACATCTTCCTGGGAAATGGCTTAGAGACCCATCCCCTTCCCATGGCTTGTCTGTGGACCATTTAATGACACTGTTTCCTCATCTCCCACCTTGCTTCATTCAAATCCATCGTACTGGCTCCTGCAGCTCTACCTTTGTACAGCACAGTTCTAGCCACATCCCATTCCCTGCTCTAGTTTGGAGGGAGCCCTGATAGCCCTATGATTAATAACTTAGCTACTCACTGACAGACTGGCCTGGTGAGCCCAGCGGTGGCTTCGCCAGAGAAAGATGTGTCAGGCTGCTTCTATAAAGATTGTTTTTAATGGAGGTGCAGGCAGGTTGTCTCAGATTGCTCTATTCCCAACTACTTTACTGCTTTCCCTACTTACTTCCCTACCTTTTAATCAAGCAGAACAAGTGCATGCAACATCTCTGAATATTCACGACTCTGGTTGCTTGATTCTAATATAGTTACCCCAGACAGTTATGTCCATGGTCTGATATTTTTACATATGTACTTAAGAAAGTATTGCAGTTGATCTAAAAATATTTTTTAAACTATTTGGGGTTTGTGTATGCTTAGGTAGATGCCTTGTTTCATCACTGGGATGTTAAATTTGATTTTCATGATTACTATATGAAAATGATGCACTCACTTAGATTGTGTGCCTGATACATACTAGACAAGGAGTTGTAGAATGAATACCTTGAAATAAATAATGTCAAATCCAAATCTTCCCCACCTATTTAAAAAGCATGAGCAAGTATAGTTTGCTGTAATGTTCTTTGACTTTTAAAGCAAATAGTGACATAGCCTGAGCTCTATGCCTTTTATGGTTTGAACTGTATCGCCCCCAAAATATGTGTTGTGAAACTTAGCGTTTGTGCTTGTGTGTTCCATGAACAGGGAAAGACTAAGTTTGTTCTGAGTCCATCTTTTACAAGATATAAAAACTTCAGGGAAGGACAAGCAAACAAGTAGGCGTGGAGTAAGATAGAGGCCAAGTTCTATGGAGATAATAGAGGGAGAAAGCGTGGTAAGCCCCGCTGGGATATTGGGGGGACTGGAAGGAATGAATCGAATCGGCGTGTGCGTGGATTGTTGAAAGTAGAGCTATCATCTGTTCCGTAAACCTTCACCTACTTAGCAATAAAAAGTTAAAGAATTTTAGAGAGCTATCTGGAGATCTTCAAGGAACCAAGGGGCAAAAACTGAAGAGAGATGAGAACCTTCTTTCAGAGCTGCCAGAGAGACAGAGCCTTCCCCCAGAGCAGTTTCTGAATTCAGACTTCTAGCCTCCTGAACTGTGGAAAACAAGCTTCAGTTTGTTGAAGCCACCCACTACTTGTGGTATCTCAGCTATAGCAGCACTAGATAAGGAAGACAGGCATGTGATGAAATACAGACGTTCTATTAAAAGGCACATCCTTTATTTGAAAAGGTTGCATCGGATGATCCTTCAAAGAAAAGATTTCCAGATGGTTAAATTTAGGTACTGAGACTCAATCCCAGAATATGCTCTGGCTCTCACCCCATCGCACGGTCCTCGTTACTGGCTTTTGAAGAGGGCGTGATTTTGTTCACTTTGAACTCCGGCTTTTCACAAGGTAGTGGCTTGGGAGAAAGTGGCCATGATCATACTAACCGTACAAGCTCCCAGAGGCCTTTCCAGAGCGTCCTGCATCTGTTATATGTTTGCTAATGAAGAACAGTCAATTACATCACGTAGCCACTCGGACCTCCTCTTGTCCTCTGCCTTAGATGTGTTTCTTCCGACCAGAGACCAAAAGGAGACTGCCTGCTGTGTCCTGTTCCCCCATCTGCCTCTAAACTCAACACTGCTCTGGCTTCTCTCTGCTTGTGACTTGTTCTGGTGACACTTTATTTTGAGTCATTCCGAATCTGTCGTAAAATGGCTAGACTAGTGTGAGGACTGCCACGAACGATTTACCCGGAGACACCATCGAGTTGTCTCAACTGTCGCTTACAGTGCGTGTAGGAAAAGGATCACATTTAACATCACACATTGGAGCTCATTGATATCTCTTCAGTTTCCTTCAATCCAGAATTGTTCCTCCATTATTTTGAAGAAATAATGGAGCTGGTTTTGTCGTGGGATTCTCACTGTCATGCAGTTGATGCTGACTCATAGTGACCCTCCAGGACAGGGTAGAACTTGTCTGTGAGTTTCCAAGGG
Organism: Tenrec ecaudatus; assembly: GCF_050624435.1. Lineage (NCBI taxonomy): Eukaryota > Metazoa > Chordata > Mammalia > Afrosoricida > Tenrecidae > Tenrec > Tenrec ecaudatus. The sequence goes on from NC_134537.1 coordinate 109,835,200, forward strand.
CTGTCACTATTCACAGATATAGAAAACCTCATCTTTTGCCTTGGGAGTGACTGGTGGTTTCGAACTGGTGACCTTGCATTTAGCAGCCTAATGCATAACCCCTACATTGGCAGGGCCCCTGTTGTCTTGGGATTAGACTGATGAACTGTGCGGTTTAGCAGGAATATCTCTGAAGATGCTGTGCTCATTTTACTGTGTCTCATCAAGTGGCTCATGGTATCATTTTTTCCCAATGTGATGTTAATCACGTCTGATGGTCAAGTTGCTTTTCCTTTTGAAATTGTGTTAGGTTGGTGGTATAGAGAAGCACATCAGTGACACTCATCTATATTCTAGAAAGAACTTTACATCAAGAAGCACCTTTAGATCCACTCCAGTCCACAGGTCTGATGGCAGTCAGGGCCCCCTTCAGACTTACAAAGCTACCAGTGGATGGCTCAGACCGTGAAGCGGGACGCAGGAACATCACAGGCCAGTGGGTGTAGAGCCGTCTGGATCCAAGGTTGGTAGAACCATGGCAGGTGCCCACAGCTCTCAGGGCCAGGCGGCCCACATGCAGCTGCCACTGGAGGCAGACACGAAGTCCCAGCAAGATGAAGGCAAATGGCAAGAGAGGAACAGTTCCCAGTGTCTCTCCCAAAGAGGTGTCATCAGGCTACCATTTGATTGATAAGTTGGCCTCTGCCCCTACCTCCACATAGGTGGACATAAAATCTAACCGCCACAGAAATTACTAAGTATTTTGTGAGGAACTACTTTGAGGCTGTATAAGCATTTTAGTACTCATTGCCAGGTTACCTTCCAATTTGAGCATCAATTGATGTTTCATGCCTGAATTAATTATTACTGTATATAAATACATATAATTTTTAAAATCAGTTAATCACTCCTACATCTATTAGGTGACATTTCACTCTAAAGAAGAGCTTTTTATTCTCCAAGTATTGATTTATCTCTTTCCACTTGTAACGGGTTAAGTGTTTTTATTTTATTCAATGTTATGTCATGTTACTACTATGATTTATTTTGATACTCAAATTGTCCCAGAGGGGGTCCGGGAGGCCCCATTCACATGTCTCTTGTGTCCTTTGTGTATTCCCCATCCATTCGTGAGTACTTCTCTACTTCTGGCACAGGGAATCGGGAGGATGGAGGTCCGTGAGCGGGAGAAGAGATGGGGGGGTGGGGTGGGGGTGGATTGGGAGGTGGGAGGACAGGCTAAGGGACGGGGTGGGTGAGTGGTTCCAACTGTTGAGTGTAGAGTTGATGTCTGAAATGTCCACTGCCCACAACTAGTTCATACATTTAAAAATTTATTTTAAAAAGGTGCCAGACACCATTCATACCCCAGTCTTGGAATTAGGCATTTCTACAAGGAGTTCTTTTAGTGGGCAATGGTATTTAGATACAGAGATGTGGACACTGGGTGCGTTCATTGCTACAAGCCCTCTTAGTAACCAGAGACCTTTCTCTCTGTGTGCATACATATATATAATGTATTGGCATCCATATAGAATGAAAGACATAATGGACTTTTCCTCAAACTTTCAGAAGACTCTGCATGTATCTATATATACATACACTGTTATTAGGTGCCATTGAGTCCATTCTGACTCGATGCCCAGCAGAAGGACACACTGCCCATCCCTGTGTCATTCTCATGACCCTTCCTATGTCTGACCCATCAGTGCAGCCTCTGTGTCAAGCCAGCTCAGGAAGTACGTACACACACACACACACACACACACACACACACAGTGTGTGTGTGTTCTATGTCGTTTTTTTGTGTTTGTTTCTACATTTAGATTAGACACTATTTGACACCAGTCACTGTAATGCCAATCCAAATCCGACACTTAAAGATGATTCTAGTTTTTGTTTTGTTTCTTTCCCACATTTGTAATTCCCTTCTCGAGCGTGAGAAACCCGACTCTCCTAAGCCTCAGTATTTTGCCGACTGCTCAGCACTTCGCACTTTTCTAACGTCCACCAGACCATCATCCTGCTTGGCTCCCTTCCTGGTTAGAGGCTCTAATCACGCTTCAAGCTGGGGGCTGCCTAATGGATTTTTATTGAATTCTCACGAAATAAATGAAGAATGGAAAGAAGCTCTCTCATGTTTATTAAGGACTTTTAAATATTTAAGGTAGTTTTCAATAACCCAGAAGAAAGTGAAAAGGGCTGAAGCAATTCATGTTAAGAAATTTGCGATCTAGATGTTTTATGTGATCTTAATGTTCATCCATAGAGGTTTAATAAACAAATAGTGTCTACTAAATAGGTTGAGTTTGAACCACCAGCCTTATGGTTGGCCTCCCACCACTTCGTTCAGAGCATGCCCGCAGGGATCCTTCCGCAACTATTAGAATGAGTAAACATTTTAAACTGATTGACACCAACACAGATGTGGAACGACTGCAACTCGGATCTATTGTGATTTGGAACCCAATTCGACAGCTTCTTTCAGACTTGCCATAGGGCTCAGCAATCTCATCCCTAGGTATTTATCCAAGTGAAATAAAAGCTTATGTCCACACAGAAACCCCTTTGTGGATGTGCTGGGTGGTATAGGCAGCGTTTCCCAAAGCTTCCAAATGCCCACCAGCTGGTGAATGGACAACCCCTTCGCATGGACTGTCACTCCGCAATAACGCCCAGCAAACATTAGTGCCCCCGGCAACACAACGAATCTCAGGTTTGTGTTTAGTGATCATTGTGTATGGCTCGATTGCTAGCACATTCTGGAATAAGGACAGAACACAAATCATCATTTCCAGGGGTTTTGAGTGGAGGGAGGGGCTGACTACAAAGTGATCCCAGGGAACTTTGAAGGGTAATAGACAGCTCTTTCAGCAGCATTGCTGCGGTGCTTGCATGATTGTAGGTGTTTGTCAGAACTCACATCCTGGTACATTTAAAAAATGGCTCCTCCAACCTGCATAGTGTACACCTCAATAATAACATAATAGCAGTAACAATAATAAATAGTCTCAGGTTGAGTCCCCAGGAGCAGTTCTTGAGACTAGCATGTAGGAGCAAGTAATCTAACCAGAAACCGTAGTGACGGAGTGGGGAGGCATGGGGGAGAGGAGTAAAAGAGAACCAGTGAGCTCCCAGGCTACAGCTCGTTTCCACCGGCTCCTTAGGAGACTACCCTCCCCAAGCCCGAGAACACTGGGGCGTTTACACAGCAATTCCCAGCCCTCGTTTATTAGAGCGGTCCTTGGGCCTGTTAATGCCCTGGTCCTTCTGAGATGGTTGGCAATGGGGTGAGCAGCCCTCTGCAGTCAGAGAAAGCTCTCAGGAAAAGAGGCTCGGGGCCATGAGGCCCGGAGCAGTTGGTATGGTGAGGTACTGGTCACCAAGTTGCAGGTGCCCCAGGCATAGGTTCAGAGGATGCGTGTGGATCCCAATAGGCAGATCCCATTCTGCTACCATGAATGAAAACGTTTCTAAAAGCTTCTGCCTGACAAAACAGTCCTTCCCGCACCGTCTCATGCAGACTTTCAGTGCGACACAACCAGCCTCCTGTCCTGATTCTTCCTGTCGGGCAAGGTTGGTGCCTCCAAAGTCCCCACTTCTTTCTGTCCCACCCCCCAAACACACACACACACACACACACACACACACACACACACACACATTCTCCATGGCTCCATAGAGCCAGACACCACATATCTCTTTTTGATGTTAAGGTAGAAGCTCTCTTGGCTGGAAGATGACTGGCGATGGGTTAGGGCATCCTATGCTCTTAAGGAGCATTACCAGTTGGGGACCACTTTACAGGCAAAATGATTTCCAAATTCCTGTTAGGCTGGTGTCTAATGATACTGTAACAACAATAACAATAAACTGCCAAAAAGGAATGGCTTAGGACTGAAATCTATTGCTTTACAATGTTGGAGGCAAGAAGCCCCATCAGGCTGCCCGCTGTCACCAGGTTGTGACATAGCTCACTACAGATTAGTAAGTAAGCACAGAGAAGCTTGTGCTTACTGGGGAAGTCTATACTGTTGGCCACAGGCGAGGGTCCCTCCTTGTGCCCAGCTCCGGAGAGTCCCTGTTGTTCTTTGGGCTGAAGATGGTTCCTTGTATGGCCTCTTGTGTCCATCTGCGTAGTTCCATATCTGCTGTGCCTCTTATGAGACCACTCAGAAGGGGCTAGAGTTAGGACCTCCCCTGCTCCTAGGCTGGTATGAATTCATTCATTGACACAATAAAAGAAAACGTGATTTCCCAACGGGGTCACATGCAAGTGGACAAGGGTTAGAGCTTCAACCTGCTTTTTCTGAGGCCGCATTTTCATCCGTCACAGCTGGTGTGAGGAGGCTTCTCCGGAGACAGAGTAGATGTCCTGGGGGAGGGACAGCAGAGAAGAGGGCAGGGGGAGCCGTCGGACTGTGTAACATATGACAAAATAATAATAATTGATGAATGATGAAGGGTTCGTGAGGTAGGGCGGAGTGGGGAGGGAGGGAGAAAACGAGCGGCTGATATTAAGGGCTCAAGTGGAAGGCAAATGTTTTCAGAATGATGATGGCAACAAATGTACATATGTGCTTGACACAATGGATGTATGTATGGATAGTGATAAGAATTGTATGAGGTCCCAATAAAATGATTTTTAAAAAAAGAAATGGAAGAAAGATCTAGGAGGCAAAGGGCATTTATGGAGATCTAAATACAGGCTTATACATATGTAAATATATTTATATACAATGACGGGGAATACATCTATGTACATATATTTATAGGTTCAGTATTAAGAAAACAAATGGACAATGGGCCCCTACTCAGGTACTCCCTCAACACAAGAACACTTTGTTCTAATAATTCGACAGTCTGAGATGCTCACCTTCCTGACACAATCACTGAAGACAAAGCGAATGTGGTGAAGAAAGCTGATGGTGCCCAGCTATCAAAAGATATAGTGTTTGGGGTCTTAAAAATAAATAAAGGGTCATCTAGCTGAGAAAAAACAAAGCCCACATGGAAGAAGCACACCAGCCTGTGTGATCACGAGGTGTCAAAGGAATCAGGTTTCAGGCCTCAAAGAACACAAATTCATATCATTGTGAATGAGGAGGAGTGAAGAGGGGGGACCCAAAGTCCATCTGTAGGTAACTGGACATCCCTTACAGAAGGGTCGCATGGAGGAGACAAGCCAGTCAGGGTGGAGTGTAGAAACAATGAAACATACAACTTTCCTCTAGTTCTTAAATGCTTCCGCACTCTCCGCCCCATCATGATCCCAATTCTACCTTACAAATCTTGCTGGACCGGAGGATGAACACTGGTACAGATAGGAACTGGAAACACAGGGAATCCAGGACAGATGAACCCCTCAGGACCAGGGGTGAGAATGGCAATACCGGGAGGGTGGAGGGAAGGTGAGGGAGAAAGGGGGAACCGATTACAAGGATCTACATATAACCTCCTTCCTGGGGGACAGACAGCAGAGAAGTGAGTGAAGGGAGAGGTCGGGCAGTGTGAGATACGACAAAATAATAATTTATAAATTATCAAGCGTTCATGGGGGAGGGGGAAGTAGGGAGGGAGGGGGAAATGAGGAGCAAATACCAAGGGCTCAAGTAGAAAGCAAATGTTTTGAGAATGATGAAGGAAACGAATGTACAAAAGTGCTTGACACAATGGATGGATGTATGGATTGTGATAAGAGTTGTATGAGCCCGCAATAAAATGATTTAATAAAAAAAGGAGATGTCCATTGGATTCACTGCAAGTAGGTGACAGACACCCCACTCAAAGTGGAACTTACCGTATACACTCATGTATAAGCTGAGTTTTTCAGCACATTTAAAACATATATATAATTATACTTTTATTCTTTCTTTTTTTCCCTTACTTTTATTGGGGGGCTCTTACATCTCTTGTCACAATCCATACATTCATCCAGTGTGTCAAGCACATTTGATATATGCCACCATCATAATTTTCAAAGCATTTTGTACCCACTTGAGCCCCTGATAATCAGCTCCCCATTTCAGCACCTTTTTAATGCAGTTTTTGTGGTAAAATTAGGTGCCTCCGCTGATATTCTATTCAGGTCGGCTTATACTTGAGTATATACAGTATTACCTCTTGGAATTCAGAAAAGAGTTAGCACATTAAGATGAGGGAAACATTGAGAAGCGTTTAAGTTCCAGGAACAAATGGGTACAGAGTCTAAAATGTCACTGCTTTTCAATCTTTTGGCATGATTTCCCCACATAGCAGGATATGTTTCCGTCACTAGCAAAGTCTGAGTCTGAGCGAACTCTTGGTTCCAAATAAGGCATCATGGAGAGAACTCACTGACCAGTTTGGGTTAGGCATCCCGGATCGGTCCACTATAGCCTGCAGGAACATGGACATTCCATAGGGGTCATGCTTCTGTAATAAGGGGAGGAATATTTGTTTAAAAGATGGAATGGTGATGCTTGGCAGACACAACTAATAATGATAGATGAAGAAAGATTACATCAGAGTTAAGACCTAGTGCACTTTTGGGGGGGAATGGGGGCTCATCCAAGCCATAAATTTATTGATAGAAACAGTACAAATTTCAAACCAAACAGCAGTTACATTTTTGAAACACACACACACACAAAGGGGGGAGTGTTCCTTTGTTTTCAGATGGTTACATTGTTAATTCTATAATAGCATTTACAGTATCATTACTGTTGTTCTTCGAGGCCCAACTGCCTTTGCTCTTGATACATTTGCTTGCTACATGATCAATTCTATGTCCTTAACTTCCACACCTCTTTCATCAACCTCTTCCTCTTCACTCTCCTCTTGCACAGTTGGAGTTTGTGTGTTTTCTTGAATGTTCGAGACTGCCTCACCTTGAACTTTGAACTTCTCAGCAGCTGCTAGCTGTGCTTGCTGAGCTAAATCCTCCATCTTGGCTTCCCCCAAAACTATGTAAGCATCAGAAGCAGGGCTCTTGTAGCCACCTGGCTTTGTGATGACAAAGAGGATATTCTTAGATTTCCGGATAGTGACTCTAGTAGCCCCGGTGACTTGCCGGAGACCCAGTTTGGACATAGCCTTGCGTGCCTTCTTTTCACTCGGACTCTGCTTTGCTTTCCTGACTGGTTCCTCATCGATTTCAGCTGCCGCTGCCAACTTGTTGTGGGGACTCCTGCTCCTCGAGCTCTGGTACTGACTCATCACTGTCAGATTCTCTTCCAGGTCCTGTCTCAGCCTGGGGCTGTGGCAACTCCTGCTCAGTGGCAGGGGCGGTTTCTGGGGCTTCACTGGGCATTTCGTATAAGGGACCTGGAGCCAAGATGACCTAGTACACTTTTACAGCGACCAGATGAAATGAGAATGGGCTTAGTCAATGCTGCAGTAACAAGTCAGCTTTCAAAATTCTGTGGTCTAATCCTCGCTCACTGTCGACAAGGCAGTCCGCCTCGATTTTGTGGCACTGCTGTGTGAAACACATGGCCCCCAAGGTTGCTACAGAAGTGGACTGGAGAGTCGGAGGAAAATGCATCAACTCTTACCTGCCTTGTCACCTCCTCATAGTCCTGTGGTCAGAATAACTCACATCGCTCCAAGCCAGCTGCAAAGGATGCTGGGAAATATCAGAACCACATGGGTCTCAGGGTGAGTACTAACTCTTTCCACAGTTATTGTCTCTGGTTAGTCCCGCAGACATAGTTTGGCCTTAATGAATGAACATTATTGACATTTTTGTCTTGTGTCTAGACCTCATTTCTTTCTTAAATAACATTCAGGTACTTAAGTTTATAACATGTATAAGTGAACATCCCATATATTTTAGTCTGCAATGCTTTCCTACATGTGTATATTTTTCTTTTATCAATAGTACTTTACAGTCTATACCATTGGGTTCATTGATGATACTAATAGTAGAATTACCAATTGTTTCAAGGAGGTCACTTACATTATTTCTCAACAGTGGATACTGCTGCCTCTGAAGTGGAGCAGGAACAAACAGACAAACAGTAAAGTGGAGTAGGGAAACACACATCTATAAATAACTTTAGATATACAAATGGACTATGAACAGGGATATGAGTCGTCTTGCCTTCAGACAGCATGCATTGGAAGTGGATTACGACTGATAATTATGGTAAAATATATCATACTACCATGTGTTTTCCCTTTTGACTAATCTTTTACTTGTTTTAGTTTGTATTATCTTATGCTTTCTTTTGGATTGAGGTTTTCTGTGTTTTATTTTGTTGTCTTTTAAAAAAATGACTATGTAAAATTCACGATAGGTAAATCTATACAATGATAACTAGATCATGGTTCTTTAGGGGTATGGCAGGGAAGGTTGGGGGTAATGAGGAGCTAATAATAATGAATACAAGAATGAAGAAAATAAAACAAACAAAAATAATGAAGAAAATGTGTTGGTGATGATTGGACAACTCTTTTTATATCTATTTGAATTATTGAATGATATGATACACGAATTATATGTCAAGAAAACTGTTAAAAGAAGTCATCATCTATACTTAACCAACAGATATTTCCTAAGAGCTAAGAACAGTCAGGATGTGCTTCCCAGGGAAGGGAGAATTTGTTTTTTATGTTAAACTTCTGGCTTGAATAATTAGACAAAAGGCAGTAAAAATGTAGTTGGTGCACTCAAATGATATTTTAGGAGTTTAACCAAGAAATTGTTCCAGTTGGTTGGGAGCACTGCATTAGAGCAAGATTGGAGAAGTCCTCCGTGGCTAGCCAAGGAGTTTGGACTAATGTAGGAAGTGGGGTCTCTGGAAAACTTTTGAGCTAGAGATGGACCTGATCAAAGTCAAGTTTTCAGGAAGTTCAATGTGGCAGCAATCCGTACGTTGGCTCTCAAAGTCTCCTCGCAAGTATCCAGCTGACCTCATCCATGCTCTTTGGAGGACTTCCGTTTCCGGTCAAATGGCAGGATAGAAAGCCTGGGAAGAGAACTCTCACTGCAAAACCCCTCAGATATGTTATTATTGTTAGGTGCTATCCTCACGGCTGATGCTATGTTTGAACCTTTTGTTGGAGCCACTGAGTAAATGCACCCTGTTGACATTTGTGTGCATGTGTGTATATGCGCGTGTGTGCGCTGCCCCTCTCCTTTACCAAAGAGCCCTGGTAGTGAAGTGGTTAACAACTCAACTTCTAACGGAAAGTTTGGTGATTTGAACTTACCGGCTCTTCCGAGAAGGAAAGATGTTGCAGTCCGCTTCTTTCTTTTTCTCTTCTTTCTTCTTTCTTATCCCATGTCGAGCATGTGAGGTGATTGAAAACATCGGGGCTTGGGTCTGGAGCCCCTTAGTCCTTAAAGTGACACCTTTACTTTTTCAAACACTTTAAAAGGGTGTTTTGTAGCAGGTTTACCTAATGCAACATGCCATTGGGTTCCTTGACCGCTGCTCCCTGGGCGCCTCAGAAATCAGGAGGGGCAAGTCTAGTGGCAGTGGTGGCTCATGTGCACTCAGCAGGTCTGGGTTAGCTCAGCCCAAGAACAGGTTTGCCATGGCTGAGCTCCAGAGGTTCTCCCTCTCCAGTAAGTGTGTGCCCTTGTCTAGGAAGCACCTTTTGCCACAGTCCAAGTTCTCCAGAAACATGGCGAGTGGGATGGCTGCCAGGATTCTTGACTAGACTACTCTCCTGGGTGTTTCTAGTTCTACCTGTCCAAGAACACCTACCCACAGCTAAGTGAGAAGATCGAGGCCCATGTATGCTGCTGATTCTCTGCCTTCAAGTCTCTCCGTAAATTTCATACAGACTTTACATCATCTGTTAGTGTCGGTATATTTGTGCCCTGAAATGCTGGTTAACATATTGAAGCTTTTAGAAAAATGTGTGTCCAAGCTGGCAAATATAGGGAAATCCCCAATGGCCAGTCCTTGTGTATAATAAGCTGTGAGAGGCTGTGCACAGCTGCAACCAACAAGTAATTGATTTCCAGAATATGTAAAGAACTCTTAAAAACCAGGAAGGAAAAGACTAGCAATCCAGTGAAGTAATGGAACTAAGTGGTGATGATTAATGATTGTTCACATGACACACAAAAATGGACACAATGAGACATTTTATGCTTCCTGATAGTAGAACAAACTACCACTTACAGGATGTGCTGGTCAAAGTTTGATGCTGAATCTGATCAAGAAATTAATCTATTGCATTGGGCAAATCTCCTGCAAAAGACCTTTTAAAAGTCATTGGAAGCTGTAAAATTGTGGGATTCTTTTTCCTATGTTAAGTAAGTATAGTCCTCTAAAGAGAAATTCCCCTCATCATTTGGTTATCCTGAGATGCAATTTTCATAGGAGACTATCAATCTTAAGATTTTTAGCAATGTAAAAACCATAATGGTTTTATTTGATTTCTTTGAGTATCTTTCCATAGTTAGTCCATGTTATTTTCTTCTGTGTTTTGCCAGTTTTTGTCTCTTGTCCATATCTTCACTGGATAACCACTGTGATGGTTGAATTTGTATGTCAAATGATGCCCCATTGCTTGGTTAAACACTGGATGCCACTCTAAAGGGATTTGCATATGGTTAGAATTTAAATCAATTGACCTAAGTAAAGTGGATTGCCCTTTATAATGGGGTGGGACTCATTAATTAGTAGAAGATCTTACAAGCAAAAACCGAAGTTTACCAAGAAAGTAGGATTCTACCTCAAGACTATAAATGGACATCCTGCTGGAATTTCTAGCCCATCATCTGACCTACTGATTTCAGATACAAGATTGCTGTAATTCATAGTCAATTTCATATTTATATATACATATATATATACACATACACACACATAGATTGTTTATATTGTATATGGAGCTCTGGTGGAGTAGTGGGTAAGCGTGGGACTAACTATTTACTGCTCACTGCTAAGTGCAAGGTCAGAAGTTTAAAATCACCAGAAACTCCTCAGGAGAAAGATGGGGCTCTCTACTCTCTTAAGTAGCTCTACATGTCAGTGAGTTATTGTATATGTATATGAGCCCTGGTGGTGTCTTGATTACATGTTGGCTGCAGTTAGAAACCACTAGCATCTCCTTGGAAGAAAGACTGTGCTTTCAACTCCCATCAACAGTTACAGGCTCAGAAACTCACTGGGGACTGCTATCAGTCAGCATCGACTCGACAGCAGTGAGTTTGGCATTATATATATGTATGTGGATATGGATGAGTGTGTATGTGCATGTGAAAGTATATATGACTCATTAATAACTTGTAATATACAGATGATATAGCCTTGTTTGATGAAAACTAAGAGAACTTGAAGTACTTACTATGAAGAACAAAGACCATAATATTTAATATGGATTTTACACCCCAACATAAAGCAAAAATCCTCACAACTGCACCAATTTCTTTATGACAAATGAAGAAAAAATTAAAGTTGTCAAGGATTTCATTTTACTTGGATCCATAATCAACATCATGGAAGTCAAGAAATCCAATGACATATTACATTGGGCAAATGTCCTGCAAAAACTTCTTTAGAGTATTAAAGAGCAGAAACATCACCTCGGGGATCAAGGCGTGCCTGACCCAAGCCAAGGTATTTTCAATCATCTCGTGTGCATCTGAAAGTTGCACACTGAATAAGGAAGGCCCCAGAAATGGATGCATTTGAATGATGGTCTTGGCAAGGAATATCGAAGAGATCATGGACTGTCATAAAAAGAGAACAAGTCTCTTTTGGCAGAAGTACAGCCAGAATGCTCCTGAGAAGGGAGGATAGCAGCACCTCGTCCCACACACATTGCACATGTTGCCAGGAGGGACCAGCTCCCGGAGAAGGACGTCATGCCTGGTAATGTAGAGTGTCGTCCAAAAAGGAGACTCCTCGAGGAGATGGATGGATACATTGACTGCAGTGATGTGCTCAGATATAGTAACAATTATGAGGATGGTGCAGGGACAAGGAGTGTTTCCTTCTGAGTACATAGGATCCTATGAATAGGAACTGACTTGAAATCACCTAACAATAATCAATTACACACACACACACACACACACATATACGCGCGCGCAAAACCAAACCCAACCCAAGTTGATTCTGACTCATAACAACCCTATATAGGATTTCTGCTATTGTAAATCTTTATGGGAGCAGGCAACCTCATCCCGCCCCCCTACCCCCCGAGTGGCTAGTACATTTGAACCTCCTACCTTGGATATAGCAGCTCAATAGCTATCTCGAAGTGCCACCAAGCCTCCATCTTTAAGTGTTTATTAAATAAATTATAAGGGGAAAAGGCTTTTGCTTATTTAGACCCTGACTTTAGCAAATAATAAAACAAAAAAATGATGAGACGATTGAGGAAATTTGAACATTAATTGGATATGTCCTAAGATTAAAGGAGTCCTTGTTTTAGGTGAGATAGCGATATTCCTTATATTTTAAAAGAGTTCTGAAACAGGAACCCTGTGAGGGAACTGGAAATGTTCTAGATCTTCATTTGGTGGTGGCTATACAGGTATGTCCAAATACAAAAATTCACCACTCATCCAACTGTGGCCCGAAGATTCGCATACTTTCCCGCATGTTTTGCCTCACGATTTTAAAGGCTGACTCCTCCTCTTTTAAGGCTGCATTCTGACATTTCAACAGATGAAGTGACGCCACAGTGGGCATTGCATTAATAAAAGCCCAAAATGGACCATGTAAAATTGGCCATGAGCTTGTAATTGTTGAATGGTTCATAATATTATTCATGTACATGTTTGATATTGTCCATAACTTGGAGGTTTGTTTTTAATTTTATAATTAAAAAGAAATGTCTGGCAAGACAGTGTTGCCAAGAATCTGGAGCCATGTAAGTCCTCCCACACCGCTGTTCAGAAAGTGAATTGCCAACGGCACAGTGAGATCCGTGAGCTGGGAAAACTGAAGAACCGTGTGTCCTGCAGCTCGAGATCACACTCAGGGCGCCGACTCTTGAGCATGTACAAGCAGAGACAAATCTATCACATGGCGGAATTCCACACAAGAATGAGAGAGAGTCTTCTAAACCCTTACCAACCTGCACGGATTTCATAAAGCGATGAGCAAAGGCTCAACAAGTTGTAGACGTTTCTGACAGTAATATTGGCAGATGTGGTCGAGTTGGTTCCATCTCACCAGAATTGCATCTCAGGGTTCGCAGGGCTGTGGGTTTTGGGAAGCGGATCACCAGCCCTGTCTTCTAAGACTCCTGAGAGTGGGTTCCAGTCACCCAATTTCTGACTAGTAGTTGGATGATTACCTGTTTTCACTCCCAGGCAGCTTACTACAGTTATATCATTAATTAAATGTTCAAACTAGGCAAGAGAGAAGCCTATATTTTAAGGGTGTATATATATGCAATAAAAATACAAGTGAAAGTGAGTGAATGATAAACACAGAGACATGTAAGGGGGAGGGACTTCTGGGTGCTTCAAAGGGCCTGATAATATTATATTTCCTAAACTGAATGGTGAGTATACAGTTTATAGAACGGTATGCCCCTCTTAAAGGTTACATACAACTTGCATGTGTAGAAATATATTGTATTGAAATGATTTTTAAAAACCATTTTCTGTTGTTTCCAGCAACTTTCGAGTCTGGTTCGTAGGGGGTGGTATGGTGGTATAGTGCAAAGAACAGAGTAAGAATCAGTTGCCGTCAATATGATTCCAACTCACAGCATCACTTTGGGCAGAGTCGAAGTGCTCCATCGGGTTTCCAAGTTTGCAATCTGTGCAAAAGCAGGCTGCCGCACCTTCCTCCTTCAGCGTGGCCGCTGCGTTCAAACGGCTGACTTTATGTTAACAGTTGAACACGTCAACCACTGTGCCACGAGGGCGCCCTCAAGGCAGGGCAATTTTGGACATCTGGGTTTTGAGATCCAGTTGTGCCAATAAGCAGATCTGTGACCTTGCCAAATCACTTCTCTGAACCCCCCAACCAATCAATCAACCAACCAAACTCACGGCCATGGAGTTGATGATAACTCATAGTGACCCTGTAGGACAGGGTGGAGCAGTCCCTGTGGGAGTAGAAAGCCCCGTCTTTCTCCCAGAGAGTGGCTGATGGTTTTGACTTCCAAACTATATTTTTCAGGAGATTAGTTTCAAGATATGTTGATAGATAGATCTATACGGAGACAAAAAAGTTTTGTAATAAAAATTAGTTTGGGGAACTCTAGATCAGAGAATATTAAAGGATTTACAGGTGCTTTTAACATTCAATTGTGAGTTGTGACTCTACAAAAGGGGAATTAAGAATTTCCCCAGCACTGCACCACCGCGCATGCAGCACTTCTTCAGGAAAGGACTCGTTCAGAAAATTGTGAAATAGCTGTTTTCTAAGATCTCTTTCTATGACTTTCAAATAACCCCAATTGAAGGATATACGAAGGGGCTTTTAAAAGTCCATGGGAATTCTGTTATTTTCTTTTTTAAAAAATCCCACCAAACTTTAGTTACATTACAAACTTTTATATAGCATTTGTGAAATGCCAGATGCCATTTTTAGTACTTTATATAATTGCTTCCTTTTGTCATTATCTTTCCATTTCATTTTCCCATGACATTTTTGAAGCCGCTGGAGAAAGACAGACAGCGTGTTGTGATAGTGGGTGGTTGGTTGAGGCAGGGGTGATGGCCTCTCGCAGTAGTACCAGTGGACCAGGGAAGGAGAGGCGTCTTCAGGCAACATCCCAAAGAAACGGTGAAGCAGAGCGGTGGGCAAGACCATCTCGGCCTGGGGAAAGCCACACTGAAGCCAGTCAAGCAAAAGTGCCGCGTTTGACATCTGCGGCAACGATCAGTCGGCCACACCGGGCCTGGCGGTGGCTTTGTACTTCATAGGATATTTTTAGAACAGGCAGGTCTCTGACAACTCCCCAGGTCCAATTCTTGCATTTGCACGTGGGCATATTGTGTTACAGTTCAGGTGACTTCGTCAAGGTCACATAGCTCGTTGGTGTAAAAGCAGAACAGTCAGGTCTTCTGGGTCCCAGATCAGTCACTGCATCCTGACACCCTACGTCTGCAGTGTCGCGTGAGCACCTTCCTGAGGACGGAGTGTTATGTTCTGGTCTGCGGCCCACAAGGTCAGCAGTTCCAAACCACCAGCCACTCCAAGGTTGGAAGATGCTGCGGGGGGTGGGGGTGGGGTGGGGGAGGGGTGGGGTGGGAGCCTGGCTCCGAGTAGGAATCCACTCGAGAGTATCGTTAAATGATGATTTGGTACCAGACAGCATTCTAAAAGCCAGGCAGGTATCATGAAATCAAATGTCCACGATCCAAAAAGGCATGGCTTCTCTTACCTGCGGTAGCAGCCTATGCTTTCATATATTTTGTGATTTGACCCTCACAACACTCGGAAGAAAGTATTCCAGAAATAATTTCTCTAAATCAGATTAAGAAATACATGTCTCTTGGAGCAAATAGCTCAGGAGTGACAGAAACAAAACTGGAACCCAGGATTCTTTATTTTCATAACAAGACTCCTTCCCTTGAATTACATTGAATTTCCATGCATTGGCCAGTCCAATATCTTGACTCAAAATGCCGGCTAATGAAACATTTCCAATGGGAATAGGCCTGCAAATCCTCATTGGTTTCAGCTGGCGGGGAGCCCGTGTTTAGCCCCTGCGGCTCCTCAGCAAGTCGAGCGGGGTCGAATGGTGCACTTTAGAACACTCAAGAAGGCCCCATATCGGATACGTTTATTAAGGTTGCTTTATTGGGTTTTATTTTAGACTTAACCAGTGGTTTCTATTTTAGTTAACTACATTAACCAGAATGCTTGGTGTATCTTGTCCAACTGAATGCACATCTTGAAAGCATCCTAGTGTAGCCCAGCCATCAACAATAGCATCAAAACTTGTTTGGTTTTATTTACACAAGCTCTCCTCCTCATTACCAAAAGTTGAAAGCAATCAAGATGGTCTTCAATAGGTGACTGGATAAACAAACACTGCGCGTTTAAGATATGGCCGAAACTTAAATGCACAATGCTAAGGGAGAGAAGTTGGTTTGAAAAGCTATGTATCATATGATTCCCACTATGGAACACTGTGGAAAAGGCAACACTATAGAATAAACTAACCAGAAGGCAGAACTGTAGAGACCATAAAAAGATCAGGGGCTTCAGGAGTGTGGGAAGGTGGAAGAGGAAGGGATAGTTGGAGCGCAGGACATGCGCAGGGCAGTGAAATGATGTTGTGTGATACTGAAGTGCCGGACCCATGACATGGTACATTCACACAGCCAGTGCATAGTTACAGAACTATGTAACATGGAGAGTGGACTCTAATTAAACTGTGGACTTTATAATAATGTTTTGATATTAGTTCATCAGTTGTAACAAATGCACCACACTAAGTGCATGATCTTATCAACAGGCTAAACCTTGGGACAGGCGAGAGAAAATATAAGTACTGTTTCTATTTTCTGCTTACCTTTTATGTAAACTGCTTTTAAAAAACAGTCCATTAATTTTTAAAAAGTGGCAGCCACATTTTTTCAGAGACATCAGGATAGTGGGAAGAGCCCACTATGTCTCCCCCTCATCAAGGGGCACCAAGTGGCCTGGTCTGGGGTGATGACTTTTACTCTTTCAGAAAGCAGGGACCAGCAGGTTAGCAGGACCACCTAAGCTTAGCAGAAAAAAAGTAATAATAACACCACAGAGTCGTTGAAAAATCAAATTATCATTGCAACCACAGTCCAGAACACCTATACAGTATACAGAGGTGATTTCTTTCTAAAATAAAATATTTGAAAAGAAGCCAAAGCCTCCTTTCATAATAGACAAAATGGTCAGGATGAAAATTTCTCCCCATACTAAGACACAGGAAAACCTTAAGTTAAACGAGAAAAGACAACTCGTGCCAACACCGACGTACACCAACCAACTCACAGAGATATCAAGCCACCCATCATGAAAATGCTCCACTAAATATAAATGCTCATGAAGCAAATGAAAATTAGCACTTCTCAGAAAAAAATACAGAGAAGCAAGGGGAAATGATAGAACTGAAAAATACAAGACTGGGAAAATTTTTAACTTGCCAAATGAGCTTGTGAGGATGGACCAGTAAACTTGTAAATTAAACCCATATAATTTACTCAATCTGAGCAAGTGAGATAAAATATTATGGAGGGGGCGGATGACAAAAGTCTCAGAAACCTGTGGGGGCAATAGCAAAAGATCCAATATGTGTAGCACTGGAGCCCCAGAAGGGGAGGGAAAGAGAGTGACTTATTTGAAAAAATGAAGGCTAAAGAAAAGAAAGAAAAAGGCTGAAAACTTCTAAAATTTGACTAAAGACTCCAAAAACTCTATACTTTGACTCTGACACACCGTGATCCTATAAGATGGAGTAGAACTGCCCATGTGGATTTCTGAGATTGTAAACTTTTTTATTAAATACTTTTATTAGGGGGCTCTTACATCTCTTATCACAATCCATACATTCATCCATTGTGTCAAGTATATTTGTACACATGCAGCCACCATAATTTCCAAAGCATTTTCTCTCCATCTGAGCCCCTGATAACAGCTCCCCACTTTCCCCCACCCTCACGAACCCTTGATAAGTTATAGATTATTACTTTCATATCATAGAGACTGTAAATATTTATGGCAGTAGAAAAACTCCTCTTCCCTCATGGAGTGACTGGTAGAATTGAACTGCAGGCCTTGCAGTTAGCAGCCCAGTGTGTAACTCACTATGTCACCAGGGATCCCTTTGAAAGCAAAATACCCAAACTCATGGCCATTGAGTCCACTCTGGCTCATGGCGACCTTACAGGGTAAGGGTACAATTGCTCCTGTGGATTTCTAAGATTGCCTGTGAATTTCACAGGAACAGAAAGTCTCATCTTTTCCCACTTGAAAACTAAAGTCAAAAAAGAAAACTAAAGTCAAACAAACAAAAATCTTAAATGAAGTCAGAGAAGACAAGACACTACCTATAGAATTCATGGGTCCTGTCGAGTCACTCCTGATTCATAGCAACCCTGTATTATTAAGATGGCACCTCCCTCTAGGGGGACACCTATTGGGAATGGGCACTACTAATTCAAGTGACAGGAAATAAAGGAGGTTCCCAAACACAAAGGTGACGGTGAAAGAAAGACTCTTGGAGCATCAGGAAGGAAGAAAGAATATCGGAAAGATAAGATATTACAACAGCAACACACCCAAACTCACTGCCATCAAGCCAGTAAATTACAACTCATACCAACCCTAAGGGTCAGGGTAGAACTGCCCTCGTGGGCTTCTTCGACTGTAGCTCTTTGTGAGAGTGGAAACACTCAAGAGAGGGCTACATAAATAGACCTTCCTGTCCTCTGAGTTGTACATATCCTCTCTGATTCTTTGCGCAAACAATGGTAGCACATCTAATATTCAAAGCAGTGATATTTTTAGAGGGAAGAGAGCTAAAGAATTGGAATCCTGCTGTTGCATTGTGGGATCTGTACAAGGATCATGAAACAGTTGCTTCCACAGAACAAGGGATAAAATATGTGGTTCAGAATTATGAAGGGCGTGAGTTCGGCCTGTAGAGTTTCACTGTCCTTATTCGCTGTGTGCTGAATAAATACTTGGAGAAGTTGGACTAAATGAGGAAAAATGTCAACAACAACCAAAATCCACCGCCATCGAAGCAATTCTGACTCATAGCAACCCTACGGGACAGAGTGAAACTGCCCCTTTGGACTGCCAAGGCTGTGAGTCTTACAGAAACAGAAGACTCATCTTTCTCCTATGGAGCTGCTGGCGGGTTTGATTTCCCAAGCTTGAGATTAGCAGCCCGATGCAGAATCCATTACATCACCAGGGCTCCTGGGAAGGAAACTCGGAGGAAAACTCCTTAGCAAATTGAGACATGCAGATGAAAACCTCTTTCTTTGACAAAAATGAAGATAACTTGAAGCGCTTACTGATGAAGCTCAGGGGCTCCAACCTCCAGGAAAGATGATGCCTCGTTGTGTAGAAAACACATGTGTTCAGAACACATGTGAAAAAGAAACATCATGATAAATAAAGAAGAAAATGAAGCTGCCAGTGACTGTGATTCTACTTGGGTTGACAATCAATGTCCCTGGAAAGACATTGTATCAAACAATGTACTACGTAGGTCCAATCAGCTGCAAAGGAACTCTTTCCGAATCCAAAAGCAAAGATGCCACTGGATGACTAACGTGCCCCATGCCCGCCTCAGGGTGTTTTTAATCACTTTGTCTGCATGCAGAAGCTGAGTAATGAAAAAGGGAGGCCAGAGGAAATCGATGCAGTCGAACTGTGGCGTTGGTAACCCACAGTGAATGTACTGCCAGAGAAAGAACCAATCATCTTAGAAGAAACGCAATCAAAATATTCCTGAGAAGCGGAGAGGGCGAGACTCACTACGGCGCACTGATTTTGGATACATCATCAGGGGAGATCGATCCCTGGAAGAGGATCTCTGTCTGGGCAAGAACAGGGTCAGTGAACAGGGGAGAATCTCCAATGAAGTGGATTGACACAATAGCCAAGAGGATGAGCTCAGGCAGCCCCAGACTCGGGCCGATGATGCGGTCCAGGAGGGTTTCACTTTGTTATAAGGCTGCTGTGAACCGGACCTAAAGAGATCTAAATGTAAGTCAGCGTCTATGCTTCACTCGGAGGGGGAAAATGTTGACACCAGGACAGATGTATAGTGTAACACTTCGATCAACCATTACGGAAACGGTGTAAAGAGATACACCAGAAACGTTATGAGCAAAGCAAGATGAGACCCGGATTCATATCCATCCAAGCAAGCAAAGGGAAACAGAGGAGTGACAATTAGAGGAAACAAGTGGAAAATAAACAATAACACGAATGTCAAGAATTACCTTAAATGTACATACTATAAATTAGGGTTGGGGTTTAGCCGGTTCACAGAACCAATAACCTAATTTTTTGTTGAGTTCAGCCAACTGGTTGTTAAAATGGCACTTGTAATCAGGGGTCTTTCAAATTTATATTTCTTACTTTTTTTAACACTGTTTGGTGCAATAGTGTATTCTAGTGCTCATATTAATGTTCATTACATTGATAGGTATAAAAAATTAGGAGGAGGTAAAAGGGAGGTGATGTCAAGGAGTCCAGAAAGAAAAGGAATGTTTGGAAACTGATTGTGGTAGCAATTGTACAATACTGCTTGATGTGATTGAACTATGGTATGACATGATATAGGTTTTAACTCCTAATTAATAATAGAAATTTAAAAATAGATGGAACTGAGCTTGTAATATTTATTTACTCATCTCATAAAACTCATTATAATGTGGATGAAATACAACATTTGTGTTCCCTTGTATTTGTTAGCTCAGTAAACAAACACAGAACATAAAGAGAAAAGGTGCCAAACAACCAGGGAGTGACACATTGTCATTTGTGTTATGCCCCAAATTGCCACAACACAGTATGAGTGAATTATGCAATTCCTGAAAGGTTGGAGGAGCCAAAAATATTGTTAGAACAATTGCTGTTAAGTGCAGCAGAAGCAGAAAGGGGTTTTTCAAAGGTGAACTTACTATGTTCAGAGAAGAGAAGTCACCTGTTTCTAATAGATCCAAGCAATGCTACTGTCTAACTGGCTACCTCGTCCAAAGGAATGGGAAGAAGACAATGAATGAAAGAACAATAAAACAGAAACAAGGAAGGAGCTGCAACACCACCTCTGAAGTGTAAAAGCATGGAAGACATAGCACACTGCTAATAGCACTGGGATCCCTTCCTCCTGTGTTGCATGTTTTATTTCTGACAAAGTGCTGAGTCTATTTGTAATATACAGGTTTGGAGCCCCAAATACGTCTGGAGCTAGTTAGATGGAATTTTCTCCATTTTAAGATGGGTACATCTGATTTTTTTTGACTTCTAATGTACAACTCAAAGCAGGGATTTTAATTTTACATTTCTGGCGATGCTTAATTTCCTTTGATTTGTCATGTGCAATCCTGTAATTTTGGGTTTGCTTCCAATCTTTTGACTTCATGCTTCTTGACATAACCGGTTTACCTTGAAAATAGTCCAGTGCTTTGTAAAAGTGTCCATATAAGGAGTAATTCACAGCAGTGCCTCCAAAGTCCCCTTGTCCGTCAGTAGTCATTTGCCAAGCATTACTTTGCTGTTCTTGAATCTCTTGTTTTTATTTCTGAAATTACATTAAAGGCTAATGAGTGGAATGAATTAAAATAGCTTGTGAAAAACTGATTCCCCTGAACAACCGTCTCACGAGCTACAGCCTCTTTTAAAATATCAGAGGTTAGGCCCTATTTCATATTTCATAATAAGAACTCATTCTATGATGTTAACAATGCTCTAAAATAGATTGCTATTATTACCCTAGTTTTATAGATGAAGAAACTGAGCAGAGATAACGGACTTGCTCACATACACACTTTGTAAGTAAGGAAGCTAGGATTTGAACCCAGGAAATCTGGCTTTCCCTCTTTGCCCGTCAGTATGTTGTATTGTGGTGGCTTGTGTTTTTGTCTGATTCTGGAAGTCATGTGATCAGTAGTTCAAATACCAGCAAGGGTGCCTATCACGGACGAATTTCAGTTTAACTTCTAGAAGAAGACAGACTAGGAAGAAGGTTCTGGCAGTCTCCTTCTGAAAACAACAAGCCGCTGGGTAGCAGTGGGCTATTGTGTGTCTCCGGTTGGGAGATACTCATCATACAGCCGGAGAAGGGCTGCCTTCTGAAAGTACAGTCGACCTTGATGACGTGTGCTGCAGAAAGCCTTCAGGATCTTCATTTGCTGATGTAGCATGACCCAAAAGGAAGAGAAAATGTATCCATCCATTGGTAACCAGAATGTGAAGTGTGTGAAATATGAATGAAGAAAAGCTGTAAATGGTCAAAATTAACTCTAATGCTTAAAGATTAACACCCTAGGCGTTAATGTACCAAAACGAACTGCTATGGGCCATTTTGAATCAGACATTCATATCATCTACCGCTTTGATAATGATAAATTACAGAGGAATGGTCCTTGGACAAGAGAACCCCTGGTGGCTCAGTGCTAGCGCTTTGGACTGCAATCTGCATGGTCCGCAGTTTGAAACCACTAGCTGCTCCATGGGAGAAAGAGTGGGCTTTCTACTCTCATAAACAGTTGCAGTCTTAAAACTCACCAGGAAGTTCTAGCTTGCTCAATATCTCCCAGTGAGACGGGATCAGCTCAGTGACAATAAGTGTGGTTTTGTTTGGTTTTTTTTGGTGTCTTGTCAGTTGTCCAAAAGAATTTCAGTATCAGCGCTCTCAGTGTAATGTTTTGTTTATAAAAAATACTGTTTCAAGATCTATCTTGAAGTACACTGGTATCAAGAGTATGGTAATATCCATAAGTCTACAAGAAAATGAGTTAATACAACTATTGTTTTTTCAAATTTATGCTGGAGTCACTGATGCCATAGATGGAGAAGTTGATATTTACCAACTTTTGCAGTTTGACATTGATCATACACACGATCAAGCTGCATTGGCAATTATTGGTGACAGCAATATGAAAGTTGGAAGGAAGAAGTATTGGGGGATGGAAAGATGTCCTGAAAAATAGAAACAACGCAGAAGACAAATGACCTACTCATGGCAAATGATTTTTTTCCAGCAACTATGCACATGGACCTTACCAGATGGAGTAGAAAGGAATCAACTGGACTATGAAGAGATGATGGAGAAGCTCAATGTCTTCAATCAAAGCAAGATCAAGGGACAAATGTGGTACAGACCATCATTGCTCATGTGAAAATTCCCACTGAAGTTGAAGCAAATTAGAACAAAACCATGGGAGCCAAATATGACCTTACATGTATTCCACCTGAATTTAGAGATCATCTAAAGAATAGATTTGGCTCATTAAATACTAATGACTGACCATAGCCAAGTTGTGGGTGACATCAAGGACAAAGTGCATGAAGTAAATGAAAGTGAAGGGAAAAAACAAACAAATAAACCAAACCGAAATGGATGTCAGAAGAGACAGGGACTATTCTAAATGGAGAATAGCTACAGTGAATGGAAGGAATGATGAAGTTAAAGATGAAGAGAAGGCTTCAAAGGGCCACTCATGAAAACAAAGTAAAGCATGTTAACAAAATGTGCAGAGATCTGGTGTTAGAAAACCTATAAAAGGAGTTGAGAATGCTCAGCATTTCTGAAGAACTATTCAAGCAGGAACTGCAGTGTTAAAAGACTCTAAGACAAAATATTAAGTGATGTCAGAAGGATCAAAAAAGAAAATGGAAAGAACACAGAATCACTGCCAAAATAACTGGTTAGTGTTCAACTATTTCGAAAGGTAGCATATGATCAAGAGCTCGTGGCACTGAAGGAAGAAGTCTAAGCTGCAACGAGGGCATTGGTGAAAACAAAAACAGAAAAGCAAAACTCCCGGGATTCACAGAACACCAACTAAGATCTTTCAACAAATCAGGCATTGCTGGAAGTGCTCATCAATCTATGCCAAGAAATGTGAAGCTCCATTACCTGTCTAGCACACTGGAAGAAATCATGAGAATAATTCCAAAGAAAGATGATGCGGTGCAATTCAAAACTTATCAAACAATACCATTAACATCACATCCAAATAAAATGACAATGAAGAGTATTTAAAAGCCGTTCTAGTCATACACTGACAGGGAGCAGCCAGGACTTCAAACCAGAGGCTGAGGGAGCATTGTAGGATGTTTTGTTTTGCTCTACATAGATCCTCGATGAGCTGAAAGCAATTGGACAGCACCTAACAACCAAACAACTATCCGGGTCTAGGATCTCTTGACCTCTAAGCCCTCATATATTCTGAATCGAGGTCTCTAGGGGTTCAAACATGTGAGAAAGGTGTGGCAGTGTGCTCCTGTAAAGGTTGCATCGTTGACACCTTGTTGGGTAGTTTTGCTCCGTCCTCTATAGTCCACATATGTTGGAATTCACTCAATAGCAATAGGATGAGGTCAGAAACGATTCTGAATCAGAGGCCGTGACAATTTGGTAGAGGCCTGGATACCTGATGAGGCATGGATACCTGATGAGGCAGACATGTTTGTATGAGCCTATGAAAGCCTTAAAGAGCAGGGCATCACTGCACCCAACGGTGAGGATCACAATAAACTATGGATAGTTTTGAGGAGAATGGGAATTCCAGAGCACTTCATTGTGCCCATGAGGAACCCGTACATAGATCAAGAGGCAGTTGTGTGAACAGGACAAGGGAGTACTGCAAGATTTAAACTCAGGAAAGTTGTGCGTCAGGGTTGTAGCCAATCACCATATTTATTCAATCTGTATGCTGAGCAAATCATCAAAGAAACTGGATAATATGAAGAAGAAAGTGTCATCAGATTAGAGGGAGGCTTATTAACAACCTTTGCTATGCACATGAGACAACCTTGCTTGCTGAAAATGAGGAGGACTCGAGGCACTTGCTGATGAAGATCCAAGAGAAGATCAAGACTCAGTGTGGATGACAACTCAACGTAAAGAAGACCAGAATCCTCACAACTGGATCAACAGGGAACAGCATGATAAATGGAGACAAGATTGAAGTTGTCAAGGATTGTGTCTTGCTTGGATTCACAATCAATGTTCATGGAAGCAGCTGTCAAGAGATCAAAAGGGACATGAGGGAAATCTGCTGCACAAGATCTCTTTAGAGTGTTGAAAAGCAAGGGAGTTGTTTTGAGGAATAAGATGCACCTGACCCAACCCATGATCTTTTCGATTGCCTCATATGTACATGAAAGCTGGACATTGAATAAGGCAGGCCGAAGAAGATGGATGCATTTGAATTATAGTACTGGCGAAGACTATTGACAGTACCAAGGGCTGCTATAAAGACAAATCTGTATTGGAAGAAGTATGACCAGAAAGTTCTTTTGCGGCAAGAATGGTGAGACTTTGTCTCACAAACTTTGAATAGGTTGTCAGGAGAGACCAGGCCCTGGAGAAGGCCTTCATACTTGGTAAAGCAGTAAAAGAGAGGAAGACTCCTAACGTAATGGATGGACACAGGGACTGCGACATAAGAACCATCGTGAGGGTGGTGCAGGACGGAGCTTTTATTGCCGTTGACAACTGTAGAGCCAGACTGCAGAGAGGAATGTGGCCAAGAGTCCTGATGACTGCCTCACATCTCCACTTCCTGGACGCAGAAAATGGGCACAAGAAGCTTTCCCGGAGGCAGACTTCAACTGGTGACGTTTCCCTTGGGGACGCTCGCATTTTCCTGTTTTAGGAGCTTGTCTCCCCTCCTTCAGGGCAGACTGAGTGCCAGGATGCCTTTGAGAGGGTACTGATTTCACGGGGGCAGGGTTGGATATCAGGGGAGATGCTGAACTGGTCAGCCAAGGTCTCCCGCTCTGCAGCCCACAATTGGCAGGGATGTGGGATGCCCCGCAGGTGGAAACACTCTTCCTCACCCCCCTGCCGGAGATAAACCTGCGTTGAGGGAGGCACATCTATTCAGCCTGAGCTAACAACTCAGATAGAGACTCCTCGTCTTTGGGTCGGCTCTTTTACATACAGTTTTCTCTTTACAACTGGCCTGTCCAAGTAAATAATATCCTAGTTTTATAAATGAAGAAACCAAGGCTTGGCAAACAGCCCGTCCCAAGTCACTCAGCAACTAAGTGACAGATGGAGGATTTAAACTCTAAAGTCCAAGCCTATTAACTGCCTCTTCCATCGAAGATCTTGATCCGCTGGGCTCGAGCCTTTCTGGAAGGTTTTAGCTAAGAAATACTCATAGGGGTGTTTTGCAATCTTCCAAGCAGAGCCATAAACTGGTTAGCCTTCAAGACTCCAGGGAACCTTGGGCACTGTGATAAATATAAAGGAAGATTTGGTGGGGAGAGGGGTGCAGGGGAGGGGTCTTCTCAGTGCCTCCTCTGCTTACAGTATCTATGTATGTGCCGTCTATGGGGAGCGTACCCACACCCTCCTAAGTAACAAAGTACTGGTCGTATCTTGATCTTCCTTGCTTCCCCAGAGCCTCAGTCCTCACTCTACCCTCCTGGGTTTGCATCTGTATGAGATTTTGCCATCTGCCCTGAAGAGAGGGTGTGTAGAGTGTTACCCTCTGCCCAGTTTACATAAAACACGGCTCATTATATTGTTGGTAATGATGAAACGCATTAACTCACAATGGCTTCATGCTCCCTGGCCTAAAACAGACTATGCTCAATACTACAAATTAAAAGCACTTTCCATCAACATTCAATGGTTACATAGGGATAGTAAAAAGCCAAGAGGTATTATTTGGACCTGTGTCAAATTGTCATGGGATTCGTGAAAAGGAATGGCAAACTTTGAGACTGGACAGAGACTGAGGTAAAAATAAAATCGTAGGCAGACCAACCAGTATTGTGGTGATCTCCATTTAGTATAAGGGTTCATGGAATTATACCTGAGTTTCAGCTTAAGTAGGAGCCGAGAAAGCAAATGTTTTGAGAATGATGAGGGCAACAAGTGTACAATTGTGCTCGACACAATGGGTAGATATATGGATTGTGATAGGAGTCGTACGAGCCCCCAATAAAATGATTTTTTTTTAAAAAAAGCTCTGGGCTATTACCTAGAATGTTGCTCTTCAACCCCATAACTGCTCTCTAGGAGAAAGACAGGCAGAACGCTTTCATCACGGGGCACAGATGCACAGTCGTGGGAACACTGCGGGGGCAGGTCTACTCCATCCGGGAGGATGGCTGACTTGGAAACCACGGGGAAGGCAACTCAGCAGTTTGGGGAGTGGGGTCCGTCAGTCTTCAGCTCCTCCCACCACCCAGCCAGGTGCCTGCGGGTCCCTGGCTCGCGTGCACTAGTTTGGATCCGAGCTGCTCAGGCCTCCTCTGCTTCCCGTGGGACTCGTCTTCAGATCTGTGTAATTTAATCATTTCAAAAGCTTTCTGATTAGGGGTCTCCCAAATTCGCGTTGCCGCCGTTGTTCTCTGTGATTAAAACTGGTATCAGTGTTTCTTTACATAACTAAATAATAAACGAAGTTCTGATAAATGAAGTTGGGGTAAATGTACATGACTAAACATTTTTTAAATCATTTTATTGGGGGTTCATACAACTCTTATCACAATCCATACATTCATCCATGTGTCACGCACTATTGTATTTTTGTTGCCATCATCATTTTCAAAACATTTGTTTTCTAATTGAGCACTTGGTATCAGCTCCTCATTTCCTCCCACCCCTCCCTCCCTCAGGAACTCTTGATAATTTATAAATTATTATTATTTTGTCATATCTTACACAGTCTGACGTCCCCCTTCACCCACTTTTCTGTTGTCCGTCCCCCAGGGAAGGGGTATGGTTAAAAATTTTAAAAATTATTTTCTTACAAACTTCTTCAAGACAGGGGTTTTGCTCAATTATTCCAGGGCTGTATTTGATGACCCAGAAATTCTTGTTCATTTATCAGTCTTTTTTATTCACACCGCTGCCCTCAAGGCATTATAAATAAAAGAACATGCCATCTTTGAAAGTGGGAAAAGAAAATATTTTACTTTAGTTTTAGTCAAAAAGTGCAATATGAATCGAGGCCTTTTAAACCTTACCTTTCCTTAAAAAAAGTTGATCTTTCAATTATAAAGTAACACATGTTCATTTTAGGAAACCTGAGAAATAGATACATGAGAAAAAAATCACAACTCACTACTCAAGGGTAATCTCATCAGAATTTTTGGTTTAATAATTTATAATGATTTTTTTCTGCATACTATTTTTCCTGAACCATATTCATCTAATCTTCTATCTAACTTCTAAAATCTGATATTGTAACAAGCATTTCCTCATATTATCATATAAACAATATTTAAGAAACATGATATCCTGCTAACTAAATGTATAATAATTTTCATTCACATTCAAGAATTATTAGTCATTTTATTTGATACAATTGATATATAGATTGCTACAAGAGCTGTAAGAGCTCTCAATAAAATGTTTAAAAAACATAAAATATATGTAGTATGGTCAAATAATTAATAATAAATATATACCTATAGGTTAAAAAAATAATTACTTGTCCTTTTAGATAGTTTTCTTTGTCTTGATCATTTCGTAAATAATGTTTCAATTAATCCCTTTGCATAGAAAACGTTATGTATATGGCGTCTAGTTTTCGGTCAAATTTCCGCAGTGTCATTTCTTTGAAAATGGGTGCATGATATTCGGGTATTCGGACGCTCCTGTTCTCCAGACACCATTGCCAGATGGCTTTCCGAAAGGGTTGTTCCAATTTCCATTGTGAAATTGCTGTGCAAAGGTTTCTAATTCCCCATGTCTTCAAAAACATTGGCTCTAGTACATTTAAAAATCTATTTGATTTAAAAAGCAAAAACTGATATTTTCTTGTGTCCTCAAGCTATAGAAGTTTTGTAAGTTGTGATACTCCTGGAAATAATTTTTTTCCTTAAAAATATTTTCAGGTTCAGGGAGGGGAAAAAAAAAAAGAGG
Organism: Tenrec ecaudatus; assembly: GCF_050624435.1. NCBI lineage: Eukaryota > Metazoa > Chordata > Mammalia > Afrosoricida > Tenrecidae > Tenrec > Tenrec ecaudatus. The sequence goes on from NC_134537.1 coordinate 109,863,658, forward strand.
ACCTGATGCAAGGGGCTTAAGTGGAGAGCAAATGCTTTGAGAATGATTGGGGCAGGGAATGTGCGGATGTGCTTTATACAATTGATGTATGTATATGTATGGATGGTGATAAGAGTTGTATGGGTCCCTAATAAAATGTAAAAAAAGAAAAGAGGAGAAAAAAATGATTAGGGCAGGGACTGTACAGATGTGCTTTACACAATTGATGTATGTATATGTATGAACTGTGATAAGAATTGTATGAGCCCCTAATAAATTGTTAAAATTAAAAAAAAATATTTTCAGGTTCAACAATGAAACTTGGACTAAATAAAAAGAAAAAAAAGAATTCCTTGAAATTTTAACTAAGTAGAATGGAAATCATTAATTTTGAACTAGTTATTTGCTAGCTTGAGACCCTGGGAAAATGATTTAACTTCTGTAAGCTTGAGTTTCCTTATGTACAATATGAGATAATAGTAATATCATCTTTGTAGAGTTGTTGGGAAGATGAAAGACAATAACACATGGCTAGCTTCCAGTTTGCAGGACTCAGGGAACTGCCATCAAGTCGATTCCAACTCACAGCGACCCTGTAGGACAGAGGAGAACTGCCCCTGAGAGATTTCAAGCCTGTGAATCTTTACCAGAGTAGAAAGGCACATCTTTCTCCAACAGAGTGACTGGTGGTTTTGAACTGCTGACCTTGTGGTAAGCAGCTTGATGTGTCCTCACTACACCACCAGGGCGACTTCAGTATGCAGACAGCACTTCACAAATGATGTTGGGCGGAGTCACAATAGAGTTGATTCAGACTCACGGTCACCCCATGTGGAACTGCCTTTCAGAAACGCTTGCCAAGATGCCTGTTTTAAGCAACTCCTGCCACGCTGAGAGAAACACCACAAGTGGATGACTTTAACAAACAAACTGGCCTTCTGTTCAGGAGGCTAGAAGTCCGAATTCAGGGTGCTAGCGGTGGGAGAACGCCTTCTCTCCCTGTCAGCTCTGGGGGAAGGTCCCGAGTCTGCAGTTTCTGTCTCCTGACCCCACGTGGCTTGACATCTATCTTCCTTTCTCTGCTTGCTCGTATGTCTGAATCTCCACACCACGGTGCACCTATATATATACGGACTCAATGCAACAAAGAATATTCTAACCACACCTATGGTGGTTACGGTTTCTAGCACGTGTCTCGGAGGGGACACAATTCCATCCATGACTCTAGGGGGTTTGAAGCACCCACCTTTCAACTAATAGTTAAACCCTTCACTGCCCCACGTTTGGGGCTTTTTTTCCTTCTTAACTTTTTATCGTGAACTAGGTAAAGGTTTACAGAGAACAGCGGTTTTCCGTTCAACAATGCATACACATTTTATTTCATCTCACGGGTTGCAATCCCCACAAGGGAACATCGCTCGCCCCACGTCCTTCCTGGGGTTCCTGTTGGCCTTCCTCTTTTTTCCTTCCCTCTCCCTGCCTTGGGAACCTTGCCCTGGGGCAGACGCTGTCTTCAATCTCAGAGGAGTCAGTCTTCTGGGGAGTGGTACCTATCTCACTGGTGTTACTGCTTTCCGGATGTCAGAGCTTATTGTGTTTGGCTGCTCACTGCAAGGCCAGCAGCTGGAAATCGCTACCCGACCCCTCAGCAGGAGGAAGACAAGGCTTTCTACTCTAGTAAAGAGTTACTGTCTCAGAAACCCACATGGAAATTCTACTCTGTCCTACAGGGTCCGTATGAGCCCAAATCAACTCAATGGCAGTGAGAAAAATTGGCCGAAATCTGAACCCCGAGGTGAATTCAGTTCCAGACTTCCAGGGTAACTAATGACCATAGTCTCTTAGATGACACCAACTAACCAGCCTGGTCTTTTTAGTGATTTTTTGTTTTATTCCACATTTTTCTACCACTCTATCCAGGACCCTTTGTGATCCCTTTCAGAATAAGAGCCTGGCCCCTCTTGTTCTAAGGCATCAGGGTGGTGGAGACTGAAGTTCATGTGCTCCATTAGTCCTTTGACTCATTGTTTCCATGAATCTTTAATTTTCTTCACTATTCTTTGCTCTGGACTGGGAGATATGAGAGTCACCTTAGATAACTGCCTCCAAGCTTTGAAGACCCCAATTGCTACTCCCAAAAATAGAACATAGAACCTTGTCTTTGTAAACTATGATATGCCACTTAACCTGAATGTCTCTCAGGGTGATGGTCCCAAACCCCGAGCCCAGTGGCTCATTTCCACCAGGTGTTTGATTTGGGCTAAGAAATTGACTAATTGGGCTAAGGAGTGCTTTCTTAGCCTTGTGTCCTTTCCTTCACAGAATGTATTATTGTATAATTTTGTGATCATTCGATTAAATTCTCTTTTCCCTGTTGGACCCTGTAGAGGTCCTAGGCCACGCCGACTTTATCACACTTGTGTTCCTCTGAAGAAGGAGCCCTGGGAGCGTACCGGGCTGTGCATTGATTGTTAATTGGCTAGTCCAGCTGACTCAAGGCTTGCAGTTCAACACCACCAGCCACTTGGTAGTAGAAAGAAGAGTTACAATCTGGGAGACCCACAGGAGCTGTTCTACTCTATCCTACAGGGCTGCTATAAGTCAGAATTGATGCAATGGCAGTGAGCATAGTTTTTTTGCGTTTGATGTTTTCCAGTGGTAACATCCAATACCTATTTCTTGAATGAATCAGCAAAAGGCCAGCTCTACTTGAACTTCCTCTCTTCAACCAGAAAATGCCCCTTCCTTTTCTTAGGGCACGTCAGAGCCCCACCACTCACTCGCAAGGGGGACATGGCGTATTGCTTTCCAGTGTGGCGATTATACATGTGTTTTATCTCCTCAGCTAGATTGTAGCACCAGTGGGTTAGGGACCATGGCTTCTTTGCACCTGTCACTCTTCTCCTGCCCAGTCCAGTTCCCAGTCCTTGACTGATGCACAGTTACAATGTATTTAGGGAATTAATAAAGATGGGGCTCTTCTGTTCTTGACTCTAGCAGTGTTGGTAGTGATGGAGGAAGTTAGAATCATGTGATGTTTGAAGCTGCAATACAGACCCTGCTTTATTGGCTGGAGCTGGGAGAGGGTACTAGGATGCTCCCCTTTTATTACAAGGACATTTTCTCGGCCAATTTGCTTGGCAAAGTCTTTTCTATAAACACAACAATTAGTTCTAATTTCATGCAAAGAAGGAAATATAATTAAAAAGTTGCATGTCTATGCAAAGGTGGCATGCTTTTATTTGCTTCTTGGTTCTGTAAGTCTAGGCCCAATGGTAGCTCTTTCAACCTTTCGACTGTCCCTCATCCTCTTACGATGAGACGAAGGCATGTGAAATGACTAGGCCAGCCCCAGGGGGGGTGTCAAACACCAGACTGATGGTCTCCTTCACGAAGTAGGGCCCGCAGGGCAGGCTCTGGGGCCAGCTCACACTAGCAGGCATTTTGAGTAAGCTAAGGTTCTGTGAGAAAGGGACGGGCCACAGAAGCAAGTCCCACACATAGGTTGAATAGCCCGAGGAAAAAGATTTTGGCCTGTGAGGGGTGAGGAAACCCCAAAATTAATTTCTTGAGACATTAAGGCAGAGGTCCCCAGGCTACCGAAAAAAATATCACCGCCTCCACAGCTGTCTTGACATACCCCAGTGCTTACCTTAGTGTCCTGACCCCCTTTCCTGAACTGCTGCCCAGATGAAATGGCCAGAGACTAGTTTAGGTGCCACACGGACACTTCAGGGGATCGTTTCGCGTGTTTCTTTGTGAGGGTTTACTAGGCAGATCCGTTGTCCAGTCCGCAACTTGTATGCATTTTGCTTCATCTTGTTTCTTGCGATCCCCAACATGATCGCACGTATCCCACTCCCTCCCGGCACTTCCTAGTTCCCTCCCGCCTTCTTTCTTAATCGCTTGGAATTCACATGCTATCTCTTGAACAAGAGCATGAAGTGTCCTAACTCTAACTGCACCTGCTTGCGGTGAATTAGCATGCTGCTGAGTTAGTAAGCACGAGCTCATCTTTTGCGAACCCAGTAACACTTGCTTTCTCAAACCTAGCCCTGAGTGGCCTTGGAGGTACTAGCTTAGGCAGCTCCTTCCCTTACACAATGGAAGCAAGCTCCTCTTCCACTCGCTCTCCTCCTCCCTTGAGATGACTGGTTGTAATGAGTCACACGCAACAGCAGTAGAGGGGGGTCCCAGTAATAAAGTGAGGTGGGTGGGCTGGGGACTACAGAAAATGGTGTGCAAACCATGGCACAAGAATGGCAGAGTCCTTTGCTTTAGTAAACTAACCATTGAATTTTGGACATTCGGTGGTGTGATGGCTACTTTTGTGTCAACTCTGGTGTCTAGCTGTTCTGTCACACCCTAGTCTTGAAGTTGTGATGAAGGTACTTACAGGTGATTAACATTTAAATCACCCGGCTGTAAGTAAACAGCCCATTCTCCACGGATGTGCGGGCCTTATCCAATTAGTTGATGATTGTAAGAGCAGAAAAATGAAGCTTCCCAAGAAAAGACGATTCTGCTTCAAAACTGTAAATAGAGATCCAGCTGGAATTGCTAGCCCTGACTAGTGGATTTTGAATTGGCCAGTTTTCACAACAGCATGAGACCAACTTCTTAAAATAATTATGTATCTATTGATCTGTCTCTCTGGAGAATACTAAGACACAGGGGTACCCTTTTCATGCCCACTCAGAGAGCAGGAGGACTGCGGAAGCCTCTTTCGAATTCGAGAAAAAGCTTTCACCCTGACTTCTGAGGTGCGTACTGTTTGGATCGTCAGCTGTGGGAACTACAAGCGCCTTTAAACTGTCTTACACTACACACGGGGTGGTGTGTTCCGAGTCAGGCTTGAAAGCCTGCAATCGTGGGTAAAATATGGGAAGTGTATCAGAACTTGTCAGAATTAGAATGCTTAAGTGGAGGAGAGGTAGTTAGGTTAGCACATCATACCTTGTCTCCATACTCATCGAAACTCCTGCCCTCCATTCAAACTCTTCGCTCTGTTTGACCTTCAAAGGTCTATCTTCCCAGGACCTTCACCGTGGTGCAAGATTTCAGTCTTTTTTGTTTGTTTGTTCTTTAACTTTAAGCTGTCTTTTTCCACTCAACCTTAGCCCCATGCTTTGTGCCCTGTTGCAAGACTTGCCTACTCCCAAATCCACGTATGGGTATGGAGTTTATGCATTGGAGCCTTCTTGCCTTGATGCTGAGCTGTTTGCTGTTCAGACTCAGTGGAACAGGCATTTGCTTACCCTTCGGGACTGACTGAGTAAACCCAAAACGACAGGGAAAAGGCAGACATAGAACAGAACATCTCAACTGATTACTCGCTGGAGGAGAAGACAAGGGAATATTTATATTGTCTAAATGAACGAGGTTGTCTTGCCCTGATGGTATGTCTCCTCCACCTTCTCCCTTATCTAGCCAAAGCCTCAAACGTCTCCGTGGCTGATTCCTCCCTTTCTGTCTTCACACTGAACCTCCAGCTGCAAGCCTCTCTTTGTGGCACGTTTCTGTGAAATGATCTCAGCCTTCAGGACGGGGATTTCCGAAACCGAACTCATCGCTCTGTGTCCTACCTCTCTCATGGCTCCCAGTTCACCCCTTTAAGTTATGTTTCTGTACTTGTATCGGTCCAGACACTGTGCATACTTTACAGATTATAATACTAGGCTTCACACTGGACTTCCTTAGTTTTCTGAGTTGCTGAAAGCCCACAGTGCTAAACATTGGTTTGTTTCTCTGTTAGCCATTAGAGAACATTTGCTACTTGCACCTTAGTTTGAGCTGCAGCTAGATCCCTCAGCTTCAGGGTGTGTGACTGACTTTTTTAAAAAGAGGAAAAAGAATTATATTTATAAAGCCAAGGGACTTTTGGAAATAGATATCTGCCACTGAGTTTAATCAGTGCTACAAATTCAAATGGCGCCAGTAAAAAAAAAAGACACAACAAAGCTTTAATACCTTTTATTTAATGGTGATTATGATAGATGAACTAATGCACGGCTTACAAACATAAAAGAACATACATGGATTGTATGACACCGTCTGGCTTATTGATCAGGTGCATATACAACATCCACATAGTAAGCAATTTCTCATTTTAAAAATAAAAAGCAATTTAGTAGATGTTTTACAGGTTCAATGACACCTTTCAGATGTTTACTCTTGGAGCAACACACATACCAAACCCAGACTCACTGACATTGGGCTGATTCCCGTACACAGAGACTGCTTAGGGAAGAATCGAACTGCCACGCTAGTTTCTAAGATGAGAAATCTTTACAGGAGCCGAGTCTCGTCTTTCTCCCAAGAAGTATCTGGTAGGTTTGAACTGCTAACTTTGCTGTTAGTAGTCCAACGTGTGACCCACTATAGCACCAAAGCGCCTCGCAGTACATCTAGCCACATCTCAATGAACTCTTTGCCCTACTTTCACCCTATCCCCTTTTGGACCGAGGGCTAGCTTTCACCGAGAATCCTTCAAAAAAACACCAAGATATCATGCTAAGTATATATATATATAATCTTTTAAGTCACAGAGCTAACTAGGGAAGGTGAAAGACAAAAGGCAAGAGATTGGTGGAGTAAATAGAATTTTGAGGAAAAAACCCAACAACTTCTGGGATAAGAAACTAGATTAGTTCCTAGACCATGTTCCACAAAGGAAAACACAGTGCAGTGAGAAAGGGCCGATGGAGTGCCTGGTAGCGGAGACAGCGCTACCTCCACAAATATGTCAGTTATTTTTGCAGGGCCTTTAGCTATCTCTTTATCTTCCTGCATGGTCTGCACCACCAACCAGTGGAAACATGAGTGTCGGCAGCACTGAGCAGGTTTAATTCATTCAGTGTGTCTCTCTCCAGTGGGGACGAGAGAACGGATTTAAAATATTTTCTTAACTTGGAAGCTCTGCTTAATGTAAATGACAACAGAAAGGCTGAGATACAAAATTACTGATAACAACTTCTAACAATAGCAAATTGTGTGATATACAATGTCCTCAAGTCTTTCACTGTTACTCGTCCTTCCCACCAGATTCATGTGAAGATTGTGTATATAATAATACAAATGGCATAAAAATGATATATTTATCCATATATTTCAGTAGCATTTCTTAGGCTCTGATACATATTGTGGTTTTAGTTTTGCTAACTTAATGTTTTGTGGACAAAATTCCCTCAGGTATCCAGATTATCCTATCAGATTGGCATTAGCTCACACCTTTTTTCCCCCCTTCTTTTGGAAAACTCCCTAAAAGTCCATTTGGTTGCCTTTAATCACTTTGAAAGTAGTGAAAAACTTTCCCTTGTTGGGCAAAAAAAAAGGTGGGTGGGAAGGGAATTCATTTTTATACTCATAACTAAAAAAATGGCTTTGTTTTAAATAACTTTGGCATGTACCATATCTGACCTTAGATGAGGAATAGGCTCTTATCTAAAGAAGGTAATTTTGAATACCTATATTTTCAAATACTTTCATAATAGACCCTATGCAATAGACTATTTGCCTGAAATACCACTGTCCTTTTGTCTAGGTTCACGACTAAGTGTTGACTTGTTTCTATAAATAGCAACATTTGGAAAGTTGTGAGCTGAGCCAACGTGAATTTTTAACTATAGTTAATTATGTTTCAGTTTTCTCTTTCTTTTGAAAACATACTCAAAAAACATATATGTGCTTGCTGACAAGCCACATGGAGCTATGCGTGCACTGAGAGCCCCGGAGTGAGAGCGAGTGGATTTGTTTCTCTAGTCAACTAAGACTAACACACGGACTGACACACATGCCAATAAAACTGTTTGGGGGTGGGGTGGGGAGTTACAATCGCTGACAGGGACCGAGTACCCAAGAGCAATGTAATCCATCTCTGCCACTAAGGACATGGGCCCTAAGTAGGTGTGTTAGTCCAGGTAGACTAGAGAAACAACACTTGGGAGACTTATATGTGTGTAAGAGAGAACTTTATATCAAAGAGCAATTGTACTTTAAGAACACATCTCAGCCCAGTCCAGATCAAGTCCATTATTAGCCCATATATGCAATACCAGTTTGTAAATTCCTCTTCAGACGCATGCAATACAGAGTGTGTCCCACCCCCAGGGAGAAAGAAAGAAGTCCCAGACTCTTCAGGAGAAGGCCATGCCCACACAGAGGCATTCTTGGCTATGACCTGATTGACAGGCTAGACCCCACCCCTTCACAAGTTGACAGGAGATTATATAACTGTCACAGTAGTTTGAACAATTAAGCACTTGGCTCCTCAATGATGGGTCTACAAATGCCTGACGATCTACTTTGAAAACTCACAGCCCTGGAAAACTGTGGAGCACACCTCTCTTCTGAAATATGTGAGCTAGCCAGGAGCTGGGATCCACTTGATGGCAACTGGGTTTTTAAAGGCAGACACTTCATAGGGCAGTAGTTTTCAACCTTCCTAATGCCGTGACCCTTTAATATAGTTCCTCATGTTGTGGTGACCCCAAGTATGAAATTATTTTCTTTGCTATGCCATAACTGTAATGTTGCTACTGTTATGAATTGTAATGTAAATCATAATGTGTTTCCCGATGGTCTTAGGTGACCCTTGTGAAAGAGTCATTCGACCCCCAAAAGGGTCTTGACCCACAGGTTGAGAATCACTGTCATACCCTCCTCTGCAGGATTATTCAGAACCAGCAAACCCATGTGGACTGTTTATTAGCCACAGAGCCCCCATATCTCTGGCCAGGCGAGATAGTGCCAGATGCTTATTGCAAATGATGGTAACTCATCTTTGCTATAGAAAGCCCCAGTGTCTCGTAGTGGGTTGTCGGGCTGCGGATCTCAAGGTCAATAGTGCAAAACCACCAACCAATCCAAAGAGAAAGACATGACTTTCTATTCTCGTACAGAGTTTGAGTCTTGGAAACCCACAGGGGGAACTCTCCCTTGGCCTGTAGAGTCTCTATGACTCAGAATGGACTGCAAGGCAGTGAACTTGGTTGGAGTCTTTGTTTTTGTTTTTTTAAATGAATCTCTTAAAAACTTGAAAGTGGTTTGGCTCTACCTTTCACCTGTTCCTTTTCTCAGGCCTTACTTAGCATCTTTTATTCAGAAAAAAATGTGCTTTTTTCTGGGGACCAAAATCAAATATATTCTGTATTTTTGGGGGGGCTAGGTGAATTTAGGCTTATTCAGTAGGTTGGATTTATTCAGTAGGTATATTTGCTGGCTAGCTCTTTTAAGTTCTGAACCTCTTCCTGAAAGTGAATGGCTAAAATTACATTGTTGACTTTAGTCCTTTGAAGGTGATGAGGTTTTTGTGTTAGCAGTCTCCTCGCTCCCATTCTGCTATTGTGAGTGCCTTTCTCTTTCCACTGGAAAGACCCCTCTCTTAGAGTACAATGTCTGAGCCCAGTGTTTACTGTCTTCGGGGCTCCCTCTCTAGTGATAGAGATCAAGGGGCTGTCCTCCTCACTCGTGGGCGGTGTTCAGAAAAGGAATGATGCTCTGAGAGCCATGTTAGAGACCCTGGAAGATGAGTCGCGTTTGACTCGAGGGCCAGATTCACAGTTGTTATTTCCAACAGTAAACTGGGTCCTGGGTGATTTCCCTTCCAGCTGTCTTGTCATGAAAGTGCATATAAGAAGCCAGTGAAACTAAACAGCAAAGGGCTAGTGTTTTGAAATCCAAACGTCGGAGGATTATGTGAGTTTGTAGCTAGTCGCCCTGTGTGGAGCTGCCACTGTGGGACCTGCCGGCCATCTGGAGTCACTTAAAGTGCCACAGCCACTTATCTGCTTCCCTGCTTCAGCAAAGCTCTGCTCACATTCCTGGCAGCACTTAGCTCGACCTAATGGACAGAATGGATTCCCAGATTATCCCATGTCATAAATCCAACCAGCCCCCTATAGATTAGCATCTCCAGTGGGTATGGAACTGACAGCACGCCTTCCAGGGTTTTACCTTTTGAGATAAAGCAGGTGCTTTTGAACAAACCTAAATTTTTCTTTGATATTTTCAAGCCTGAGCTTTGGTAGCCTTGGTCCATTGCAAGGAGTCCCAATGGCCCTGTGGGTTAGCCATGGGGCTGCTAAGCACGAGGTCAGAAGCTCAAACCCACCAGCCACTCCACAAGAGAAAAATAGAAGAGGCTGTATGCTCCCATAAAGATTCTTAGTCTTGGAAACTCTCTGCAGGCTTGCTATCAGGTGGACTAGGCTCGACAGTGGAAGGCTTGGTAACTTCTGCAGGAGGTTGAGGCATGGCTTGGTAGTGAAGAAACCTTGATCCCAATGAGCTTCGCTGAGTGGGGATCTCAGTTGCCCAAGGATAGGGAAGACGTCTCTTCACTGGCTCAAACAAAACTCTTCTCTAGCCTCTGCAGGGGCTATTTCAAGTGACCGCAATGGCGCCCGAGGGTGTTTGAGTTTGCTCTTCTGTTGATATTTCTGGTGCTATGCTTTGTGTTTGGCAATGTGCCATTTATATCTCTCTCTCCTGTGTGGTAACCCTAACTCCATCTTCAGCACTTACCATAAAGGTCATTTTCCTAAGAAGAAGCCTTCCCCAAGCACCTTCTTTAGAGTAGCTTCCTCCTCTCCTCCTTCCCTCCTATCACATCACACTCGCCGTTCATTGACTTCAGCGTGTGCACCTTAGTTTGTGATTAGCTATTTCTTTGCTTGTATGTTTATTTTCTGTCTCAAACACTTGTTTATCTCCACAGGTTCAAGGACCTGCTGTCTGTTTTTTGCCCCACTATGGAGCTGTGGTAGCTTATGAGGTGGACTGCTTATGGAACATATGGAAGGTCAGCAGTTCAAAACCACCATCCACTCTTGTGGGAGAAAGGTGAAGCTTTCTACTCCTGTAAATATTTAGAGTCTCATAAACCCACAGGGGCAGTTCTACTGTCTTACAGGGTTATCATGAACCAGTATTGATTCATGGGCAGTGAGCGAGTGAGTGGTACTCTGAATGCTTAGTTCACATACAGTGCTTGCTACATAACCCCAACCATACACAGCAATGATCACAACAGCAGCAAAATGGAACCTGTTGTCATCAAGTTGATTCTAACTCATGGTGACTCAATTGTTACTGAGGACAACTGAGTGGGCTCATTACACTAGGCCTTGTTCAATAGTAACTTCTGTGTGGGTCTGAACTGAGAGCAAACCATCCTTGCTACCCAGAGGCCTCCTAGATGTATACAGAACTCCTAGGCTTTATTAAGAACTTTTAGGTTCTTAGTACATATTGAATTAATAAATGAACCACTTGCTCAGTGCTAGACACTACTGAAATCCATAGATGACAGCTTCTTTTAAAAAGTTTCTTGTTAATGCTTTTGTAAAGTTGCTTATATTTTATGATAAGGTTTTATTCATAGTACCAACTGGTTTAGGAAATGTTGCTCAAATCTTCCTTCTAATATCTACCAATAGAACAAAGTTTTTCATAGATAATGTTATCATTAGATATAAACACGCATTCCCGCAAACCTTGCTGTATTTACTCGCATTGTGGCTTATCCAATATTACTGGACATACCTCTCCGTTGGCAAGAGTTATGGTCTCTCAGTGAATGCTCACATCCTGGGAGAGGAGGATATGGCTCAAAGAGTTTGGAGGAAAATATATGAACTTCATAGATATTTCTCTGAATAAAATTGTGTCTACATTTTCTATACATAGACCCCTTCCTGACTGGCACAAATGGGTTGTACGGTACCATTAACCTGACAATTGGCAGTTCAAACCTACCAGAGACACTATGGAAGAGAGGCTAGTGAACTTTTACCATAAAGATTCCAGCCAAGAAAATGCCTGGGGCCACACATGGGGTAGCCCTGAGTCAGAAATGACTCAGCCACAGCAGGTTTTGTACATAAGTAAGAAGGAAATAAATGCATATCAATATTTAATATATCTATGTATATGTTTATACATCAACATCCATATAATACGGGAACTTGTTCAAATAGTTTTACTGATAGCACTTCACACTACCAGACGGAAACCGCTAGACAAGACACTATCACCTGAATGTAAGTTTCTTGAAGGCAAGAATCATGAATTATGCTTCTGGGCATTCCTCAGAGGCCCTGACATGACTGGAAGAGAAGTGGACTGGAAGACTGGTTGACAGCGCTGTGCTTGATTAATGAGATTAGCATAGGTGTTACTCAATTCAAGGCAGTCACATTTTTATCGGGGGGCAAAAATCAAAAGAAATCAGCCGGTTGCACCTCTCGCTGTGTCAAATTCAACACCGCTGGGTAGCTCTAGAAACATCCTCAAAACCAGCTCAGGATGTAGGTCCCCCTGACAATGGACCAGTTGGAGTATCTTAGCAGATGAGGAGCCGAATGTTCAATTTTGGCTATGCACTTTCCCCATGGGGCTTCATGAGTCAGGGAAGCTGTGTTCCCTAGACTGTTGGTTAATTGTCGGATATACCCTTCCCTGCTTTGCTTACACACTTCCAGTCCTGTGGAATTCACTGCCACTTGTGAATTAGGCCAAGTTGGATGGTATTTTTGTTCAATTCCTCTGAATAATGACTGATTTGATTTGCCTATCCATTTAACAAAAGAAAGAAATTTTATGAAAGAAAAAAAATAACAAAATTTCTTTAACAAAAGAAATAAATCTTTGACAATGTTAGGCCAGGTGCTCATGAGAAGCAGGTCTAGTGGTGCTTGTGAGTGTTTGCCTATAGAAAGAGATTCATATCGAGAGATGGCTCACACAGTTGTAGAAGTGGGTAAGTCCAGTCCAGTTCAAGGCCATGGGCCAGATGTGAACTGAAGGTTTCTCCTGACTCCTGTAACTGCAGAGGCTGGTAAACAGAAAGCCGGAAGGTGAAGCCAGAAGATCATAGGCTACTGGAAGCATTAGATCGGCTGAATGAATCCACCATTGGCAGTCTGATGATATAACAGGAAGTCGATGAACCAGAGGCAGGATCCAAATCCCAGTCTGCTTGCTTCCACACACTGTCAATGTATCCTAGAGTAGCCCCCACCTGAATGACACCTCCCTCAAGTGGATCAAGACAAGGACCAGATAACTGTGTACCTGCTTCACAGAAGACCCCATCACGAGTGGAGCACACTAAGTGAGATCATAGCATGGGAGAATCCTGGCCCACCACGTGGACAGAAACCTAACGATCACAGCAACTGAGGATTTGTCCATTTCCCTGTCCAATTGTGTTATTTTATGCTTCCTGTATTTGAAGCTCGGATATTAGTTATATCTTGGTGCCTAGATGGCACAAAAGTGTCTTTGCACACCTATCACCTAAAGGTGGCCAGTGTGAAACCTGCTGGTGGGGCAGCAGCAGGAAGACCTGACAGTCTACCTGTGTAAGGATCGCAGCCAAGAAGGCCCTGTGGAGCAGACTGCTCTGTAAAACGTGGGGTCGATTGAGGTGGACACTGTCTTGGTGACAGTGTTTGTTTTTTTTTTTCATTCTCCTATTCTCCATGGTGTCAGGAGAGACCAGTCCCTGGAGAAGGACACCAGGCTGGGTGAAGGAGAGGGGCATCAGAAGAGGGGCAGGCCCTGCAGGAGAAGCCTTCACACAGTGGAAACCACAATGGGATCAAACAACAATGATGGGCCGGTGTGGGAGAGGGCAGTGTTTCATTGTGCTGGACATCGGGTCACTAGGCCTCGGAACTGACTCAACACACCAGACCACCACCACCATGTAGTCTTTGGCAGCTCTATCCCGAGCTTGGCTCTTTCCCATACTCAGATAAACTCTCAAAGCAAGCTCTTGGGTCTCTGCTGCAGGATAGGCCAGCCTCAGTCCTTCCCAGCTTTTCCCCATAGTCTATGTGTTGAACCAAGGTCTGGATCACCAACAAAGCTATGACTTACATACAGGCAGCGGATAAAATCCTGCTTCACCCACGTATGCTTTACTCACACGGAAAAGAAGCAGAACAAAGTCAGGGTCAGCTTTGAGGGCTGTATGCCATGGCCAGGGTCTCTCTCTCTCACTTCCCACCCCTGACGCCAGGCGGACGGGGTCTGCATGCTCCCTGTCCTGCCGTGGCTGAAGAGACCTTGCTTCCTTCTGGCGGGAACAGATGTAGAAGTGGGATTGGCCACGCGCCATGTGATGAGCACGTACAAGCTGAGTGGAGAGACAAAGTTTACTGTGGTCGTCACCTAATCTCCTGTCACTTTAAGGATTAAGAGTGTAGGCTGTCAATCTGGAGATAGCCAATGAGACTTCTGTGTGGGCATGGCCTTCCCCTGAGAATTCTGTGAAATCTGGTACTTCCTCCTTGGAGGTGGAAGATACCTCTCTCTCTCTGCTACTCCCTGGGAGACATTGTAGAAGACAAGCCACATGGACGCAACCAGACCTTGGAAGTCAGAGAAGCCACTGCCAGCACGGAGATCTTACGCCACTGGATCCAAAGACTTTCCACCCATTAGCTTGTGATCATCCCGCATTTGGCTTCATTACATGTGTTTTGTGAGTCTGAAGAGGACTTTATAGATTGATATTGGACATATGGGCTAATATCAGACTTATGGCCTTGGACTGGACTGGGTTGGGATGTTTTCTCCATGTTCAATTCCTCTTGTATATAAACCTCTCCCTTATATACATACGTGTGTTTATGAATTTGTTTCTCTAGTCTACCCAGACGAACACACTTATTCTGTACCCAGAACAGAGCAGGACGCTCCCAGATAAGGAGCAGACACTGGGGGCAGGGAGAGGAAGAGGAAGGGAGGCTCAGTCCCCAGCCTCCCGTATGTCAAGGGGTGTCTAGCGTCCAAGGCTTCAGATGAGGGCTGGAAGTGTGCCTGGAGACCGCCACCCATGTTGCCAATACCCTGGTCTTCGTCATTTCAGATCCTAGGTATCTTTTCTTTCTTTCTTTTCAAAATCATTTTATTAGGGGCTCATACAACTCTTACCACAATCCATCCATCCATCCATTGTGTCAAGCACATCTGTACATTCATTGCCCTCATCATTCTCAAAACATTTGCTCTTCACTTAAGCCCTTGGTGTCAGCTCCTCACTTTTCCCCCTCCCCTTCTGCTACCCCCTCCCTCCTGAACCCTTGATAATTTAGAAATTATTATTGTTTTGTCATATCTTACACTGTCCGACATCTCCCTTCACCCATTTTTCTGATGTCCATTCCCCAGAAGGAGGTTATATGCAGATCCCTGTAATCGGTTCCCCCTCTATCCTCCCCTTCTCTCCACCCTCCCGGTATCGCCATTCTCACCACTGGTCCTGCAGCGATCATCTGTCCTGGATTCCGTGTGTTTCCAGTTCCTATCTGTACCATGTATATCCTCTGGTCTAGCCGGATTTGTAAGGTAGAACAGGGATCATCCTAGGAATTTTCTTTGAGACGGGCTCCGGCTTGCCTGGAGCACACTGCCATTCTCCAGACCAGGCCCGAAGAGGAGAGAGGGGCCAGGGCTCCAATCCGTGGGCGTGGGTGGGTGGTGCTGCGTTTCCTTTCCCACTAGCAGAGCTGGGAGTCTGTTCTTCTAGACACGGTGTGTGGCAGATGCACCCTAACACTTTGCATCAGGAAACCCCTCTCCCCTCTCTGCCAGCGTGATACATCTTTTTACCCGACTCTTCTCCAAAGGCCCAAAGCTGAATTTTCTTAGGACTGTGAACTTGAGGGGGAAGTTGTTCTAAATTCAGAGAACTGGCTCTTTGCATATCTCTGTTCATGTCTGATCCTTATCCATGAGTATGCAGACTGAGTTATATCTCTAGCCAGAGTGTATATATTTATAGTCACCGTGTGCATACTCTGGTGCATTCTTCTCTTAACTTGTTCTTCCACGTGAACTTTAACGTTATCACCAGATTCTATAAATCTGATTCTTTAAAAATAGCAACATAACATTCCATTGTCTCCATGTGCCAGAGTTTGCATAACCTTTTCCCAATTTGGGGCATTGGGTCATGTGCTATTTTTCCACTATTGTGAGCGGTAGAACTGTAAACATCTTTGCACAGTTTGCTTTATTTTCTCTTTCACCTATTTCCTTGGGGTGTGTTCCAAAGGGGAGATGATTGGGCCGAAGGGTATGCCCAGTGTCACAGCTGTTGTACAGTGTCAGACTGATTGCCCTTAGGGACAGACACTTTCTGAAAGTGCAGAGTAGACAAACCAGCCTGCTTGTTGTACCAGGTCTCCCTCCGATGCCCCCGCCGAGCCTTTCTGCTCTCTAAGCCTGAAGGAGGGTGTATCAGGACTGTCTGAACACTCAGTGTGTCTGGCTTCTTCTGGGTGAGAGGCGTTTATCTCGAGAGCGGCTGCCTTAGGACCTGAGCAAACTCACCCGAGCAGACAGCCTGAAGGGGTCTGTCTCATGACAGCGCTCTGTGACCTCAGGGAAGTCACCCAACCCCGGCCTGCAGATTCTCTCCTCCTCCATGAAGAACGTAAGATGATAGTCCCTCTTAGAAGGTTGTCTTGGGGAAAAATAAATTGTGAAAATATTTGCTATAAGACGATTAATCCACTTAGAGTGAGGGGAGTATGGACTTTCATCGCCAGGGCCCTGTTCTGGGTTGGGGCCAGTCAAGTGTCTGTCCCCTCACAGGGGTGGCTGTTTGGTGCACGGAGCAGGTCTCGTCTCCCAGAGACCTGCATACAACAGAAGTAAATGCTGCCTGGCCTTGCCCGCTCCCTCCTCCCTGGCTCGGCGTGCCCCGGTATGGGAGTCCTGCGTCGTCGGTCCATCTGGCGGACAGCCTTCCTTCCCGCAGCGTGCCGCCCTTGTCCAGCCGCGTCCCAGATCTCTCTGTTTGAAAAGCCCAGTACTGGCACCGGCACGGGAGGGGCCCGGCCTTGGGGAGGAAAAATATATAACCAAGAGACGCTGTCCGAGGCGATGAGCCCCAAATGCCTACCTATGAAATGTATGTGCCCTTTCATCAGATATTTGTCCCTTTTAAAATAAAAATATCCCTATCGTGGGCTACAACAATGTCCACATTTCCTGTAGGTCCAGTGGACAGGGACCTACAAAGCTAACTCTCTACGCAATGGGCTTCTTGCACCATGTGCTATGACCATAGTTGCCATCAGTAGCCCATTACAGCGATACTTCCGATCCTGTGGTTTCGTCGACACGAACTGTAAGCCGTGCTGTTGTTTCCCTCGCTTCCAGAGTGTTTTAAAAGCTGCTGATGTGGCCGGGTTTTCTGGTTTAGCTATGATATGGTGGTAAATTAGTATTCGGGATTACAGTTGTAATCAAAAGAAGAGGAGAAACATTTTTTAAAGGCTTCGATCAGTTACTAAGGGTATTATAACTGATAATGTTGTAATCCAACGTAGAAAGATTTTATAAAATAATTTCATGCAGAAAAGTGGGTGAAGGGAGACAGCGGTTGGTATAAGACATGAAAAAACTTATAAATTATCAAGGGGACATGGGGGGAGGAGGAAAAAAATAAGGAGCTGATACCAAGGGCTCAAGTAGAAAGAAAATATTTTGGAAAAAAAAGGTGACAACATATGTACATATGTGTTTGATGCAATGGATATCTGTCTGGCTTGTGATAAGAGCTGTAAGAGCCCCCAATAAAATATACTAAAAATTGTTCATTGTTAGTACTCTACCATCTGAGGAATGTTACATCGCAGCAGTGTCCATCTGTCTGTCACATTACTGATCGCCCGCATTACTAAGGATTGTGGATGGTCTGGTGCAGGAGATCTATGGTGGAGTGACACCAGGAGTTGCCGAACAGGGTAACACGAGTCTGAGTGATACCGCTATCAAAACGCACTGCCGCTGAGCCCATTACAACCAAGAGGGGCCCTATGGACGTTTCCTGAGTCTCGGCAGACAGTCTCATCTTTCTTCCAAGGAGCAGCTGGTGGGTTTGAACCGCCGACTTTGTGATTAGCAGCACAAGGCCTAACCCTCAGTGCCACCAGGGCCTAGGGATGGTCCTCCATGTATACTCAATATTTTTCACCAGCACCATAATTCCAATGTATCAATCCTTCTCCAGTCTTAGGAACCGAAATTTGTGAGATAACGTGTTTGAAACATGTAAAGGCCTGACCTGGAGTGTTCTGAGTCCCCATTCTGTTTACTCACCGTGTTGTTCCTGGGAAAAGCACAGCAGTTTTTCAAAGCATCTGGAGACGGAAAGGTTCCCAGAAGAGGTACATTGGAGGTGAGTCCGAAAAAGCTGCCCTCAGAGAAAGCCTGCAGTCTCCACGGCTGCCTTTGCAGTGGCCCCCAGTCTCTGGGCGGGGCTGGCAGCTTGAGTCTTCAGCCTGCAAGTTCACTGCACATCTTCACACTACTGAAAAAAGGAGGCAGAGAAAAGAAAGGATGCGTGGGCAGGCAGCCTACTTCTTCGTAGACACTCCCCCCATTCTCAAATATAGGAAATGAAGTACCACATTCTTACTGCTTCTCCCATGGAGGCTAGAGCCCCTTCCCTTGGGGTTGGGTGTCCTCTGTGACTTGCCTGGCTGGTAGAGGGGACACTCAAAACCTCCTGACGCTAAGACATACGCTTTGCAGTTTCTGCATGGGCTTCTTGGAACAGTTTCCCTGGCTACCACGAGCAGGCATCTAAAGAAGTCTGACTAACCTGAGACCAACGTATCAGTAGCCCTCTGGTCACTAGTCCCAGCCAACCATCGGAGGATCCAGAGATGTGAACGAAGCCACCCTGTGTCCTCCAATCAGGTCCTTTGCCAGCTAAACCCCTACTGGCCTTCATGGATGCCATGTTTGTTGTCAGATGTCCTCAAGTTTGGTTCCATGAATAGCCACCGACCACATTCATGGACATTGCTCTGTCCTCCTATCTTGCTGCCCCAGGCGTCAGTCCATCTCCTTGGTGGTCTTTCTCTTTTTCATTGACCCTCCACTTTACCAAGCGCCCTCATTCAAGTGCATCTGCTCTTCAGCAGTCATCCTGATTCATTGTCCAACTTTCAAAGCCGTGTGAGATTGAGTCGCAAAGTAGCATCTTGGCTTTTTGATGTGTTAAAAAGGTCTTTTGCAGCAAGCTTGCCCCATAAGACATGCTGCTTGATTTTCCAAGCACTGCTGCCACGGGCATCGGTTGTGGATGCAAGAAACACGAAACACTTGACAAATTCCACGTTGCTGCTTTTTATCATGAAGCTGCTTGCTGTCCCAGAAGTGATGACTTTGGTGTTGTTGTTGTTTTCTACTTTTTATGTTGAGGTGTAGTTCATAACAAAGGCTGTAGTCTTTGAGCTTCATCAGTAAGTACTTCGTCTTCTTCACGGTCAGCAAACAAGATATGTCATGAGTTAATGAGTCTTTCTTACATCTCAATACCGTGCTCTTCTTCCTATAAACCGGCCACTTGGATTCTTTTCTCATCATTCTGAGTAAATATGGTGAAAGAATACAAAACGGCTCCACACCTTTCCTTATATTCAACTACGCAATTCTGATCAAATGGCTGACTTAGGTTTAAGTACAGGCTGCTGCAAGAGCACAAATACGTTTTCTAGGATTCCCATTCCTCACAATGTTATTCATACTTTGTTACAATCCATGTAGTCAAATGTCTTGGCACAATCAATAAAACACAGGCAAACATCTTTCTGGTATCCTCTACTTTCGACCAAGAGCCATCTGACCCCAACAATGACAGCGTTTGTTCCGCATCCTCTTCTGAATCAAGTTGAATTTTTGTCAGTTCCCTGTCAATGTACTGCTACAACCAGTTCTGAATTATCTGTAGTGCCATTTTACTTATCTGTGACATGAATGAAATATTAGTGAATGTGGACCCAATGAAGAAGTGGAGAGGGTGCTGCTCTCGAGGCAGTTGTAACTAAGATCTTGAAACAAACTGTGGAGGAGCTGCTGCCAGGGGCTCAAGTGGAGAGCAAATGTTTGGAG
The DNA here is from genome assembly GCF_050624435.1 of Tenrec ecaudatus. Classification (NCBI taxonomy): domain Eukaryota; kingdom Metazoa; phylum Chordata; class Mammalia; order Afrosoricida; family Tenrecidae; genus Tenrec; species Tenrec ecaudatus. Next base: position 109,883,557 of record NC_134537.1, read on the forward strand.
TTTGATGAGGGCAAGGAATGTATAGATGTGCTTCACACAATTGATGCATGTGTGGATTGTGATAAGCGTTGTATGAGCCCCTAATAAAATGATTAAAAATAAATAAAAATAAAATTCAAAACAACCAAAAAGAAACAGTGTATAAACTGTGGAATGGGACACTAATTTACTCTGTAAACATTCACCCCAACCACAATAAAACGTTAAAAAAAAGGAGAAATACTTGAACATTTTAAAAATAATTAGATCTTTTCTTTCTTTCCTGTTATTTTTTTAATGACCTTTTGCTTTCTTCATGTGTGATGTCCTAGAGAACATCTCACAACTCACCTGGTGCTCAGTCATGAGTGTTCAAGGTATCAAATCTGTGGTCTCTGAATTCAAGTGGAATAGGGTTCAAGATCATATTTTGGCTCTTGTGGGAAACAGAAGGATTTCTCCCAAGTTGTCCCCTCCCCTCCCAAATATATGCCAAACTTAGCTGCTTGCAAATGACTGTACACTTGGAGGTCATGAGAAGTAGGTCAGAATTATTCTCCCTAAGGGTTATCAGCCATCTAGAGCAAGCAGACACCACTGTTTATCCCACAACAAATAGGGCCCACTCCCTTTTGATAAGGATAGTAGTTGTCTGTTTCCTTGTCAGAGACGCCAGAGAGGTCAAACCCGCCCTAGGATGACCAAGGTTAGGCTGCCATCATGAATCTAGGGTCTGCCCTTCTTGTCACGTGTACACCCCTAGCTCATCCCCTTCCTGCCACGCTTATGCCTATCATGCATCCCCTTCCTACGATGTGTGTGCCTATTGTACTGCCCCTTCCCGTGACGTGTGGTGACCTGTAATTGTGCCCCCCCCTAAGGATATATAACCCTTGGTTAGCAATAAAGTTCAGGCTCCCTCCTGCTTTCTGACCTGGGGGCTCTCTCCTGCTCTCGTGGCCAGGCTCCCCTGAGGAGGACCACCAAGTGGGGTTCTCCAGCCTCCTGCCAGGTCTACACCCCACCTTGCCTCGGCCAACGCTGTGCGTAGACTTGGCTGGTAAGATCATGGCCATCCAGGAGGTGGCATGCTATCATGAAATGTGTCTGACTTCATTATTTGACTCTCTCTTCACTCTCACGTGCTAGATGACTTTATTATATATATACATATATATACACATACATATACAAATATATGCATATATATATATATCAACCATACAATTGTGCTTACTGAACCCGTGATTAGTGGTGGGGCTGGCACTCCAATTCATACCACAGGCTCTTGTGGACTTGTTTTAATTTTCTTCAGCTTCAATCTGAACTTGAATAAGAGCAATTGATGGTCTGTTTAACAGTGAATTTCTAGCTTTGTTCTGACTGGTGATTTTGAGTTCTCCATGGTCTCTTCCAACAAATGTAATGAATCTTATTTTGATGTATTTCTTCTGATAACATCCATGTGGATAGTCACTATTTATATTGTTGAAAAGGGTATTTGCAATGAGTAAGTCATTGATTTTGCAAAATTCTACCATACCATCTCCAGTATTGTTTCTATGACCAAAACTGTATTTGCCAACCTGTGAGCCTTCTTTATTTTTAATGTTTGCATTCCAGTCACCAGTAATTATGATTACGTACTGACAAACTTCAAACCGCAGATGTTGGCAACAATCTTCAATTTCTTCATTTTTGGCATTAATGGTTGGTGTATACAGGTGTATATAATTGAATAATAATCATTTAAACTGATCTTTCTTTTAGATATGTGGGTTTTCCCTATCAGTAACTGTGATGTATTTTGGAATAAATCTTGGACATTTTGACGTTCAAATCACGCCATCACGACACCCCACACACTTCTCTACCCCATTTCAAGGAGACCACACCCTGGAGGAGGCACCATCTGGCTGTGGCCTACTTGACAGTTTGGATTTCACTCCTACACTCACACACAGCTTCAAGGTGACATAAAATTGTCTAACTACCACACAGCTCGTCCCCAGTTGCATTTTGAGTGACTTCCAATCTGAGGGATTAATTGTTTGGGTCTGAGGTAGTTTATTGTGCCAACCTGGCGATAAACACATGTGGGATTAATTGAAGGGCAGAGAGGTAAATGGCTTGGAAAGCCTCATCTGTTTTGTCACTTGCTCTTTGATCATTGGACCAGTGTGATGCTGCCTTGCTTGTTCTCTGCCTCAATTTGCAAGCTACACTACCTCTGGAACACCTTTAACTTAACTGTTCATTTCTTATGATATATATATATATATATATATATATATATAAAATTATTAGCATTCTGGTTTTGTTGCTCTAGAGAACCCTAACACAGGTCTATATCAGACAATGTTCTGCTGGTATTCATGAGGTTTTCAGTGGCCAAAAATTTTTAGAAGTAGATCGCCAGACCCTTCTTCCAACTTTGTCTTAGTCTAGAAGCTCTTCTGCAAGATGTCCACCATGGGTGACTTTACTTATATTTAAAAGAGTGATGCAAAGTTTCCAGTATCAGAGCGGCAAGCGAGACACCATGGTACGACCAACTGAGAGATGAATGGTGCTCTCTTTGCTAGGTTCTCCAAAAGTATTTTTGAATTCAAGTCTATTATTTATGATCCCTTGCTGAATTTTACAGTTGGATGAATCAGCAGTATTCCAGAATAATAGCCAGATGTATTTTTCTGTTGTATCTTAAAAGAAAATGAGAAGGCAAACATCTCCACCGTTCCTCTCGTTAAATTCGATTCACTAGTTACACGTGTGGCAACGTGGTTCTGTGGCAACCCTGTCCTGAGAGTCTCAATTCTTACCTGATGTCATGGTTGGAGCACTCGGATGTGTAGGGCAACCAGTATCCCTTCTTTATTACCTGGTACCTCTTCGGGTCACCAAGGAGTTTTTAAAAGATGATTTTATTTGAGTTTCTTGAAATACTTCAAAAGATTACAATGTGTTTTCCTTGCTGGTGTTTCCATGAGTCACAAGTGACTTGTCAGAGCTCAGACATGTGGGGGAATTCCAGATAATAAAACACTTGATATTTTCAGCTTTTAGGCTTCTCTGTTGGGTCATGTCAATAGTTAACTAGGAAATTAATCATTAAGGGCATTAACTGTGGGAAACTAACAAATGTCATTTGCACAGATTCTCTCCCAACAGCTATGCTGCCTGGAAGTGAGCACATGGTTGGCTCTGTCTCCCTGTGGAGGCAGACATTCCCTGGTTATCTCCTCCCACTGTGGTGCCCATCCCCACTCATGCCTTCCCCCAATGAAGGTATTAGGTTTCCTCCCCTGAGCTCAGAGACTTTACTATGATTCCCATTCACCTGTGATATATGTAACTACTGTCTTATAGCTACCTACAAATATCTCCAAAACAAAAAAGACGCCCTCTCTCTCCTCTGGTCCCCTCTCCAGTCCCCTCTCTGCTCCCTTCTCCTTCACCCATGCTGGGCGCTGACCTGCCTGGTGAGATCATGACTGTCCACGAGGTGAGCATGATACCATGAAATGTGTCTGACTCCTTTATTTTACCTCATCTTCTATCTCTCTTATTCTAATTGCTCCTGCTAGGCCTGTGATGATTTGTTAGGGGCTGGCTACCCTGACAAGTTACAAAAGTGGCCTGGCCATCTTGTCACGCCACATTGCTCCTTACACAGTGAGACTGGCTTAACTTCTGGCCTTCCATCACGTCTTTAATCACTTATTTCTTTGTTCTATGTACTATTAAAGGACTTACTGTATATACTCAAATATAAGCTGACCTGAGTATAAGCCGAGGTACCTAATTATTACCTGGGAAACCAGAAAAACTGATTGACTCGAGTATAAACCTAGGGTGGACAATGCAGAAGCTATTGGTGAGTTTCAATAATCAAAACAAATGAAAATAAAATTACTAAAAATTAAGACATCAGTGGAGTAATGTATTTAAATATTTATTTTAAATAAAAAACAGAAATAAAAGGACAGCAAGTCGTTTAACATTAGTAAACCAGCACAGTAAGTGGAAAATAGGTTCAACAAAAACAATAAGGTATCAACAATGGTACCTTAAGAGGACTATTCCCTGAGCTCAATCAGCAACCAAGGTAAAATGTAAAGAGTTAAAATCCTTCAAAACTGGATTCCTCATCATCATCCGTATCCCAATGCAGAGCTTCAGCTGGTGTGAGGTCATCATAGATGCTGTCCTCACTGAGATTGCCATCATCACCATCACTGCTGTCATTTTCATACAAAGCGCAGTCTTCACTGCCATCCACAGCATTACTAATACTACATTTCTGGAAGGCACATCGCACCATGTCTTCTGGAATGTCTTCCCATGCATCTCGAACCCACTTTGCTATTAACTCTATGTCAGGCTTCATGAGATTTCCTCCTTTTGTTAGTCGGGCTTGACCAGATGACATCCATTTATGCCACTGACCCGTGTATAAGCCGAACCCATTTTTTAGCCCATTTTTTGTGCTGAAAAACTTGGCTTATACATGAGTATATGCAGTAATTCTTTTATTCCCAACTGCTTCCATGGAAGTGCATGAGACATTAGAACTTACATATCGTCTTGACCTTCGTTGCCATGGGCAGTACTTATGTGTTAACTCATTTTTCTTCTTTATTGATTCATTTATTTAAGCCCCTTCCCACGCATGCATTTATTTATTCATTTGGAAAACATTGAGTTGATTCCTAAAATTTTCCAGGCACTGTGGTACGCACCTGGGATGGCAGATGATCGGCTCACGGCCACTTTCAGGTGCTTACTGTACTTAGTAGGTGATCCATAAACAGTTTCTGAATGGTTGAATTCTCCTGAGAGCCCGTGTTAGGGACCCTTGTTGGAGAAACCAAAACTCAGGGAAAGTAATAAGCTCAAAATTGACAGTAACAAAGCAGGATGGGACCAAGGAGAATCTGGCTTTATATCTGGACCCTTGTGTTGTTTCCTTCTGCCCCAGTTTTGCTCTTACAAGTCGTTTTGCTTCACTTAATCACATATTCGTTCACAGCTCAAGGAGTCAAGGGTCTGTACTGAAAAGAGCCCTGCCCTAGATTCAACCACACTTGTGTCTGTTTGATTCAAGGCAATGCTTGTTGGAGGATCTGCTGCTAATCAGTTGTGGAAAAGCAACTGTACCCAATGAAAGCAAAGGCTAGCTGGCAAAAGCACTTTGATTTTAGGTTTTACAATGAGACCTTTGATCCATTTTGAGTTAGTTTTCTGTATTGTGTTAGATAAAGTTAACGTTTCTTTCTTTTCTTTTCTTTTTTTTGGTAAATAGATGTGGTAGTTACATAATCTCCTGTCAACTTGCAAAGGGGTGGAGTCTAGCCTGTCAATCAGGTTGCAGATTGATGACCTCCTTTGGAGGCACAAAGGACTAACTAGCTCACTAGAGGCCAGATGCACTCTCTCTGCTACACATTCCTGTTGACAAGCCACATGGAGACACACTGATGGAGCCAGAGCCCTGGAGCTGGAGGAGCCACGTGGAGACCCACGCCAGCTTCCCTGATTATTTGCCGAGCATACTGATCGAATAAGTATAGTGAGAGGAGACAACCCTGATGCACACCTTTCCTGATTTTAAGTCATGGAGCATTGTCTTGCTCTGTTCCCACCCACTACTGCTTCTTGTTCCATGTACAGGCTCTACATGAGAATGATGGCATGTTCTGGAATTCTCATTCTTCTCAAGGATCTCCATAGTTTGCTATGATCTGCACAATTGAGTCCCTTTGTATAAACAACAAAACACAAGTAAACATCTTTCTGGTGTTCTTTTATTTAAGCAAGCTCCATCTGACATTGCAATGATATACTTTGTTCCATTTCTTCTTCTGAATCTGTCCTGACCTTCCCTAGCACCTCCCTGGCAATGTACGGCTACAACCGTATTGAATGATCTTCAGCAAACTTACTTGCATGTGCTATCAATCCTATTGTTCTATAGCTTGTGCATTCGGTTGGTCCACTTTTCTTTGGAGTACGTAGAGATGTAGATTTCTTCCAATCAGTTGACCAACTGGGTGCCTTCCAAATTTCCTGACATAGATGTGTGAGTTCTCCCAGTGCTACATCAGCTTCTTGAAACATTTCGATTGGGGTTCTATCACTTCCTGGAGCCTTGTTTTTCCCTAATGCTTTCAGTGCAGCTTGGATTTCTTCCTTCGGTACCATTGGTTCTTGATCTATGTTACTATGGTTTCATGAGGATATTGGTCTATAATTTTCTTTTTAGTGGTGCCTTTGCTGACAGGCTAGATAAGCATGGTGAGACCGCTTATACTATGGCCTTAGTCACCCTTCGAACTGAACTCACTCCTGTGGTTCTGTTTTTCAGCCAAACAATAGACAGGCCATAAAGGGAACAATAACATTAGTGAGGTGTACAAGCCTTAGAATAATCAACCACTTGAGATCAAAAGGGCATCATTTACCCAAGGGCAAAGTTCAGAAAGGTTAGGAAAAAAAGGAAGAATAGAAGCAGGAAACCCAGGGAGGAAGTGGGATAAATGGTGTTATGCAAGAGAATTACAATGAACGAATGAGATGAAACAGATGGATGTGAATTATTGGATGTAAAACTAGTGATCTACTCTGCAAACCATCTGACTCACAACAAAAACATTTTTAAGTGGCATTTTCACCTCCTACGATTATTGTGAAATTGTCTATTTGCCTTTCCAATGCTGTCAGGGTTTGGTTTATGTATTTTGGAGTTCTGTCAGTGGGTGTGGAAACAGTTATGCTTATATCCTCGAGGGGAAATGGCCTTTCATCATTCTGTAATGCCTTTCTTTGTCTTTTGTGGGAGATTTTAACATCAAATCTATTTTGTCAGAGATTAGTATTGCCACTTTTGGTCTTCTTTGGTTACACTTTGTATTCCTCTCTCGCCTCCCCCTTTGATAGTTTAGCTTATTTATGTACTTGTGTCTAAGGTGCGTCTCTTGTAGATTAACTATTGACGATTCATGTTTTCTTGTCTATTCTACTCTCTCTCCCTTGACTTGATCTCATGTGATTTACAGTCAATGTGAGGAGTAGACTTGAACTTAGTGGTGTTCTCTGGTTGCTTTTTCCTTTTCTTTCTTGTGTGGTCTTGAACAGAACTCCTGAGGCTTCTCTTTGGTTGATGAAATGCTCTAAAATTAACTATGGTGGTCGTTACACATATCTGTACATATAAGCCTTTGGATTGTATATTTCGAGTGATTGAATTATTGTTAACACCTAATAATTTGACCCAATCCAAAGTTGTTCTAGTTTTTAATATTTTCTACTTTATTTTCGATTAGGGCTTTTCTCTGTTGTATTTTGTTTTGGTTGTTAGTTGTTTTTCTAAAAAGTATATGTATTTCTGTATATGAAATCCAGGGTAGGTATCTCTATAGAGACAGAAACTGGATTTCTTGTAGTTATGACAGCAAAGGTGGTGGGGGGTGGGGTGGGCGGGGAACGGGAGCTCATAACACTGGGTACCAGAAAGAAGATGTCCTGAAGTTGACTGTGGTGATGACTACACAGCTCTTCTTCATACCACTCAATACAACTATTGAATAATATAAGATGTGGATTATGTGCCAATAAAATGACAAAAATAATTATTAGATTTATGGGGTTAAAAGGACCGAGGCCTAAAAGACAGGAAAAGGGGAGGAAGGACAAAAAGCCGTAGAGTACAACAAATGTAGGCTGAAGGAAAAGGTTCTTAAAAGGTTAATAATAAATCTCTTGGACTGTTTCTTTTATATTTTATCTTGTCTTTTCCAAATTTCTTTAAAAGAAATTCATGAGAGGATCTCCAAAAGTTATTGGAAAGTGGAATTAAAAGATAAAGGAGCCTCATCATATTTCTTAGGTAATCAGAAAACCAGTTTTTTTTTAAGGAGAAATGAAAGCATTTAAACTTTAGATTGGAAGCGAAACTGAATCTAGTTTGCACTCCCTACAAGCTATGTGAGCCCGGCACAGGATTTAGCGCTCAAACCTCAAAGCCTGCATCTGCGAAATGAGGATTCTAAAGCCTCGGGGTTTTGTATGCACGTGAAGATAATGTTACACATGGAAGATGAGTGTGTATGCCAGGGAACGTGACGATCCCCGATAAAGATGCATTTCTGAGCTCTACCCAGCCAGTACACTTCACGAGCGGTCACGGTCCACCCAACAATGGAGGCTTGCGTGTTGTGATGACGTGGAACAGATTTCAGGGGAACTTCCAGACGGACATGGACTAGGAGGGCAGGCCCAGGGGCTTCTTCCAAAAGCCAGCCATGGATCACAAGGGGCTCATCCACGCTCTGGGGTCCCAGGAGACGTTGTTGGGGCAGGCAGGCACTAAGCCATTTGTTTATCCTTCCTTCGCTCCTGTTCTTGGAATTCCTACTGCTTCAAGCAACCGGCCTCGAGCTGCCCACCCCTTCGCTGCCGAGTTCCTCTATTTAGAGGAGAGAACAGAGCTGGAAAGGAAGCCATGGTAAATCCTCTACTTTGAACCCCCCCCCCCCCCCCCCGAAAGTGCAAGCCTGCGGCTGGCATGGGCTGGTTTTTGCTGCTCGTGGCCCTCTGGGTTCTTTCAGGCCGTCCTGTGCTTCCTGAGCCAGCCTCAGGGACAAGCCCAGGGTAAATGCCACCGGGAAACAGCAGCAGGGCCCATCTCACACCAGGATTTGGCCGCAGAGCTCTTGACAGACAAGGAGGAGACTGTCGCAGGCATGGGACAGCACGAAAGGGTGCCCAGAGCCACCAGGAACATGGGAACAAAGGACTTAGCTCACAACAAGTCTGGGCACTATCAAGCGGAATTGGGGAATCAAGAGCGGACGAAACCCAGCAGCCGCCAGCCAAGAGCAAGGTGTGGAATGTGAGAGGAAGGTGAACGGAATGTAATGAAGGGACGGATTCACAGTCAACTTTTACTCTGAAACATTCCGAGCATGGGGGGGGGGGGGGTGTTGGGAAAAGACTGCTATCTGGGGTGGGGGAGTCCTTCAGGGTAGGGGTGATGGCTGATGGCTGAAGAGAGCATTCCAAATTGGAGATAAGTGAAGGCAGAGGTCAGGGATGATTCAATGAACGTCCAAAGAACTGCTTGTTTCATTTCACATGTGAGTTGCAGTGAGATAAATCACAGAACTTCCAATGCTACATTGGTGCCTTCAGACCTTGCTTAAGTGAGGCTGGGATAGATCAGCGGCTGTCAGACTTTCATTCAATGCAGAGCCTCTTAATGTGAATTTTCATTTCAGAACACTTTTCTTTTTACGTCTCAACTTTTAACTAGCTGATAGGATTTTAAAAACTAAGAAAAGCGGCACGAAAACTACCAGTATTTAGAATCTTAACAGGTATTACCACTTGGCTTTCCAGAAAGTTCATCAATTTATATTCACATCAACAGAGGTTAAAATATAATATATACATAGGAAGTAAATTAAAACTATGCATGTAGTTTGAATTTACTTTTTAAAAGTAAATTAAATTTGCAATGTGGTGATGATTGCACAACTTGTTTGAATAAATATAAACCATTGAATTGGTTTGTGAATTATATGTCAATAAAACTTAAAAACTTCATATATGTATAGTTTATCTATTTTTGTAATTAGTGAAGTTAAAATATTTTCATTTTTTTTGGCCACTAAAGCTTTTTATTCTTTAATTTACTTATTCATAACACTGGCATGCTTTTAATAAGGTCATTTTAATTTTTAAATTGATTTGTAGCTCTGAATGTAGGCTAGGTATTAAAAATTTGCTATTTATTTTGGAAAAACAGACAAACCACAAAACTGCTAACAACGTTCTTCAATTAGTTAATGTTCTTATTACTGTGACTGATCATAATGTTAACAAAACTCCATCGGCATCTCTGATGAAAAACCTGACTTCATTGTCTTTAGCACCTTCCCAGTCTCCAGCCAAATTTCCTTGGTCCCACAAGATCTTCCTGGGCTTTTAGATTCAACATATTCCTTGGAGTGGAGATCAAGATGATGGCAGTTTCGATAGCGTCGCAACGTCACGCATCTTGATTGACCAACATGGTATAGAAAGAGGTAAGGGACTCAGGCTCTGCTTTCAGTGACCTTAGTCTATGCCTTCAGGAAACAGAAGAGTCTTTTAAAGACATGGGCCCTGTTATAGAGGACACCGGGGATGAACTCATATTGCAATGTCTGAGCGGTGGGTAGCATGATACACTCTCTTTGGCCTTTCAGGCTCATGGTCATGAATGGAATTGTGTATGTGCTCACATACACACACACACAATACATGTCAACTTGGTTGGGCCATGGTTCTCAGTGGTTTGACATGTATGTGATGATATAATCATTCCTTATGATTTGATTTCAGCAGTCAATCAGTCATAGGTTTTAGGGTAGGATTTGGATGTAAAACTCTTACTGAAGTCCAATGTAAGGGGAATTGCCCTGGTGTGTGGCCTGCAATAGCTTCAATATTGTAAGAGATAAAAGGGTAGAGAAGGGAACAGAGGAGGGACAAACTCGCCCCAGGAGTAGAGTATATTGCTTTGGACTTGGGGTTCCTGTGCTGAGAACCTTCTAGCCCCAGAGGAAGACTGATGCCGAGACACACGGAGATCTCCAAAGACTGCCAGACCCACAGATGCTCAAGGGAGCGGGCTTTCCTTCAAAATCAACACAGAGAGAAACCCTGCTCCTAGAATTGGCTTCATGAGTTTAGACTTCTAGTTCTCTAAATTGTGAAAGCACACGATCTACTTGTTAACACCATCCACTTGTGGTATTTCTATTATCACAGCACTAGATAAATAACATAATCCCTCTATGAACTCACTCACAAGTTGTTTTGTAGGAACAAGCCAAGCCTTTGCCAGGCTCTTTCCTCGGCTGTAATGCCTGTCCCCCAGGGCTCAGCAGGACTCACTGCCTCCTTCTGGGCTGGGAAGTCCATCATTTCGGTCCACACTCTGGCTCCTGGTTCTGCTGCTCCTCCTCCTCTGCTGCCATCGCTGGTTTCTGGATCCAGGAGGTTCCCTGCATATTCCTGGCTCTGTCTGGGAATGAGATTCATCTCCCACTTCTCAAAGGGCTCATTTTATACACCACAGGATGGCACTCCCGGGAATCTTGTTCTTGATTACAGGTGAATTCTCTCAGTACCTCCCTCCACCTTCTCCTCAGACCCATACAGAGAAAGGTCATTTGGTGGGAATTAGAGGCTTTGGCTAGTAGAACCACATTAAGTAATTTACTGTCCTGCAGAGGTAAGATAGGTCTTAACTTGGATGAAAGGGAAGAGGAAACGCCACAAAAAGGAGATGGGTAAAAATGATGTAGGTAGGGCAAGATATTGGGATGTTTGTAAGAGCTCAAGGCGACAGAGGCAAATAGTGTCATACACACAATCCTACAACGGTGGTGACCTCTGAATGGATGCTTAGATATGCAGGCTGAACAGGGCTGCAAATATATTCATAAATGTGGTAGAGCATATAAGAAGCCCAATTATGAATACTTCTAAGACATATGAAAATTCCTCGAGGGAATGTATTGCTGGGACTAGGGCTTCCAGCCCATCACCTGGGGACAACAAGGTCTATCAGCATCACATCATTCATAAGGACAATGTTCTGCAGCCTACTTGGTTGAGTAGCACTTGGGATTTCACATGCTCGTGAGCGGCAATCTAAGGAGCAACCATTGGTCTCTCTCTTCCCAGAAGAAAGAATGGTGATGAGACTTGAAAGACATTTGGAAGCAATTCATCCATTTAACTAATGGGCCATGCAAACATCAGTTCCCATGACCCCAAAACCAGAAGAACCAGTGGGTGCCTGGCTACCACCACCCACTGCTTGGAAAATCCGGGGGGAGACTGCAGACAGAACCCAAAATCATAGCAGAGGCAGGGCTTACCGGTGGGACCTTCAAGACTATGGCCCTTGCCTTCAGGTCTAGAATTCTCCCTGTGGTGGAATCAGCCACCATTCAAGAGCAAAGGGACCGAAGGGTAGGAAGGGAGGTGGAAGGAAATAGGAAACACAGGGCAGAAGAGGGCTAAGCAACGGGGCATTGAGGAGACACAATGGATGAGTTGACACAAAATATGTACGAACAGTTGAATGTAAAACTGATGATCTGCTCTACAAATTTTCACCTACTTCACCATAAAAGGTTTTTTTTTAAGAATGGAAAGAAAAGGCTCTATACCAGGGACTTTATTGTATTTCCTCATATACTTGTTCATAATCCTCCCCCAAAGGTACAAATGAGGGTGGAGACTTTTATAAGTGTTTCACATACCCAATGTGACCCTTACTGTCCATTAAACTTTTCTGACTCCTCCCCAGTTCCCCAGGGCTGCTCTGGCCCCGGCCTCCTAGGGAGTGAGTCTGTGTCCACATGGAGTCCATAGGGAGCCCTCCAGCTTTTTGCAGAACATGCCCCAGGCACCTACCCCGTGCTGTTGCCTGCACACTTGGCCCCGCGTCTGTTACCATTGTCTGCATCCTAAGCCTCTTTCTCGGGCCAGTCCTCCTTGGCCTACTGAGCTTAGGCAGGTTGACTCCGGTATCCACACACTTTGCACGGTGCCCCTCCTGGTGCAGGATGAAGTGGGGGAGAGGGGAGTGAACCATAAGCCAGGTGTCTCCATGCTCCACAAAAGTGAGATATTCGGAGTAGAATTGCCAAGTTGCGAATGTCTGACACATAGTAGGTCTTCAGCGAATAGGGATAAATGAATCCAGAAATATCCGAGTTACTTTTATAAGCCTTCCCCCACTCCCTCACTTGTTCTCTGTAACGAGAGAATGTCAAAATCTCAAAGGTTCAAAACGGAAAGCAAAGCTCCTGCACCTGTGAAATAGACTGAGACAAAGTACCCTCTACCCTGCAGTGCCTGATCTTTGCACCTTAGCCCCCGGCCCCCACCGCGCCACGTCTCCATTTCTATCCTCTGCATTGCCCTATTTTGCTTGTTCTCTCCGGAGAAAGGATAAAGGGACGGAGGAGTTAAGAGTTGGGCTGCGATCTGATCTGCAAGGTCGGTAGAAAGACAGGGCTTTCTGCTCCCGAACAGAGTTACAGTCTCAGAAGCCCACAGGGAAGTCCGCCCTGTCTTATAGGGTCGCTGGGTGTCAGAATCCATTTGAGGGCCGGGAGCTTTTAGGTTACACCAATTCATTCCAGGGTGGAAGTAAAATAACAAAGAGACTTCCAAGACAGTTTGTATTTGAAAGAACTGCAAGGGAAGTATGGTGGCCTAAAGCAACAAGAAAACCATCTCTAATAATGAAATTGGGGGGAGATTCTGGAATGGGGGAGGGCTAGATTTTGGAGCTTGTCAACACCTCGTCTGCATACAGCCAGTCTGGCTCTTGTCACTCAGGTCAAGCCTAGGGAGAAACGAATTCCTCGGCCAGGAAACTATTGGGTAAATCACTTTTTCTCATACTCACCACCCTGTTTGTGATTCCTGCTATGTGGGACTATATCATGTTTAAATATACAGGTCGTTTCTTTTCTGTTTGTCTGCATAGCACATGGGCCTCCTGCTTCCAGGCAGCCATGCGCTCCCACTGGCATCAATTACTCCGTGTGATTGAGCCAGAGTCATAAGACACTTACCATGTTGGCAAAGTGAAAGCCATTACTATTATTTGTAGAAAGCAAACAGTGAACAATAACAAGATTCTTAAAGGAGAACCACTTATTCTTCCCATTCTCAGGTGGCTCGGCCAGAGTGCCAGGGTCCACGTGAGATGCCTTGTTTGGGCACCATTGCCTCTGGCTACCAGCACACTGTTGGGGAGGGTTGAGGGAAGGGCCTCTATGGCTTCCAATGTTTCTTCTCTGCCACTGGGCCTTGCTAGCTTCTGCTGGTACCTCCTGCCATATTACCTCGGCCTGCGGAGCTTCCTCGGCCCCATGCTCCCGGGGCTTTTGCTGTCCATAGGGAGAAGGGTGTTAGTTCTGCCTGGGGTACACTCAGGCCTCTGTCTGGCAAGGGCAAGTGTTGCAACTCTTTTGGGACCACGGAAAGCCACTTGCCCAAAGGCATTCAACTCTCCCCAAGCAAGTCTGTCACAGCCTGCTTTTGTCCCCTGGCGCTGTCTTCAATGTGACACCTCGCTCTTCTCAGCACAGGGACCCTGGACCCTTGGTCTGAAAGATGCGCTCTGCTCCAGACTCTTTCTTAGGGGTGGGGGTGGGGGCAGGTAGATGTTAAGTTATGGCTTTTAAAATGTTTTTCCTTTTTTATCAGAGTGAAAGATACCTATATTTTTCAAATTACTTGGGTGTACAATTCAGTGGCATATATCCCATTTATAATTATCTTATACAATCATCTCTAGTGACTAATGATGGTAAGTTATTTTTCATAAGTTTAATGGGTATTATCCCTTTGGAGAAATGTCCTTTTACCCCGTTTAAAAAACTAGCGTGATTGGCATGTAGCTCCCAATGTAATAGTTCTAGCGTATGCGGAGGAGTTGTGCAACCATCACCCCAAACAAGTGGAGAACAGTCTCTTCTTGCTTGAGCTTGTTGTTCGCTCCCATGCCCCCTATCCACCCTGCCATGCCCCAAGGTAATTAATTATTAATCCAGCTATTCTCTCTATAGATTTATCTACCTATCCTGCATTTCATATACAGAAAATATTACAAAACACAAACAAGAAGCCAGCCAGCAAACAAAAACAAGCCAACAATGACAAATCAAAAGAGAGAGAACTCTCAGTCAAAAAGACAGAAGCAAATGTCAAAAATCAAACCAAATTTTAAGTGAGTCAAAGGGGAGATCCAATGATAAAGTGTCACTTGGGACCTGACTCCATCCAACATAACAGACAGCTCAGCACCCCTGGGCAGCTCCACCCTCTCCTACAGGGTTCTATGAGTCAGAAGGGGGAAATCTGCCATAATTGACCTTACAGTGCTCTCTGCTCCAGACTCTTCTTCTTTTTAATTATTTTATTGGGGGCTCATACAACTCTTATCACAAGCCAGCCATCCATCCATCCATCCATCCATCCATCCATCCATCCATCCATCCATCCATCCATCCATCCATCGTGTCAAGCACATTTGATGCCATCATCATTTTCCAAACGTTTGCTTTCTACAAGAGCCCTTGGTATCAGCTCCTCTTTTTCCCCTCCTCCCCCCACCTTCCCTCCCTCCCTCATGAACCCTTGATATTTTATAAAGTATTATTGTTTAGTGTCTTACACTGACCGATGTCTCCCTTCATCCACTTTTCTGTTGTTCACCCCCCTGAGAGGGGTTATAGATAGATCCTTATAAGCAGTTCCCCTCACTCCACCTTCCCCTTCCCCTCCTGGTATGGCTACTCTCAATATTGGTCCTGAGGGGTTTCTCTGTCCTGGATTCCCTGTGTTTCCAGCTCTTATTTGTACCAGTGTAAGGTTCTGATCTATCATGATTTGTAAGGTAGAATTGGGGTCATGATAGTAGAGGGTGGGGGGAAGCATTAAAGAACTATAGGAAAGTTGCATGTTTCCTCAGTGCTATACTGCACCCTGACTGGCTCATCTCCTCTCCGAGACCCTTCTATAAGGTGATGTCTAGTTGTCTATAGATGGGCTTTGGGTCTCCACTCCTCACTCCCTTTATTCACACTGATATGATTTTTTGTTCTTTGATGCCTAATACCTGATCCTATTGATCCCTCATGATCACACAGGCTAGTGTGCTTGTTCCATGTGGGCTTTGTTGCTTCTTCCAGACTCGTCTTGATGGGTATAAGGTCCCCTTTCACCTCTGTGGGATGGGTCAGTCTACTCCCAGTCAATTTCAAGGCTCAGTCCTCCCACCAGGACCAAGAACCAACCAATTCCTTTGGTAGACCATGAATCAGCCAATCTCATGGCAGTCAACCAATCCCTTGAGAATAGAAGACCGTGGCTATAAAGACTGGCTATTTAAAAGCAACTTAGTATCTCCCCAAAGAGATCATTTTTTACTGTGATTTATGGCCATGAGAGTAGAGGTTAGAATACGCGGTATGAATGCTACCTGTGGGACTGTAAGTAAAGAGCAATCGCCTTGTTATTTCATAGGAAGAAGATCCTAGAGTTGTCAGGCGTGAAGGGCTTCTGGGAATTTGATGGCCACCTCTGTCCTTGAGTGCTCAGAGGTAGATGTAATGATTACTTTACAGCTAACACCCTACTGGGCTAGATTCACTAATTTAGCAAATACCTATGAAATACTCATTCTGAGGCTGACAAGGAGCCCTGATAGCATAGTGGGCTATGATCTGCCAACCAGAAGATTAGCAGTTCAAGCCCTCTCGCTGCTCCTCAGAAGCTGCCTGGCTCCATAAAACATCTAAAAGTCTCAGGAACCCAAAGGGTTTTACTCTGTCAGCGAGGGTTGCTATGAGTTAGAATCTACTTGACAACAGTGAGCCGGAGTTTTATTACGTGACTGACAAAGCCACGTCTTACTACTCAAGGCTCTCTTGAGAGGAAGATGAAGTAACTCACAATTTCCATGCAACATGACAGCTTTTCTTGAAAGTACTAAATGAAGTTCCGTTTCATATTTTATATTTTCATTATAATTCATAACAGTAGCAAAATTACAGTGAGGAAGTAGCAACAAAAATAATGTTATGGTTGGGGTCACCACAAGATGAGGAACTGTATGAAAGGGCCGTGGCCTGAGGAAGGTTGAGAACCACTGGTGTAGAGTGTGTATCTACTGTGCGTCAGGTACTTAATTTATTTCAACATTTTGAGGACGACAATATGAAACCAAAATAGACCCAGTCCCAGTCTCACTGGCAGAGATATTAGTGAGGAGACAAACAATTAAACAATTATGACATAGATACATATATATATAATTGCAAAGGGGACAAATGCTATAATGGGGAGGTACATGATACCGTGCGAGCCTATGATATCTGATTTTTGGAATTCCCACAGTCTATAATTAGTGTGTGCATGTGTAGGTCTCGGTATGTAACAAGATGACAAGCTTCTTTTGGTTGCAAACACAGCTTCCTTTACATGTCTTCTACAGTGCGGGGCACACAACAAACTCTCCAAGATGTGAAGCTTGGTGACAAGAGGTTTGCTTCAACTGCTCCCCCAGAAGAGTCCTACCATTCAAATGATCGTCAAAGAAAACCAACCAACTGAACAGTTGCTGTCAAGTCGATTCAAACTCCACACGTGGCAGAGTGGAACTGTGCTTCGTAAGCCTTTTAGTGGCTAATTTGGGGTGAAGCAGATTATCTGTTTATTTCAAAGATTTTTTTTCAGGGAACCTCCAGCAGTTACGTCTCCAATGTTCTGGTTCACAGCACCATTTGTGCCACCCAGGGAGTCCAGCATCTGGTTCAAAACTCACTTTCATTGAGTCGATTCCAACTCACAACGGCCCTCCAGGACAGAGTGGAACTGCTGCTGCGGGTTTCAGAGACTGTACATCTCTGTGAGAGCAGAATGCCTCATCTTTCTCCCATGGGGTTGCTGGTGGTTTCCAACTGTTGACCTTGCAGTTAGCAGACCAAAGCGTAGTCCACTATGCTATCAGAGATCCTCAACATATAGTTAGTGTTTGATAAATGGTTCACGAAAGCTACTCATTTGTTCATCGTGTCAGGCTTTAGTCAAAGTGCTGGTTACACCAAGAATAAGGCACCCTCTTCTCCCCAAAGCCTCCTACTTTCACGTGATCTTTTGAGTTAGATGATCCTCAGAGGGCAATCGGGAGTGCAACGTATACGAAGCCCATGAAGAATGAACTATATGGGGGTGGGGGGTGGGCGTTTGCAGCTAGGGAGAGAGAATGTAGCTCTGGCAGACGGTCTCAAGTTTTGAAAATATGCTTAACTCTCTTCATGTAGGCAATAATGGTCAAACTTGGTAACAGCTATTGACTCCTTTGGCACTGTGTTTCATGGAAGGACTAAATGTGGAAGTGGAAAGGGTTCTTACTGATGATCACATCTAAACCTCTATCACATTAGTTAGATATCTTTTGGTGGTAGGTAATAGAGCACCTAACTCCAACCAGCTTTATACAACAAAGGGAGTTTATTGGTTCAGATCACTGAAAAATCCAGATACTCATAGAAGGTGGATTGCAGGCTCAATGACTTCAACAAAGGTTCAATTTATTTTCATGTCTTTGTTTGCTTTCTTCATGGACTATTTTCTTAAGGCTGTCTTATCTGTGGTCACAATAAAACTACCAGCCATTTTCATGGGTTTATACTTTTTCATTCATGTTCATCCGGGAAGGACCATCCATCTCTGCAGGTATTAAAAAGAGTAAGAAAGTTTCCATCCTGGAAATTCCAGCAAATGCTCCACTGACCATTGTCAAAATTGTCCGTTTTGATCCAATCCCTGAGGCCAGGAGGATCGCTGTCTAGGATGATTGGTTTACATCAAGCAATTTGTCCCTGGAACCTCGAGTATGATCAGGTTCCCCCCCGGAAGGACATGGGCAGAATGAGTGAGGAATGGATAACCGATGACTTTAGGGTGCCGTGACTGAGAGAAAGGGACAAGCATTAGAGAGATAACGAGCAAGCATCGGCTAGATGGCGATTTATCCTCTAGGAAGTGGCAGAAGCAGATCCAGAACGCCATGCTGCCTTTTATTTCTTGCCTGTAACGGACAGCTTGGAAACCAAGATAGGCTCTAATACCTGTCATCAAAGAGAAATAAAAGGGGTGTTTTCCTTGGGCGGGGTGGGGGTGGGGGCAAACCGCACAGACACACAATGCTCCTTTCCTTAATAGAGTGCTACACTCTCTCGCGCAGTATGCTGAGAGCCCCCACTCCAGGTATGGTGGGTTTCATAGTAATAGCAAGGACATAAGCTTTCCACAGAGCTAACATGTCAGATGAACTAATAGGAAGAAAATGCAAATCTCTTATGCCCAAGACTCTCAGCGTTTTCTTCAGAGGAACTAAAGGCTTACCCAAGTAGCGCAATGTTCATAGTTAAGCTTTAAAATGTGCCCTTGAGACTCCCGGAAATATTCCTGAAATAGTTTCCCCTATATGGGATAATGTCCAGTGAGAAGTTTTCTTCCTTCCTTAGTCCTAAAATAGTTTTCTTTTCTCACATTTCTCTGCTCAGCACCAAAGAAGGGGTGTAATTCTTTTCTTATGAATGGGATGGCTTGTGTTTTTAAAGTGTGCAATCTAGTGAATAACAGGGCTTTCGTAAATGCTCGTTGAACCCATGTCTATAACTACAACCGGTCATCATGTCTATTTTCTCTTAACTAAGGACCTGATGGCAGAGCCCCCCTGGCTTGAGGTTTCATTCCTCGTGATAGTTAAATGGAAGTTCCTATCTCCTGATTAGGCTCATTTATCAAGGGTTGCAAGTTCAAAGGCTACAGGGATTAGACAAGTAAACAAATGGGTCACAAAGGTGGTAGACTGTCAATGCATAGTCCCATGCCAACCTCTGTCATATATATAACTGTATTTCTTAACAGAGAAAATTCAACACAATAGTAAAAAATGGGTCATTTACTGGAATTGTTAGAATGAGAAGGAAGAATACCATATATATTTGAGTATAAGCTGAACTGACTATCAGTCGAGGTACCTAATTTTACCACAAAAACTGCATTTTAAATGTGCTGAAAAGCTTGGCTTATACAGGAATATATATGGTATGTAAATTGAATGCCATCAGTAAAACATTAGAATTATCTATCATATTTGTTCTTCCCGTTAGCTTCCTTACCACACTGCCTTCTCTTTGCCACACAACCTCCCTATGAGCGTGTAGCAGACTCAGAAAAGAAAAAAAAAATGGGTAGAGCTTGACTTTGTTTTTCTTTCTCCGGACAGTTCCCGCTCATGATGACTAAAGTGTGCCTGCCTGTCTCTCCAGGAATCTACCCTGATGGGAGTCTGAGATCAAGGTGGGTGGAGGAGGAAGGGAGACAATAGGCAGTCACTCACCAGTGATTTCCCTTTTCCAATTGTGGACTTCAGATGTGGAGTAAGTCCTTTGGGTGCAATATGAAGCATTCCTGATGATGTAG
This sequence comes from Tenrec ecaudatus, assembly GCF_050624435.1. Lineage (NCBI taxonomy): Eukaryota > Metazoa > Chordata > Mammalia > Afrosoricida > Tenrecidae > Tenrec > Tenrec ecaudatus. The sequence goes on from NC_134537.1 coordinate 109,903,612, forward strand.
TGGTTACGAGTTGGGCTGCGATCCACATGGTCTGCAGTTCGAAACCACCAGCCACTACAGGAAAAAGACAGGTCTTTCTAAGAGACAGCAAGTGGAATAAGGGTTCCTGGGGGGTACAATCAGGGAAGAGGGGCTAAGGGGGAGCCGAGATCAAGGAGTTCAAGAAGGAAGATAATGTTTTAAAACTGATTGTGGTAGCAATTGTACAATACTGCTTGATTTGATTGAACTATGGAATGATATATCTGTATTAGTTCCCAATAATATGGTTTTGAAACACAGACACACACACACACACACACACACACAGAGAGAGAGAGAGAGAGTTACAGTCTCAGAAACCCATAGGGGAAGTTCTAGTCTGTCCTATAAGGTTGTCAAGCGTCAGCATCCACCCAAGAAGAATGCACTGCAGAGGACAGCACTGAAGCTGCAGCTCAGGAAGTGGGGTGCATCTGATCAGGAGCAAATAAAGAGGGAAGGAGAGAGTGGAACACACCCCATCCCGGCCCACCAAGTCCTATGGACAATATTCCAGCTCAGAGCAGCCAAGGCACAGAGAGGGTCACAGGCCCGGCCCCATCACAAGATTCAACAACGTCCCTCACTGACACATAGCGCAAAGGGTGACAGCACTGGGGACTCAGTATGGGAGATGCGTCCGATCCGACTCCGCCACACTGGGGTGAAACATTAAGGGGGTACAGCAGAGCAGCAAGAGGAGGCAAATCAAAGAAGTCCCTGAGGTATGCCAATGGTGAACTGTGGGGCCAGGGCGTGGCACCCCAGCAAACTCAACTGGAAAACACTCATGAAGTCAACAGACAGACCTGGAACCGTTTGAGGGCTTTTCCGTTTATGCTGTTGTTTTTTCTTTCTTTTTGTTTGGTTTTGTTGTATTAGCTGTTGTTGATTTATTTTATTTTGTTTTAAAATTTTTAAAAATATGTTTTGCTTTGCTTTGTTTTTGCGCATATCATTGTCTATGCATGTCTATTCAGACAAGATAGGTGGGATGAACAATCCGGAGGAGAGAACAACTGGACCGACGGTTCCGGGGGGGACATGGTAGATGGAGAGATGGGGGAAAGAAAGGAGGTGTCAACAAAACCAGGGACAAGAGAATAAGTGATCTAAAATTGATGGCGAGGAGGACATACGATGCCTGGGGCTCTAACGGAAAGGAATGCCCCAAACCCGGGTGAAGGCCGACCATCATAGAGGGACAGGAGGAAAGGAAGAAGAAATAGAGGAAGGAACTGGGAGACAAAGGGCATTTACAGAGGTCAAATGCAGGCATGCATCTATGTAAATACGTTTGTATACAATGACAAGGGACCAGATCTATGTACATATATTTATTTATAATGTATTACGGCAGCAGATGGACATTGGGCCTCCACTCAGACAATCCCTCACCTCAAGAACAATTTGTTCTACTAACACAGAATGCTGTGATGTCCATCTTGCTGGAGACAAAATAGGTGCATAAGCAAATGTGGTAAAGAAAGCTGATGGTGCCCGACTATCAAAAGATATAGCATCTGGGGTCTGAAAGGCTGGAAGATAACTAAGTGGCAATCAACAAATTCCACATGGAAGAAGCACACCAACCTGTGTGATCCCATTGTTTGTCAATGGGATCAGGTATCAGGCATCAGAGACCCAAAACAAAACAAACAAACAAAAATCATATCAATGGGAATGAGAGGGAGGGCAGAGTGGAGACCCAAAGCCCATTAGTAGTCAATTGGACACCCTTGTCAGAAGGGCCACAGGAAGAGATGAGCCAGTCAGGGTGCAGTATAGCACTGACAAACTCACAATCTTCCTCTAGTTCTTTAATGCCAAACCCCTCCACTATTATGACCCCAATTCTATCTTACAAATCTGGGTAGACCAGAACATGTGCACTGGTACTGATAAGAGCTCAGATAAACCCCTCAGGACCAATAAGGGGAGCAACAATACTAGGAGCATAAGGGAAGAGGGGTAGGGGGAGTAAGGGGGAACCCATCACAATAATTGATGTATGCTCCTCCCTCCCAGGGGGATGGACAGCAGAAAAGGAGTGAAAGGAGACAGCAGTCAGTGTAAGACATGAAAAAAGAAGAATTTATAAATGATCATTCCTGGTGTGGAATGAAGAGTGGGGTGGGATGGGGTGAGGGGAGAAGAGAAGTGAACCACAGGCTTAGGAGTTATGTTCTTGGCTGGGAGCAGGAGAGAGAAAACCAAAGGCACATCAGTGAGAAGCTGCAACTATGGGCGGTCTCCCGTGGATGAAAAAGACCAAAGCAACTTAAGAAACCGTAAACCCTTTGTGACGTGGAAAGGAGTCTTAGATAGAAGAGCATCTCAGTGCTGAAGGAAGCAGCTGCTCTCCTGCAGAAAGACACCTTCATCTTCTATGTCCGAGCAGCATCAGAAACCATTCTCTCAGGGCAATGGGCAGCCTAGCCCTAAGCATATCTAAGCACGTGGGAAAGGAGCTCTGAGGGGCTAGTGGGTTACAGGTTGGGCTGCTAACCCCACAAGGTTGCCAGCTCAAACTCACCAGCACTCTGAGGGAGAAACGTGAGACTTTCTGTTCCCATAAAGATTTAGGGACTCAGAAACCCACAGGGTTCAAACCGACCAGTTGCTGTACAAGAGAAAGATGAGGCTGATGGATTCAGTAAATCTTTATAGTCTCAGAAATCCTGTAAGCCTAGGTTCAGTTCATTGAGTTGGAATCCACTCGATAGCAGTGGGTTTGGCATTTTGGAGATAGGAAGAATGCAGTTAAGTTCCTTGTGTGTTTTCTGGGGGTGAGGGCATGTGATGAAGGCAGATGAAACTATTGGTTAACTTTAGATATTGTTAGGTCAAGTTTATAAGATGGAATTTCTAGGGTAACCATGAAAAATTCAACAGCGACAGAGTATGTCTATACCATCCAAAGTAGATGACACGATTCGAAACTCTCTATCTAAAAGAAAGAGAGGGTACAGCTGCCCCAGTGGTTTCTGAGGCTGGATGGAACTCTTGATGGGGGTTTGAGGGAAGTAGAGAGCCACATCTGTATCCCTCGGAGGTGCTGGTGGACTCGACCTTGTGGTGAGCGGGCTAATGCATAACCCGCTACGCTCGAGCTGGCACTCTTTATCTAGCTTGGGGATAAGTAAGAGACATGAACATGGGAGTCTGCCGAATTCAAATGATTCCCCCCAAGGACCACAGCTATGCTACCTGGCTGTCCCCAACGGGTAGAGACCCCTCCACGGGAGCCAGACTAATCAGATTCTCTCACAGGGATTTGAAGACAGATGGCAGTAAGTATGGCTGAAACAGGTGACCGCAGCAGGCCAGAGGAAAGGGCCCCGAGCTCTGACTGGTGAGGTCCATAGAGCAGCCCTGCTTTTCCAAGGTCAGCCTGTCCAATTTTGCTTTTGAAGCTGTGAACTCCCCCATAAGTTCCCGTACCCTGCCTTCAACACACCCATCTCCCCTCCACCCTATTTCCTTGCCTGATCTGCCTTGGTTTGCTTGAAACAAAAGAAACTGAACCGCTGCCAAAGAGCATGGTCGCTCATGCCAATGGTATCTTCCCTGGCTTCCACAAAAATCCAAGTTTGGCATGGATGGAAAGGTTGCCTTCTTAGCAAGAATTCTTTACCTTCCATCAAATAGAGGGGATCAGAAGTTCCACAAAGTCACCTCGATAGAGGGAGACTCCTGTGGAGAGAACTTGGCTATTAATTTATACTCACTTTGACGCCATAGCTTTCCTGTTGTCTGACCTTCCCAAAGACACTCAACCCCACCAGATAACTGAGAAATGAATGTTCCGTGGAACTGGGGACAGGGGGCCATATGCTAGCCACAACGTCATCTTTTATCCCATCAAATTTCTTTTTCCACCGAAGAGCCCACCGTGGCCAGTTACCTCTTGCCTCTTCTTTCTTTTCTTCCACTCCAACTTTAAAACTTCTCTCTGTGGTTTTAGGAAATTGAGCTTTTGCCTTCAGCTTGTATATTGCTTTCAGCGAAATAAAAACCTAGAGTAGTGTCTACCTTGGCTCAGGGTGGTGGTGGTGGGGAGGATCTTGATTTCTTTCCCCGTTCTCTTTTATGAGTTTTTCAATCAACTACGAGTCCCCCTAGGGTATGGGCTTTTTCACTGTACTGCGCCTAGCACGTTGAGCAGTGAATGGCACAACAGGCTTTGAGCGAGGACTTGCCCGATGTTTTCATACATTTTCCTCCTCCTCCTCCAGCTAGCAGGGTTTGATGATGGTCCTTGAATGGATGACTGCATCCGACTAGTTGAGACATGTATGAGGCCTAAAGGTTGTAACATTGAACCTGCTACTAAGATGATCGACGTTAGAGGCAATCAATTCGTTAAGCGCATACCGACAAGAAAGAGCATTTACTTCATTTATCCAGTGATCAAACTGTGATTCTTTCATGTTCTGTGCTGGAAGCGGAAATGTTGGGTATAAGGAAGAACAACAGTTAGACTGACTCACAATAACCTTATAAGACAGGGTAGAACTGCCCCTGTCAGTTTCAGAGGTTGTAAGTCTTTATGGGAGTAGAAAGCCTTGTCTTTCTCTCAAGGAGTGGCTGGTGATTTCAAACTGCTGACCCTGAAGTTAGTAGTCCCACATGTAACTACCACACTGGGCCTCCCAAGGTTAGACCAGAGAACCCAACCCAAACCAAACCTATTGGCATAAAGTTGATTCCCACTCATAGTGACCTATAGGGCAGAGTAGAACTCCCACCAAGGCTTTATGAAGCTATAAAACCTAATGAGAGCAGACTGCCTCATCTTTTCTCTCAAAGCTGCTGGTGGATTTGAACTGCTGACCTCACAGTTAGCAGCCTGAAAAGAGCTGTGCAAATTTTCAATTCAAGGATGGTGGCATGGAGATAAATCATGAGAAGGGCCTAATTTCCATAGATAAAAATCTAAGAGAAGAATCATCATTGATTTAAAAAAACAAAATTGGGTCTCTATAAACTCAAAATATCCTCTCTAAATAGGATTTCCAGATAAAATACAAAACACTCAGTTAGAATTGAGTTTCAGCTAAAAGACAAATAATTTTTTTAGTATGTTTGAAGTATTGCCTGGGACATTCATATCCCCCAAATTAATTATCTTAAATTCAAATTTAACTGGGAACCTTATATTTTTATTTGGTAAATCTGGGCAGCCTAATCCACAGGGGAAAATATTAGTTGGTTTTCTAGAAATTTGGCCTGAATCTTCTGGATACACGAATCTCCTTTTCATAGAAATGTTTGGCTATTATGTCAGACATTAGAAACACACCTCCTGCTCTTATATGTCTTCCCTCTTTACACTTCTTACCTATAGTGCTTAGTTGAAACAGGTTTCTTATCACACCCCTACCTCCACCCCCCAATCTTCAGGAACTGAAAGATCAGAAGTTCTGGGCAATTCCATTACTATTGACTTCCAGTGGAGGCATAGAGGCCCCAGTAAAAAGGTCAAGCTGACCACCCTGGGCATTAAAGATCCTGAAGTGTGAAAAAGTCACAGAGTGTCCAGATCAACTCACCCTTCACACATTTCTCTAGTCTAAGAGTCACAGCCTTGGCCATCAGGGACTAGGAAAGGCAGCTTTAAGGAACATGCCCATAATTTTTCATGTCAAATACTGACCTATATGGGCAAAGTAAGTAAAGACAGTCTCCCAGATGGCAAAGCCACATGTATTGGGATTTTGTGGATGCAAGGAGGTGGAATTAAGTCAAGATAAACAGGAACTTGACTGAATATAAGGGGGAAAAGGCAAAAGCAGGATTGAGAACGGCAAATGGGGGTTTGCTGTCATTTTTGCTGTTGTTGGGGGCCAGATTCCCAGACAGAGAAATCCTGTTTAGATTAGAAAAACAATGACTTTCAAGGGCCTTTTAAGAAACATGAGTACCTGTGGTATGCAAATAGTTAGTGCACTTAGTTGCTAGCTGATATATTTGAGTCCATTGAGAAGTATGTTGGAAGAAAGGCCTGGTTATCTACTTTGTCAAAAAAAATTAGCCATGGAAAATCCTAGGGGCACAGTTCTACTCTAACATTCATGGAGTCGTCAGTTGACGAAGACTAGAGAACAACTGGTTTTTAAGAAAGAAATAGCTTTATTCCCTTCAAGTATATGTTCTCATGGAAATTAAGTAAACCAGGAGTCACTATTAGAAGTTCTGCTTTAATGACTAGACAAGAGAAGGTTCCAAACCAAACCCACTGCTGTCAGGTCAATTCCTTCTCATGGCTACCCCACTGGACAAAGTAAACTGCCTCACAGGGTTTCTGTGCAAGTCAGAAATCTGGTGTCGATTTAAGGATTAAAAGTGTAGGGGTGGAGTCTAGGCTGTCAATCTGGAGATAGCCAATGAAACTTCTGAGTGGGCATGGCTTTCTCCTGAGAATTCTGGGAAATCTGGTACTTCCTCCTTAGAGGCGGAATACACCTCTCTCTCTGCCACTCCCTGGGAGACATTGCAGAAGACAAGCCACATGGACGCAACCAGACCTTAGAAGCCAGAGAAGTCACAGAGAGACCCCTGCCAGCGCTGAGATGTTTCCAATGACATTGGATCCAAAGACTTTCTACTCAATGGCCTGTGATCTTCTGCATTCAGTGTCATTGCATGTGTTTCGTGAGTCTGAAGAGGACTTTATAGATTGATATTGGAAATAGAAGCTAATATCGGACTTATGGACTTGATCTGGACTGGGCTGGGATGTTTTTTCAATGTTCAATTGCGCTTGTATTTAAATCTCTTTCTTATACACATATGTCTGTCCTTGGATTTGTTTCTCTAGTCTACCCAGACTAACACAGCTTCCAAGGTCATGAAACTTTACAGAACCAGACTGCCATATCTATCTCTCAAGGAATAGCGGGTGGTTTCCATCCGTGACCTTTTGGTTACAACAGCCCAGTGATACAGCAGGGCTCCTTTGGTCTTAAGAATATGATACAGGAAAAAAAAGAATATAATACAGAGATAGCATGACCAGGAATCATTCTAAGCAGTGATTGACTTTTTATATCATAATTACATGTGTATTGTTAATATTTATCTGTATTAATATGAACTACATAACTGAATGTTTTGAATGATAAAATGGTGGGAAAAACTCAATTATATAATTAAATGAATCAACATAAGCATTAACAACACATCTACATTATACATTTATTGGATACAAGTGGACTAGAATTTGAGGGGTGCCTGTCTGACTTATGGAGGAGGCCTGTGGTGTCCTGGTTAGGTGTTGGGCTATTAACTGCAAAGTCAGCAGTTTGAAACCAGCTGCAGTTCATAGTGAGAAAGGTGGGGCTTTCTACTCCCGTTAAGAGTTACAGTCTTGGAAACTCACATGGACAGTTCTACCATGTCCAATAGGGTCATTATGAATTCGTATCAACTCAATGGCTGCCAGTGTTTGACTTATGAAGATCTGCAAAACTCAGAAGTGAGCTCCTAACAGAGCTGGCTCTATAGTGAGTCATTCTACCCCATGGTCATAGCTGATTAGCCAAGGGGCAGGCATCTGACCAGTCAGAGTACTTCTCTAAGATTTTTCAACCTAAGAAAAGGAATGCAGCCCCTCATTGAGGTTGGAACCCTGGCATGCTGCTCTTGGTCATCATCTGTGCCATGTGGCGGGTCCTTGACTGGCACAGGAAAATGAATCTAACACGCAGAGATAAGATCTAGAGGGAACTTGTGTCTTTTACTGAGTTTCAGTCTCTTGGTCAAGCTCTGAGTTTCAGTTGTTACACTGTGCTTCCCACCACTATGTATCTATAAATTCTATTTTTTTGTCTAGGTATTGTGTACCTCTCTTCTGTAAATGCATCATAGTTGAATACTGTGTCATGTACTATGCTGTTACTAGTGGGAGGGGGGCTATAGAACTCACCCAAACCAGTCACTACCCAATCAACTGAGATTTGAGGTAACCCCATCTAAGTCAGAATTTAACTGAGCACCATAGGGTTTCCAATGACTGCCTTCTCAGAAGTAGATAGACTTTTCTTCTGAGTGGACTTGAATCTCCAGCCTCTGGGTTAGCAGCTGAGTGTGTTAACCACTTGTAACATATGGATGCTCAGGGATGTGTAAAATAGAGCCTCATCCTTGACACACTTACAGATCTCGGTGTTAACTGCAATATACGGTGGAAAGTTATAAATGCTGCAAGAGGATTCGAGATCTAAGAAAACAAAGGTGACAATTCATTTCTAAAAGGAAGGTTCGTAGACAACTTCTTAGGAAGAAGGCATTTGAGTTGTTTCCAAGAGAGGATAAAATTTGTCACGTGGCAATAAAGAAGAATTCCAAGAAAATCATAATCAAAGACTTAGCGGCAAGCAAAATGAGCACGTGTGGGAACAGTCTTACTAGAATCATTGAGATTTTGTCTGGGAAGATAATGCAGAAATGTGATAGGTTTCAAACAAGGGAAGGGTAAGGGCCGAGCACTAGCGAAATGCTACAGTGGATTGGGCTATTCCAAGCTGAAAGGAGTGAATATTCTAACTACAGGGCTGGCCGGAAGTGGAAAGAACATGACAAAGTTCCTTCCTTCAGGCAATCACAACATTTTCAAAAATAAAAAACATGGAAGAGTAGGGACCAGAGATGGCATCTCAAAGAGAGGAGAAAAGACTGAGCGGCTCTGTGGGCTGTCGGAGAAGTCAGAGGAAACTGAAGAACTGCCAAGGGCCACTCAAGTTTTCCTTGTGGTTGAATCAGAGTCCGATGTGAAGCCAGTAGCCATGCTCCTTAGTTGATGGCCCCACATGAGAGGTATGGTTATCCAGATAGAAAGCTTGTAAGGTTACGGAGAAGCACCGATGCTGGGGGAAGAAGCTTGCAGAAATGAGTGGGCAGGAGACTTGAGCCTGGGCAGTTGAAAGTAGAAAGCTTCTAGTCTGAGCGGGGTGTAAGTAAAGCAAGAGAGGCATCAAGAAGATGGTGAGAGGTAAGGGACAAAGTCACTGCTCATCAAGAGCAAGAGTGCCAGAGGAGAGTGTCAGGCACTCCGGGGTTCGAGGCATTCTGTAAGATGACCTGCTTATGTCTTGGCAACCTAAAATGGAGTGGAGGTAAGGGTCTCTAGACATGTAAGGAAAAGATATCTATGGATATTTCTAGAACAGGAAGTGGGAGAGACTATCTGAGGTGGCACTCAGCTCACCTTTGTTTCCACTTTCAGCTATCAGTCAGCCCTGGTGTATTTGAACACCGTCCTAGAGAATGGTAGGCAGGCACCACGAGACTCAGGAAAGGGTGTAGACCACCACAAAGGGTGCTGAGCTGAGGATGGAGAAGACAGTCAGATGGATAAAGAACCTGGAGATAAGTCGGGACCCTTAGTGGCTATGTCAGGTTGGGGTGGGAAGGTGAGGAGTGGAGGAATGTGTGTGGGATTTGGGGCAAGGGAAGGAGGCAATAGTGTCCTTCAGATAGAGCCAGGTTTTGACTAAAGTGAGTTGATGAAGGATGAAGGGTGTGGCGTGGTTTCTTCCCCAAAGATGTCAGACTTTGCAGGGGGCTCAGAGGAGAGCTCGAATTGAGCAAGAGTGGAGTGAGACTACAGAAAAAGATGAGCGGGGCCAGGGTGGGTAATTTGTCATAGCACGTGATAGCTCAAGACTCATGCTAAGGATGAGGAAACAGGGATAAGAAGATGGAACTTCCAAAGTTCTTCTAATAAGATTGATTTTACAAATGAGTGCCTAGCCCTCCTCCCACCCTTGTACCTTTATTAGGTGTGCAGATGTATTTCCTCTTCTACAGGTACGGATGTGCCTGGCTCCCCAGACCCTTGCTCTATTTGAATGCAGCAGATCAGTGTCTTTCTTTCAAAGGGTGCACTAGACAGGTGCGTACGAAAGACACCAGAACAAACACCACTGTCAGCACAATGAAGACCACTGAATTGTACGCTTAAAGAATTTCAAATTCTTAATGGAATTCAGACTTTCCAGAGCTGTTAAAGCTGAACGAGTCCCTGAAATTATTGCTCTGAGATAATCTTTAAATTTTCACCTTATGATACCAGGAGGGTGGGGGGAAGATGGGGTAGAAAAGGGGAAAACCGATGAAAAGGATCTACATATAACCTCCTCCCTGGGGGGATGGACAACAGAAAAATGGGTGAAGGGAGACATCAGACAGAGTAAGACATGACAAAATAATAATAATTTCTAAATTATCAAGGGTTCATGAGGGAGGGGGTACAGGAAGGGAGGGGAAAATGAGCTGATATTAAGGACTCAAGTAGAAAGCAAATGTTTTCAGAATGCTGATGGCAACAAATGTGCTTGACACCATGGATGGATGGATGGATTGTGATAATAGTTGTAGGAGCCCCCAGTAAAATTATTAAAAAAATTTTTAACCTTAAACTAAACGATCACTTGGAGCCTTCATGAATATATATATAGTTTTAATTGTAAAGTATATCTGTTTTACACATTAAGCTCTTTTGAAGAGCTTTCTCTGTGAGACCAAGCAGACACTGAGCTAAAGCTTAGCAGACAGGGACTGAGTGAATCTACTCCTCTGGCAATGGAGTCACGGCGTGGAATGGCTGAGAACAGCCACGCAATTCAGAGAACATCGCCAACCTCTCTGGACTGCTCACACGTAGGTAGAAGCTGTGGAAATGGTGTATTTTTGACTGTGGATACACACACACACACACACACACACACATGTATATATATTTTGGTTAAAATGGTGGCAGGTTTTATGCGATACCTATTTGACCACATTAACAATAGAAAGTAGATGGAGCCTTTTTCTGACTCGGATCCAGTCTCTGGGAGGAGGTAAGGAGGAAGGAGCACCGGGGCTGACTGAGAGCTGAACATGGAAGCCAAGGTTATCTGAGGGCCACCTTTTGAGATAAGCCCAATTTTCCCTTATGGCTTTTCTTTCCCAAAGTCTCTTGTTTGAATTGTTATCAGTTCTTTTGTCTTCTCCCAGCAGCATGGACCTCAGATAACCCTGCTCCATTGACTTTCAAAGCCACACGGAAGGGCTTTGGTTGACCTTGGAAGCCCAGTTCTGGTATCCTCCATGCAAGCAGTCCTGTTTGTGACAAGAATGAGACAAAGTCCTTGACCTGCTCCCACCAAACAAGAGGGTGCCTTGCCTTTCGTTCCCTCCCAGCCTTTGCCATGCGGGTCATGAGTCAGGTGGCAGCACGGCACAATGATTAGGGTCCCGGCTGTGTGGCCTTCGGCTAATCATTTCACGTCTCAGAGGCTTGCCCTCCTCCCCTGCCATCCCAGGTGCAGTGGTCACCGTCCTGCAGAGAGCTGGGAGTGAAAGTGCACGGACTCTGTCTTAGCATGGCGCCCGCTCTGGGACTCCTGCTGCAAATGGTGAACTCGCTCTGCTGCTGACCAAAAGGCCGGAAAGGTTCAAGTCCACCCAGGGGTGCTTTAGAACAAAGACTTGGCCATCCCTTCTGAACAACCCCCAGAAATCTACAAGGCCAGTTCCACTCGGGCGCACACAGGGCCACCACACGATGGAGTCACCTGGTTTGGTTTACACATTTTCAGTGGAGGAGAGGAGCAGGGCAGTGGGTAGAGTGTCCCCCAGCCCTTGGGTGGTCTGAGGACAGAGGTGTGGCCCAGGACCATCCCGTTCGCCGGGATAGCCAGAGTCCGTGGGGAGGATGAAGAGCCCCCAAGTCCCAGGGCCTGAGGACAATGTCGGGGGCTGCTCTGCCCCTACAAGGTTCTCTGCTACCTCGTGACTCATTACATCGTGACTTGCAATGTGACAAAGTATGTTTAACTGGCACCAGCATCCTCTGGAGCCTGCTAGAAATGCGGACGCATAGCCCTTCCTTCAAACCTCCTCAATGCAGACTATGTATTTTTACAAGATGCCCACCCCCCTCAACAAAGGGTGCTTCTGGGGAGCCACTGAGCTGAGGCAATGGTCAAAGGAAAGGCCTTCAGGCTGACCGCCCGCCACGAAAGCACGGTGGGCGCCTCTCAGGACGGCCATTCCCGTGAGACGGTGCCTTTCCCACACTCAGCAGGACCTGGAGACTCAAGGCCTCTGACGGGCATTGAACCCTCGGGATGCAAATGACAGCCTTGCTCTGCTCCTTATAGGACGTGTTTGCAAAGTGCCTGTCGCTTTGCTCTAAAGGAGCGGGCGGGTCAACAGCCCTCCCTCCTCACAGCACCAGGGAAATGTCCGCTTGGCCTTCCTGTACACACAAACCAACAGCCGAAGACGGAACAAATACCTCATCTGCAATCGCAGGACCCTCTCCCGGTGTTTCCGCAAAGCAGAATTTCCACAGGTAAGGCATTTTTTTAAGGTGGTAAGGATAAAATAACAATAATATAAAGACCAAAATACAAATAATGAGGAAGAAAGACAAGACCCCCATCAGCAGTCAAAAAGCATGGGAAAAACTTGCTGTCCTGAACAAGAAAGAGACCACTGCACCCAGAACAAATCCCCCCGGGTCTATAGGGAGGCCACGCGGCCAAGGAGTGAGTTTGATCCAGCGTCATCAAGATCACAATGGTCTCTGCCTGCTAGTACAGCTGTTTGAGACTCCTGTCTGTAGCTAGAGTGGATCTGAGTCATTTTTCCAACATGTCAAATACAACTCGTTTCTCTGAAGCCAGCTCTTTCTTTCTCCCTGCCCCTTCCCTGTCAGGTTTTCCTTCTGTGGCTATTTATGAACAGAGATCCGAAGTTTCCAGCTGACGGGGTTCATGCTCAGCACAAACAATAGCATGTCAGGGAGAGGCTGCTGTCCCCGGCCTCCGGCTGCACCAGGAAACGAGCGAGGCAGGGACGCCAGCGAACCCGCAGGCCCTGGACCATTCCCGACCCTCCGAGGGCTCCTTCCCGCAGCGAGGGCTTTTCCTGGGAAGAAAGCCCTGGCGGGGCCCCTGCGCTGGGGCAGGCCTGGGTGCCTGTCAGCAGAGACCCCCTGTCCGTCAGCACTTCTCAGGGATCGGTCCCAGTTTAGTCCGGAATGCTCAGATAAAGAACGGAAAGGAATGCAGGCACTTAATCAAAGCGACCAGGGACAGCCAGGCCTTCCTCGGGGCGTGTTTGACCTTTATCAGGTGGCACAGCCGGGCAGGGACAGACTGCTCGGTGTGAACCCCCCCAAACAGCGATGACACTGAACTCAGAGGGCTGAAGCGCAGGAAAAGAATGTGCCAATGGGGCTTTCTCCAACCTACCTTTGACCCGAAATTGCAAACAACCACTTATTTCCCTGCCTAGCTCCTCCCATTAGAATGACCCCCCCCTTGGGATGGCGATTACTTAACCCTTATATTTAGCAAGTCACAGGAAGAGCAGGCCAGTTCCAGCCAACCCGCCTTCCCCCCAGAGGCCTTGCATTCTTCGGTCCTCCCCTCGCACCCCACCCCCACCCCCCACATCCCTTCCCTTCCAACTTCTGACTAGCTGGATTTTAACCCCTTCCACCCTGGAAGCCTGGTGGTGTCGTGGTTACTCTCTGGGCTGCGATCTGTATGGTAGGCAGTGAAAAACCCACAGCAGCCCCGAGGGAGAAAGAGTGGGCTTTCTGCTCCCTAAAACAGTGACAGGCTCGAACCCCACAGGGGTCGCTGGGAGAGACTCCTCCCAGGATGTCACTCCAGCAAGTGGTTATGTTCCAGCAGCCTGCAAGTTTGCTTTACAGATTCTTTGGGGGGTTCAAAAAATAATATATATTTTTAAAAAACATGTGTTTCCTAATAAAAATTAAGCAAGTACCCTGGGGGAAGGGAAATGACTTAAAATTTAGTCCCCTTACATCCTCTGATGATCCTGCACAAGCCTAGGCTTTGAAGAAGAGAGGGCTAAATGGAGATGGATGAAGCTTCTGGAACAGATGAAAATAGTCTATTTCCCCCATTAATATGAAGCAAAGTGAATCATAGTCTATTTCCCCCATTAATATGAAGCAAAGTGAATGGAAGAGAGTCTATGAATGTGCCGGAGCTGCAAATGGTAAGAAGTTCATAATAATAGGAACACGGCCTATTGATTTAACCAAACTTGGGTGAGTAGGAGGGAGGGAAGTGGGGGAGAGGCAGTAGAAGCCAATATCTCAAGCTGAAAAGAAATCAAGAACTAGCTGGCTGGGTTTCAGTACAAAGGAGTAAATACCAAGGGTGTGGAATTAAGGAGGCGGAGACCTAGAAATGAAGAGGGATCACAGCAGGGACTCTTGTTTGTCTTTAAAATTCCTGCCACAGTGCTTAGTTTCCAAACTATAGAGTATGTTTGTTCATACAAATAAAATAAAATTCTGAAATAATAACATTAAATAAAAGAATGAGAGGGATGAAAGATAAATGCTTCGATTTCGGGTTTCTGTTCAGCGCGAGCCTGAGCCATTGCGTGACCCCAGCTTTTTGCTGACTTGGTTGAATTATCGCCACCACACCCGTGAGAAGACAGAACAAAGCATTGCCAATGTTTTTCTGCAGAAGTATGAAGAAAAAGACAGAATTCTCCTTTGTCCCCATTTGACTCGGAGAAGGCCCTTCTGCCTTGGAGTCCAGGCCAAGTTTAGGGGGCTTCTAACTTTCTAGGAGCCGGAGACCCCAAATTAAAGTAGAATTTGTAGAGACCCATTTCATAGAGACTCGGTCGCTTGAGTAGGAGGTGGGGAACGAAGGAAACTGTCACAGAATCATGATTGACAGCAGATCAATTCATCACAGTTACCGGCAGAGCTCTATTGTGGGAAAGGGGCCAGGAGTGTGGTACTTACACAATTCCGGATTAGGAAAATGTACAAGGGCAATCCCGGACCCTTGGACCAAGACCATCAGGAGATGGCTCATGACCATGTGACTCTAGTACTTCAATTTCTAAAAATGGATTGTTTAGGGCTCCCACTGTAAGCTTTAGCCGTCTGCAAACTGAGTGCTACAGCTTGGAGGATTTTAAGTTTCAGCTCATGGAGGAGAAGAGGGCTTGTGAAAAGATGGTTGAAAAATGTACGTAGCCTTTGCTTCCCGATAATATATCTTTTCCGTGTGTGCATGTTGTATGTGGAAGCCACACAGCACACAGTCTTAGCCTCCTGTGCTTCCCTGCTGGTGACTTCAAGTCCAGCGCTCAGCCTGCCACCTGGAGCGTGGTGTTGGTGAGTGACCCACTGGTGCCCAGCTGACTTCAGCGGGTAAGACTTCAGCAAACACCAGGTACAGCTATAGCTCTTGTCCGTAAGTGTCTGGGGAACCAGGGCTCTGAAACCCCAAGCGAGCCTTTTCTTTGAGCAAGAGCACATTAAAACTGGAAACCTGGCTGCTAAAATATAAAGACAATAACCTAGGCCCACAGTTCTCAACCTGTGGGTTGTGACCCCCTCGGGGGTCAAACAACCCTTTCACAGGGGTCGCCTAAGACCATCAGAAAACCCGTAACTATTTCACAATAAATAATTACATATTGTTTTGTGATTAATCACTCTACTTTAATTATGTTTAATTATGTTCAATTTGTAACAATAAAAATACATCCTGCATATCAGATATTTATATACGATTCATAACAGTAGCAAAATTACAGTTATGAAGTAGCAACAAAAATAGTTTTTATGGTTGGGGGGGTGGTCACCACAACATGAGGAACTGTATTAAGGGTCGCAGCATTAGGAAGGTTGAGAACTGCTGATCTAGCCCCTGCCATTCCTCAGTAATATTGTTGCTGGGATCAGGTTCTTGTGTCTTACACATAGAAAGAGTGAGTCTGATCAAACAGAGGCCACATTGAGGAAACATTAGAAACTCCAGAGGAACCTGAAAATTAATGACTTCAGGAAAAAGTTCCTTTCAATGCATAGGGTTCCAAGTTTTTAAAGGTTCCCAGTGGATGTGAAGAATTCTGGGAATTGTAGTTCACAGTGTTTCATTCGTAGTAAAACTCAAACCAAACTCATGACTATTGAGTAAATTCCAAATCATAGTGACCCTATAGGAACAGGGTAGAACTGTCCCTGTGGGTGTCTGAGATGGTCACCTTTTACTAGAGCAGAAAGCCTCATCTTTCTCTAGCAGAGTGACTAGCGGTTTTGAACTGCTGGCCTTGTGGTTATCAATCCAATGCATAACTCAGAAAATGAAAGTTTTTTAGATGACTTTGGGTGTGAGGGATTCTGGGAATTACATATCTGCACATACTGTTTCCACAAGATGCTGCTGAGTCTTATTCTCCAAGGCAGTAGCCCTGGAAAATAACTTAAAAACTTTATTAAGAGAGTGAGGTCTGGCTCCAGGAGGTTTTCCTGTCTGAATTCTGGTCTCCCACATAGTTAATCATATACAAGGATTACTTTCATTTCAGCCTCTGGTCGAGCAACCTCCATTGTCTCCATTCCTCTGTCTCAACATTGTACCCACATTGCAGTCATATTGGCGAGGAAAAGAATAAATTGAAATACCGTGTATGTGAATGCTCTGCAATATGCATACAATGAGAATAAAATGAGATCACGTAAAGCATATATTCAGCACTTCGTAGATGATTATTATTGTAACAATTATGAAAACTGTGGTACACTGGTACACAACAGACATGGCCCTGCCCCCGGGGAGCTCATGGTCTGAAGAGGATTCAGGAAACTATTATAGTGATGCCTGCTGGTAGGGAAAGATGAAGGAAGAATTGCTGTGGGATAAGGAACTCTGATGGATAGGATGGAGTCAACCAAGACGGGGCTGAGGAATCGAGAGCGCCCAGCTGGGAGGAACAGCATGTGTGGAAAGTGAGTAAAAGAGGGGAATTCTATGGAGCGGGCTGGCTAAGAAACAGGCATGAGAGATAGACAGGGCTGGATTACACAGGGTTGTAGTGGGTACTAAGGCCTTCAGATTACTAATTGAGAGCAACAAGGGTCTGATTTTAGCCTCATCACATGGAATGTACAAACCAGGAATCTAGAAATCTTGGAAACCATCAAAATTGGACTGGAACACAATGATTGATATTCTAGGTATTAGTGATCTAAAATAAATTGCCATTTGTATTTGTATCAGGAATGACAAACTCAAGGGGAATGGCAGTATAGTCTTCGTTACAAAGAGGATTTCAACATTTATCTTGAAGTAAAAGCCTGTCTGTGGTAGAAGAATATGTACACTCCCAGATTGAGGAAGGAATGCGCTGTCCTCTTCTGAGGAGCTAGCCATGGAAAGCTTATGGATGTCTTTGAGACATTGTCAGATATTGAAAACCTCATGACTGTAGCAGAACACTGTCAGAGATGGTGCCAGGTCAGAAGGCACAGAAAATATGACTGAGGAAGAGCTGCCTTCTCACAGTAGAATGGACCATAAGTACATGGATGGAGTAAAGCCTGTAGGACATTAATTTGCTGATGGAGTATGGCCCCAAATGAGAAGAAACAGCTGCAGACATCAATTAATAATTGGAACTTGGAATGTATTAAGAAGAGATCTAGGGAAATTAGAAGTTGATAAAAATAAAATGGAACACGTAAAGATTGATATCCTAGGTGTTGGTGAGCTGAAATGGACTGGTATTTGCCATTTTCAATCAGACAATCATATGGTTTACAATCTTGGGAATGGCAAACTCTAGAGGAATGGTGCCACATTCATTACTGCATTAGTCTGGGTAGACTAGAGAAACACAATTTATAGACATGCATATGTGTATAAGAAAGAGCTTTATATACCAGAACAATTGAATATTGAATAAAACATCCCAGCCCAGTCCAGATCAAGTCCGTAAGTCCGATATTAGCCCATATTTCCAATATCAATCTATAAAATCCTCTTCAGATTAATGAAACACATGCAATGATGCCGAAAGCAAGGAGATCACAGGCCAGTG
Source organism: Tenrec ecaudatus (assembly GCF_050624435.1). Taxonomy (NCBI): domain Eukaryota; kingdom Metazoa; phylum Chordata; class Mammalia; order Afrosoricida; family Tenrecidae; genus Tenrec; species Tenrec ecaudatus. Next base: position 109,921,522 of record NC_134537.1, read on the forward strand.
GGTGGGGAGTCTTGTGGATCCAGTGGCGTTGTAAGCATCTCAGCACTGTCAGGGGTCTCCACGTGGCTTCTCCAGCTCTGAGGCTCTGGCTGCCATCTGGTTGTCTCCATGTGGCTTGTCAACGAGAATGTCTCACTGGGACTGAGCCTGTGTCCCACCTCAAGTGAGCTATTTATCCCCTTAGCGCCTCCAAATGAGGTCATCAAACTCCACCCCTTCACTCTTAATCCTCTCAAATTGACAACAGATTATGTAACTTCCACAATTACCAAAAAGGACATTTCAAGATAGATCTCGAAGTACAGTGCTGTCTGTAATAGGATAATGTCTGTCTGCATACAAAGAAATCCAGTCAATACAACTATTATTCACTGTTTTGCACCAACCAGTGAAATTAGTGATAAAGAAGTTAATGAATTTTACCAAGGTCTTCAGTCTGAAATTGATCAAACATGTAATCAAGATACATTGATAATTATCAGTGAATGGAATGCAAAAGTTGGAAACAATGGGGAAGGAATAGTAGATGGAAAATACAGTCTTGGTGATAGAAATGAAGTTGGAGAATTCATGATAGAATTTTGCAAGACCAATTACTTCTTCATTGCAAACACCTTTTTTCAGTGACATGAAAGGTGACTATACACATGGATTTCTCCAAATAGAATCCACAGATATAAAATCTGTTACATCTATGGGAAGAAATGATACAGGAGCTCAGTATCAGTTGCTAAAACGAGGCCAAGGGTAAACTGTGGAACAGATCACCAAGGCCTTTGATATTAATTTAGGTTGAAGCCAAAGAAAATTAAAACAAGTCCACTAAAGCCAAAATATGACCTTGAGTCTATCCTACCTGAATTTCAAGAACATCTCAAAATCAGATTTTATGCATTTGATACTAATGACAGAAGACCTGTTAAACTGTGGGATGACATCAAGAATATCGTACATGAAGAAAAGGAAGGTCATTAAAAATATAGAAAAGAAAGGAAAAAAAATCAAAGTGAAACTTGTTCTTAATCATAAAGTAGCTAAAGCAAATGGAAGAAATGATGACACACAACAGTGACTGACTGGGCTGCTAACTGTAAGGTCAGCAGTTTGAAACCACCAGCTGCTCCTTGGGAGAAAGATGAGGCTTTCTACTCCTGTAAAGAGTTACAGTCTTGGAAACCCACAGGGGCAGTTCTTCCCTGTCCACGAGGGTCACTATGAGTCGGCATTGACTCGACGACAGTGAGCTTGTTTGTTTTTCAGTGCTACAAGTCAACCCAATTTCACCAGAGTTTCATTTCTTTCACAATCCAACATACAAATGCTATATAAATCTTGGAGAAATTTCCATTTTTTTCTAAAAGTAGTTTCTTTTTAAAATTATGAAAGTGCGCCATGTTCATTGTGGAGAGATTCATCTATATAGTACAGTGAGAAGGAACCCTCCACAACCGTACACCGAGAGGCTGTTTCTGCGGCTCGCATCTGTTGACTCTCCCTAACTTAGGCAATCTCTCCAGTCCTGAATGTCTTGTGCAGTCCAAACTGTGTTGAAGTGAAAATCTGCAGCAACGGTTGCAGCATCCAGGCCAGTTTGGGCAAGACTGGGCAGAGGCGAGGGGTGGTTGGTGGGACGCAGAGAGCACGTGCCTTCCCACTTCTGGCAGCTTCTCAGGAGCTGGTAGGACAGTGGCTTTTCTCCTCATCTGAATTTTCACAGTCACTCCATTCATGTTCAAGACTTTGGGCGACTCAGGTGAATGATTCATCCTCACAGCACGTGGCTAATATCTTGAAGCTGGCGCTGGGTAGCTTTCCTGGAACTTCTGCCTGTCCTGCAGCCTGTTCTGCCATCCCCTCAATGTCACGTGTGTTCGCTGCTGAGGGGTTTGCTAAGTTTCTCAGCAGTAGCAGCTGTTCAGTGGCTCTACAAGCCTCATACTATGGTTGCTTCCTTTGATTTCAGTGACCTGAAAGCTGCGTCTGTTTGTACCTATGCAAAGCTTAGGAGGCTGTGTTAAATTGGATAAAGTTTTTCTAAACCGGAATAAAGCTTTGCAATAATAATACAGAAACCCCATGAGCATAAGGTGAGGACCTCACAATAACAGAAACAGCACGAGGCCGAAACAGAAACCCTACCTGGGAGCTTCCTCCTGCTGTGTGCTCCTGCCGATGAGAAGTTGTCCAAGCCTGGAAAGCATTGTGTCCCCGAATGTAACGCAAAATTGTCCATCCCTAAAACGTTATTGTGTCCCAGATGAACACTGACCCCATTCCCCCAATTTTCTAAAGTGTGTGTGTGTGTGTGTGTGTGTTTAAATAGGAGGGAGGGGCAAGTGTGATCACAGATCTGGAATAAGACTATTCTAGAGCATTCTGCATTCAATCATATACTACGCTTTACAAAATATTTCAAACTGCTTTAAAATAATTATCTCGGTCATATATAAGTTTAGGATTATTTACAATTATGCAAGGATTTGACAAAGACTCTAAATTATAGCCAGGAGTGAAGAATGTCCTTAATCCTGTGATTTCTGCCTCCATAAACAGACAGGCAAGAGCAGCCAAGTGGGAAACAAAACCAGCTTTATTAATCATTGAGCAAGCCCTCTGCACTTCCGAATGGGAATCTCTCTGGATTGCAGTGTATAGCATAGACCTGGAAGACACCACGGGACTTCTTGCCCTCTGCCTTCTGGAATCCAAGATGGCCCATCTGCCCAGTAGCCTCAGGCTAGCTGATCCACCCCATTGCTGAGAGAAGCCAGAGGTGAGAGGCTGGACCTGGTTTGATCGTGGTGAAAGTTGACCTGGGCGTATTCTGCTGTCATCTGGTGCAGGTGTCAGGTGGGGCCTAGAGTGGGTGGATACAATCCTCTCAGAAGTGCTCACATAGGAAAGCAGAAACTGAGGGGAGCACTATGATGCTACTTGGCCTTCAAGTAGGAGCCATAACTAGTACAATGTTTCACACTGGAGCCGCTGTCTCCCCTCCTGTTGTGTAGTATCGGAGTGCTGGGGGCATAGCAGTTTCGAGTTAGGCTGTGATTCACATGGTCCACAGTTCAAAACCACTAGCAGCTCTTTGGGAGAAAGGCTGGGCTTTCTACTCCCACAAACAGCTACAGTCTGGGAAACCCACAGGGGGTCGCTGTGAGTCAGCATTGACTCAATGGCAGTGAGTTGTTTTGTTTTTATGTAGGGTGATGGTTGGGGCCATGTACCAAAAGCCAAACCTATTTCTACCTGATCCATCCCAGCATATATCCATCCTAAAGGCAAAGAGGGGTGGCAACATAGGGTCTCCCAGACTATAATTGCTATAGAAGCAGACTGCCACATACTTCTCCAGAGGAGTAACTGTGTAATCAACTTTTTACAATTATTAAGATATGATATACAGCCACTGCCTCCAAAGAGCTTGTAATTTAGTTGAGCTAATATGCACAAAATGTAAGTATTGATAAAGATTTCAACATATGTTGATGACAACAATAGAAGAGATAAAGGAGCCCATTGCCCAGTAAATTATAAACGTTCTAAGGAAGTATGGGCCACTGTCAGAAAGGCTGGCAGGGAAGACAAGGGGAAACAAGAATTGAATTTTACAAAAGAAATCATTTGTTAGGGAAGGGAAGGGAAGGGAAGGGAAGGGAAGGGAAGGGAAGGGAAGGGAAGGGAAGGGAAGGGAAGGGAAGGGAAGGGGACAGGACGGGAGGGAAGATTCTCCAAGAAGATGTCGGCAAACAGAGATTTCAGACAGTGAGTAAAATGGTTTGACGGAAGCATAGAATTCACCCAGGGCAATCGTGGAAGCTCAATATGGAGAAGTTGTGTTGTTCAAAGAGTTTTAAGGAATTCAAATGCCAGGTTAAGGAATGTGAACGTTATTTATAGACCCTGTTATTGTGAGTTGACCTTGAGTGGATTTCTACTTATGGCAATCAGACTGGAACTGCTCCATGGTTCTGTTCGTTTGTTTGTTTGATTTTAAGCTTTGCCTTTTCAGAAGCAGATTATCAGGCCTCTCTCCTGAGATGATTCAGGGTGGACTCGCACCATCAACTAGTAGCCAAGTGTTTTTAACTGCTTGTGCCACCCAAGACTCCTTTAAATAAGAGAAGCCACTGAAGGCTGCCAAGAAGAATGACCACATCGAAAGGGGTTAAAATAAAGTCTTTGGGAAATGCTGCCATTGTTTGCTGCTGTTAAGTTGGTTCTCACTCGTAGTAACCCTGCGTGCCAACAGAATGAAACCCCGCCAGGTCCTGTGCCATGCTCGCAATTGTTATGTCGGAGCCCATTGTTGCAGCCAGTCCATCTCACCAAGGCTCTTCCTTCCTCCTTTTCACTGCCCTTTGACTTTACTGAGCATGAGGGCCTTCTCCCGAAAACATGTCCAAAGTACCGGAGAGGAAGTCTCGGCGTTGTCACTTCTAAGAAACACGCTGGCCGTGTGATCTGTTAACTAGAGCTGCTTGTCTGGGGCGGCCCATGCTGCTTTCCGTATGCTTGTCTAGCACCACAACTCAAATATATCGATTCTTCTTCTGTCTTCTTTATTCAATGTCCCACTTTCACAGGCATATGAGGCAGTTGAAAACACATGCCTCTCAGTTCTCAAAGTGACATCCTTGCTCTTCAACACTTTAAAGAGATCATGTGCAACTGATGTACCTGATGTAATGGGGCCTTTGTTTTTCTTGACTGCTACTTCCAAGAGCATTGATTGTGGATCCAAGCTAGATAAAATTCATCGCAGCCTCAATCTTTTTTCCTTTTATCATGATGTTACCAATTGGTTCAGTTATGAGGATTTTGGTTTTCTTTACACTGAGTTGTAATCCACACTGAAGGCTGCCATCCTTGACCTTCATCAGCAAGTGCTTCAAGTCCTCCTCACTTTTAGTTAACATGGTTGTATTATCTGCATATCGAGGGTTGTTAATAAGCCTTCCTTCAATCTTGATGCCACATTCTTCTTCATATAATCCATTTTCTCTGATTATCTATTTACTCAGCATACAGATCGAACAAGTATGGTGCGAGGATACAACCCTGAACCACACCTCTCTTGATTTTAAACCAGAAGTATTCCCTTATTCTGCTAACACAACTGCCTCTTTATCCATGTATTCATTCTGAATGAGCATAAGAAGTGTTTGGAATTCCCATTCTTCTCAAGCCTATCCACTAAATGCCTTTGCCATATCAACCAAAATCAAGTAAATATTTTTTCTTGTATTCTCTGCTTTCAACCAAGATCCATCTGACATCAGCAATGATATCCCTTGTTCCACACCTTCTGAATCCAGCTTGAATTTCTGGCAGGCAGCTTCCTGTCAATGCCATGCTATAGCCATTATTAGATGATCTTCATCAAAATTGTACTTGGATGTGATACTAATGGTATTTTAAAATAATTTCTGTGTCCTGTGCAGCCATAAATACAGATCTCTTCCAGTCACTTGACCAGGTAGGTGTCTTCCAAAATTCTTTGCAAAGATGAGTGAGCTCTTCCAAGGCTTCACCAGTATGTTGAAACATTTCAGTTAGTATTCTATCCCTTCTTGGGGAATTCCTTTGGGAATTAATATTCAAAATAGTACTATGATAATGTTAGGATGGTGAATTTTCTCCATTATTTATCATTGAAAAGGATAGTCAGCTCTCTTCTTTCTGGAGAGTGTTCTGCTGGCCTCCATGTATTTCTCTCTCTATGCTATTTCCTCTTCTAGAACCTTATTGGCTTTAATTTTCTGAAAGTCTTGCCATCCCACTTGGGATGCCATTCAGTACAATGGGCATAGGCTCTTACTATAAGCTTAATATCTCCACGGCGCTTAACTATAGATTGGTTTCCTATAAGGGATTAGAAGTTGCTGACTCATAGCGACTCCTGTGGGGTTTTGAGACTGACTGTTTACAGAAGTAGAAAGCCCTGTCTTCCAGAGAGCGGCTGGTGGTTTTGAACTACCGACCATGCAGATCACAGCCCAACGTGTAACCACACCACCACCAGGGCTCCTAAGTTGTTCCTAAACACCCAATTAGAAATATTTCTGCTGTTCTTCCATAATCTTATCTGAAGAAGGGAGATATTTTTTAAATTAATAAATATTTTTATTGGGGCTCCTACAACTCTTATCACAATCCATACATACATCAATTGAGCAAAGCACCCTTATACATTTGTTGCCCTTGTCATGAAGGGAGATATTTTTAATGTAGTTCATTTCTTTGCCCAGGAAAATATGGAGGATACTGGAGTCATTTTACTAAGTGTAGGACAGATTTCCAATATGAGAGGCATCACAGGATACTATTCCTTCTGTTTAGCTCATTTTCAACCTGGCATTCTTCATCTTACTGGAAAACAGAAACAAACTAGCCTTGCCAATATATGTGCTGAAAGAAGAAAGGGCAGAATGTTCAAAGGTTTATCTAATATAAATTTTGAAGTTTGTAATTCACCACACCTATCTTTCATTGAATGGAAGCAAGCTATAATGGGAAGAATATCTATACTTGTATTGAAATGCCAATTCTTTCATACATTACTTATAGGATTTTAGGAAAGCTAGTTAAGCTCTTGGAGTTTCCGTATCTTCATCTATAAATCAGAATAAGATTTTCCATTATGAGGATCTGGTCTACAGTGAGGGCTCAATGAGAGTTTCCCTCTGACTATTCATGGTCATAGTTCTGTCTTCTAGCAAGCAGGAACGCCCTAAGAATTCTAGTCATTTCCGTGAAATCTTCAAGCTGTTTCACTCACGGCTTTCACCCTTCAAAGTGTTCCTAACCTACACACCCAGCCTTCAAAGTGTTCCTACCTTACACCCCAGCCTCTCAGAGCCGTGCTTACTGTTTGTGACAGACTACGGAGGGCTAGCTAGTCTCTAGAGTAGACTCATCTATTTTCCTATATTCCTCCTTCCCAGCTGAAAAGCACATTATTTCCAGAAGACCCCCAGCGGTGAGGTCCTGCCCTGTGGGAGAAAGATGAGGCCATCTGCTCCCATAGGGATTTATAGCCTCAGAAAGTATAGTTGCCATGAGCTGGAATCGAGTGGATAACAGAGTTTAGTTTTGGGAGGTATAACTCCAGCTATACATATCAGAAGCGGATGGCTTTAGCAAGCCATAATGTGTTTTCTCACAGTTTAGGAGGTGAGAAATACAAATTCAGAACACTGCCTTTAAGGGGAGGCTTTCTCTCTGGGCAGAAGTTTTGAGTCCAAGTGGCTCCGAGGGGAGAATTATGATACAGGATGCGCAGTAGGACTGTTCTTGCCGAACTGAAACCATGGCAAAAGTAGAGAGCTGAGGGCATAAGGAGCTAATACTCAAGAAGTTGAGCACAACTAGACCTCATGGATCCAACATCTTCCTTGTTGATGTGGACCACAACCTGGCCTACAGCTCTAGTGGCCATGGGATTTCTTCTTCCAGATTTTATAAATCCTGTGCAACTGTGACCTTGGCTCTGTAGCCAAAGCAGCAGCTTCTCCTAAAGGTCACTGTCACCCAGAGCAGCCAAGTTGAGGTGATGAGATGGGCAAAGCCAACATAGATACTAGTGAGGCCCAGATATAGTTCCAGTGGTCTGTACTCTCCCCCATTTCTCATTCATCTCTCCTTCCCCATCTTCTCTCCCCTGACTTCAAGCTCATCACCAAACAGAGTAAAACAGCCAAATGGAGGCCTTGCCAGCACCCTTAGTTGAGTTAAATCTTTATACTAAATCCCTTGGGATACATCATTCCTAGTGGATCTGCTTCTTTTAGTTAACTGTGACCGGTACGTGTGGTTCCCTACCCTATACCCACAGCACCCCCATCTTACAAAAAAACAGAACTCAGCCATGGTACTTCTGGATCACATGGAGAAATGTGGCCCAATGAGAAGAGCCCACGTGTGAGTCAGATGTGTTTTCCAATTTCATCATTCCATCCAGCCCTCTGGCTGACTTTGGACAAGACACAAATTCATTATCTCAGCATGATCACTGGTTTAAGTAAAGGGCAGTCAAATTAGGTGATCTCTAAAGATGGGTAAGCAAAACCACCCAAGTAAACACATGATACTAAATTTTTTATTTTTAAGATTAAAAAACAATTAAACAACTCTGAAAAATGAAACCCTAGTAACTATTACCTATTGGTTAAATTCCAAACTTTTCTTCTGGTAAATTAAATTAAATTCCAAACTGGTTAATTTGCAAACAATTCTTCCGCTACTCCTTGGTGGCAAACACTATGTCTTTGGGGAGTGTGTATACAACTCATAATTCCTTGTGCTCTGGGAACTACCCACGGTACCTGGGGCTGACCCTGCCAACCCTGCCAAATCTATGGGATGCCCCACTCTTGGTGATTGCCATTGGAGCTCTAGGTGTCAATTGACCTAAGGTGGGGCTCAGATTCGATCTCTGGGAATTCAGAATTGTTATCAGGAAGCTCTTGAAACAGTGAAGTAGCCATATGACCATATTTCACCATAAGGGGCTTGAGAGGCCCAGAAAATAGATAAGATTAAGAAAGGAGAGAATGGAGAAAAAAATGGAGAAAAAAGAGAAGGGAGAAAAAAAATTCGATCAGTTTCTGCTCCTACCAAGCTGTGTTCCTGCTGGTTGTTTCCATAACACACTCGGAGATCTTATTTGTAGGGTCACCATGAGTCAGAATCCACTCAATGGCAGAGTTGAGTTTGTTTCTGTTTTTTATATAATAGGAAGGAGGCCCGGTGGTGCTGTCAGGTGAGCACTGGGTTTGTAACTGCAAGGTCAGCAGTTCAAACCCACTCTCTGCTTTGCAGGGGAAGGAGGGGGCTATCTGCTTCCATAAAGACTCACGGCCTCAGAGACCCTGTGGAGGGTGGCTGGGAGTCACCATCAACAGGAGGGGGTGAGGTGGTCTTGTTGGGGGCACTGTCACCGAAATACCACACCGGGATGGCTTTAGCAAGGAGAGCGTGGTTTTCTTGCCGTCATGGAGCAAGACGTCCATATTCACAGTGCTGGCTGCCAGGGAAGGCCGTCTCACTCTGACACGCTGGGGCAAGTCTTCCCGCGTCAGCTCCAGCGTCCTGGTTTTTGGAGCTCTCGGTGTGTCTTGGCGTCTTGCTTCCCCCATCTCCTTCCCGCTCATCTGTTTCATCTCTAGCTATGTCTCAAAATGGATCTGATCAAGACACTCCACCCGACTGCTGCCTCACTAGCCAAACGAAGATGACCCGTCAGCCAGGTTTAGAGGTGAGCGCTGACAGCACCTACTGAGAGGGCCACACGTCTATCCGCAACGTCGCCTCTCTGTTTTCTCGAGCCAATTTTTTTGTGTGTTCCTTTTCTCTACAGAACTTTAACTGATAAACCGCTCGATTTTCTGTGTAAAAGTCGAGAGGGCAGCCAGGCATGTTCATGGAGTTCGTATTGGATCTTTATTCTTCTGCTTTTCCATCCAAAACAGAAATTTGGGTTTTGAAAACTTGCCTAATCTTGGTGGAAAACAGACATTTCCAACTGTCAATAATATTGTATTTGTCTGATATCAGTAAGGGCACCTAGTTCCACTGAATGTTAGCATCTTTGCCAACCAACGTGCTCCCTCCAGCGGAATGTTCTCAGAGCACAGCAGGTTCACCACCCCTGGGAGACTGGGAGCCCAGGAGAGGGGACTCAAGTGCCAGTCCTCCCATTTGTGGTCTGTGCGCTCTTGGAGAAACTCTTTGGCCTCACATTTTCCAAATAGAAACAATTCCTTCCAAGGAAAGTTGTTGCGATGTTTACATGTAACAGCACTTTTTAAACTTTAAAAAGCAGACACTTCCTTAGAAAGATGGATTCTGAATATGGAATGTTTGAGTGTATTTTTTAGAAATGAGTAAAGGCATAAACAAAATAAGAAAGGAAATACTGTCAGACAATGGGCTTCCAGGTGGAGGGTCAACACGCTAGACCCCCCTCTCCTCACTCAATTAACCTAAAATCCGAGGGGCTGGAATAACATGGAAATGAACTTTGTCATGTTGATGTGGCAGTAGGCAAGTGGCATTGATCTTTCCCACAATATAATCATGTGAACATGGGCATGAGCAGAAGCCTTCGCATGCAGACTCAAACACACACTCCCGTCTCATAGCCCAATGAGACGTGGCATATCATCTATGTACACAAACACTTCTGCGGTTGCTCCTACCTCCCCGTATATGGTGTACCGTGTTTACACAGCCAGTAAAAGCCTAAGCTTGGTACTCTCTGGGAAATCAGGGATGTGCACGCATGTCTGAAGGGCAAGGTGCGAGGCCACCCAGGATCTGTTTACATGAGCTGCTGTATGCAAAGGACAATGATGGGACAGGCTGGGACAAGCAGTCGACTCTCCTAAGAATAAGAGCACCCATCTTTGGGAAGGTGGGGAGACCTGTCAACTCCTCCTTGCCCCAGACAAGAGAGCAGGGACACCATGCACAAACTTGGTTCTAGAACTCTAGTTTAGGGTGCAAAAGGAGGATTGTACCCCTTGAGTCCACATAGCTCAAGTAAGAGAATGTAGGAGAATACCGATGCAAATCCTGAAAGACCAGTAAAGCCTATGAAAGACCATAAAGTCTGAGACACTCACAAGGGAAGTTCTACCCTGTCTTCTGGGGTGGCTGTGAGCCCGCACTGACTTGATGGAAGTGAGCTTGTTTGGTTGGTTTGTTAAAGATGTCAAAACAAGAGAGACATTCGGAGCAAGCAGCGTTTGCCCATTGTGGTCTGGCCCCTCCAGCTCCCTTGCCCTCATGTGCTTCTGCTCGTGGCAAGACTGGGCTCTCTTCACCCTCTAGAGAGCCTCAGTGGCCCAGTTCAGCGGCAGAGGTCGCATTCCCTGTGCTCAGTCTCCAGAGGGGCCAGGAACCCTCGAGCATAAATCGAATCAGTTCCCTCCTCCTAACGTTCGAATGATTCATGACACAAGAAGGCCAAGCCCAGAGCAGCCTTGATGGTCCCGTCAGGTAAGGTAAGCAGCGGACTGCTCAGGACAAGGTCAGTAGCTCCAACACACTGCTTGCTCCGTGGGGGAAAGATGCGGCTGTCCGCTCTTGCAAAGGTTACAACCCCCGATTTGTGTACAAGGTTGCTGGGAGTCAGAATCCACCTGGTGGCAGTGGTTCTGCTACCCTGGGTTACTAGCTGAAAGGCTGACCACTGAAACCTCCCTGCCAGCGGTTCCGTGGAAGAAAGACTAGACAACCTGGTCTTTCATGTATATGTGTATATTTGAACTTGTATATGTGTATATACAATGATATATTACATATATATAATGGATACATCACATGTATGTAATATATCACATACATATGATATTATAGACATCACACACATATTATATGTATCATATATCTCACATATATTACATATATGTAATGTATCATATGTATGCATGTGTATATACAATTATGTATTACAATGATAAAGTAAATCACAATGGATTAAAATCTCACTTCCGATTCCCTTCATCTGAATGCTGAAGTGCCCATGACCCCTTCAGAGACTCCTACCATCCAACTTGGGAGACTTGCTGGGAGGGAAGGAGGGAAGTAGCAATGGAAAGATGTGTGCATTTGACCACATTGTGCGACCTTGGGAACACGTTGCTAGAGCTTTCTCAGTGCTTGGAGGGGCCCGTGTGAAGTGAAAGGTCCAAAACATTTCCCGGAAGACCTTCTGTCCCGCCGCTGTCCCAGCCATTAGGGCCTCTGTGAATTAACCTACCCCCACTTCCACCTCCCACCCCAAAGTCTTTTGAAGTCCTTATCCCTGTATCAGTGAATGGGATCTTGTTTGGAAATAGGGCCTTCGAAGATACGGAAGATATCGTCAGTGATGCTCACACGAGGCCCCACAGAACAGGCCTACTCCAGCCTGAGGACTGCGCTCCCCCCAAGAGAAATGGCACAGAGACACACAGGGCCTGGGGTACATGGGAGGAGCGGGGAGGAAGTTGGGCACTGGCCAGGAGAGGAGGCCTGGCCAATCAAGCTTGGCCTCAGCACTGGCAGAGCCCCCTCCCCAGCCCGCCCACTCCCCACCAATGAGGGGTCTCCCTGCCTTTCTGGATATTTAACATGGTGACTTGGGTTTTAACCTGCTTCCGGGATAGTTTTCATAAAATCCTGGTTTTCTTTACAGTCATTTAGGGTCAAATTATACCTACCGTCCTTGCTCAATTGAAATGACACCTTGGCAAACTCTTTCAAATGAATCCTGCTGTTCTAGAAGTAGGACAAGGGTTCCCAATAGGGAGGCCTTTCTCCCACAGGCCTCTGACTCTGGCTAGAAACGATACCAAAGAGACTTCCCTTTCGGTGAAGGCTTAGTCAGACACTAATCTGAGATCCATGCCAGCTTCTTGGAGTGCTGCCTCAGTTTCCCTGACCTTATTACCCTTCAGCCCCACCTCTACCAGATGGCTTGTCTGCCTGCCCATGGTTCCCTGAGGACATAGTTCACCTGAACTACAGAACCTCTGCAGCAGGGGCACGACAATCAGGAACTGTCTCCTGGAGGCCCCTGCCAACCACAACCAGCCCCGGTGATTGGGAGATGGTCAGAAAAGAGTAAGCCTAGCCAGAGGATAGAAGACTGTGCCCTTGACATGACCGATAAAAACAACTCTGGGGAGCAAACTAACAACAAAACAAAGGGAAACACACAAAGCAGACAAGCAAACAGAACAGGCTGAAGCGAATCAAAAACACAAGACAGGGGAAATGGCCCCGCATTTGACAAACAATGTTTAAGAGCACAAATCAATTTTAAAGACTTTTATCAAGTTCAATGTTTTTGACTTATTTAACAAAACATCCGCTTCCACTGACTCCTTGCTCTTCAAATACACATTTCATCACCTTTAATAGTTCACTCCCAAGGTTTTATTGATTCTGTTCAGGGTTCAAAACCCCAAACCAAACCCGTTGCTGCCATGCTGACTCCCATTGCGGCGACCGGATAGGGCAGTGGAGAGCTGCCTTGTCGCCGGGTCCCCGGCTGTAATAGTTACCTGGCAGCTTTGCTCTTTTCCCCTAAAGGGACTGGTGGGTTGCAATCACTAACCTTTCCATTAGCAGTGAAATGCTTAGCCACCCCACCACAGAACTCCGCCCGCTCAATTGTGAATGAACTCATCTTTGGCCTTCTTGACACTCATTCATTTAACAAACATGTGTTGAAAACATGCTGTTTTAGATAAGGTGGCCCTAGACCAGGAGGAGCTAATAATAAAGGTTTAACAATGAACAGGGAGAACTTAACTGCGATGGCTGAGAATCGTGCATGCAGTACTGTGTGACTGTACCAGCTACTCCACCACTTGTCTGTCAACTTGTCATACCGGGGTGGCGTGTGTGTTGCTGGAAACTGTCACTGGTATTTCAAACCGTGAACGGGTTTTAGCAGAGCTGTCGGATGAAGAAGAGACGAGAAAGAAGGAACAGACTGTCTGTGTTAGACAGGGTTCTCTAGAAAGACAAAACCAGTTCAGAGGAAGTAGCCACTGAAGACCTGAAGGACAACATGGAAACACTGTCAACTGTTGCCGGCCTAATGCATGGAAGCAGACACAGCAGAAATAGTGCCAGAAGATGAGCCCGCACATCAGAAGACACTCACAATGTGGCTGAGGAAGCGCGGCCCTCTCAAAGTACAGGCAACCATAAAGACGGGGATGGAGGGAAGTCAGTGGGAACAAAGCCTCCGCCGGACCTTCAGTTGCTCATGGGGCATGACTCGACATGGGAAGAAACAGGTAAAAAAAAAAATCTACTAATGTGAACTCAGACTGTCCAAAGTATGAGGATAAGAAAATCGAAAGAAAAAAAGAGAAAATTGAAAGTTGTCAAACAGGAAACGGATTTCCAGTGTCATCCATAGCCTTCTGCAAACAGGGCGCTCACGGTATTTTTGTAACAATTATATTGGCTTATAAGGCACAAATCATAAAAATCATCAATTAAGAAGAGTTGTACAATCATCTTCACAATCAAGTTTAGAACATTTTCTTCTTTCTTGTACTCATTGTTAGCTCCCCATTTCCCCCAACCTCCTCTGCTGTGCCCCCCCAAAACCTTTAAACCGTTACTGTCTCTATAGATTTACCTATCCTGGATTTCATTTACAGAAAAACATATCCACCCCACCCCACCCCAAACCCAAAACCCAAGAAAGAAACTAGCAGCAATACTGAGCAAAACAGAAAAAACCTCAATGGAAAATAAATAAAGCAGAAAATATTAAAAGTTAGAACAACTTTGAAATTAGTCAAAAGGGAGCTCAAGTGATAGGGTGTTAATGTTAATCGGACTGCACCCGGAATGGTCCATTTCCATGCATTGCAGTGGCATTCTGAATTGCGAGGCCATTCACACCCCTGGTCTGTGGTCAGAGGGGATTCTCCAGAGATTTAGTCCAGGTGGGGACCCTGCAAGTGGATTTTGGGGTTCCACGGTCATCTGGAGCCTTCTGCAAACCAGGTGCTCAGAATGTAAGCTCCGATACCATTCCCTCCTTTGGATTTGCATTTTATCACTTCCAATCCTTGGAGAGGCAATGAAGAAGTAATGTAGACAGAGTTGATGCCTCATTTAGACAGCTGCTTGTTTGAAGACGGCCTTCAAGACCCCAAGCAATATGATTCTGTCTGCTAGCTAGGTGCCATCTGATTTCCTCACCACACTTTGCTACGCCACCCACTCTTCAGTTATCTTTTCACAAGGTTGGACATCGAGCAGGGCCATGGGCCTTAAGAACTGATTGTTCTTAGATTGGGGCTGGAGGAGGTATATGAATCGAATCCATTCATATACCTATGGTTTATATCTGTCTCGGGCTCACTTTTCATCATTATCATTTATACTAGAGAACAGTATAAATCATCCCCCTGGGGCATAAGGTAATTCTATTGATAGTGTCATGAATTTAGTCAGTGGTATACAGTTTAAAACACGATTGAGAAAAAGAAATTATGCACATATAGGGCAGGTCCATACCTCAGTACATGAATGCTTGACTTGCACAATTTAAACTCATAAGTAATTGGACACTACATAAACAATGGGAATTAGTGATAGGGCAAAACTTCCAGTAACACTCATTTACTAAGGCAGATCCATGCCCACCAGATTAATCCGTGTCATAAGAGAGCAAGGGGCCATTACCATAGTGCATAGTGTGGCAGTGGAAGCCCCAAATCCTTTGGCTGGGGCCCCCACATGAGTCAGGCCTCTGGTGGACCCTCCGCCCACAGTTCAGGGAAGTGAATAGCCTTACCCTCAGACAGAGGGCATTAATACCTTATCATTTGATGCTCCTTTGACCCATTGTTAAATTACTTCAGTTTTTAATATTTTCTCTTTCTTTTTGATTGAGGTTTTTCTGTTTTGTTTAGTCACTGTTGTTGATTTCTTTTTTTCTTTTGTTTGCATCCTGTGGGTGTTTTGCATGTTGCCTTGTAAATGAAATCCATGATAGGTAGATCTGTAGAGACAGTAACTGGATTGATAATTGCCTATGGGCACAGAGGAGCAACATGGGGGGAACTGAGGAGCTAAAAACAATGAGTATAAAAAGAAAATGTTCTTAAATTGATGGTGATGATTTTACATATATTATTAATATGTTTTAATGATTAAATTATATGATATGTGATATATATCAATGGAACTATTTTAAAATTTAATTTAATTAAAAAATGAAACACAGAAAGATTGATATCCTATGCATTAGTGAGCTGAAATGGGCTGGTATTGGCCATTTTAAATTTAAAAATCTATGCTAGGAATGACACAATCAAAAAGAATGGTGTTGCATTCACTATCAAAAAGGATCTTTCTTTAAGATCAATCTTGAAGTACAATACTGTCTATGATAGGATTATATTGATCCAAAGTCAAAGAAATCCAATCAATACAACTATTATTCAATTTTATGCACCAATCACTAAGGCTAGTGTTGCAAAAACTGAAGAATTCTATGTGTCTTCAGTCTGAAGTTGATCAAATATGCAATCAAAATGCATTGATAATTATTGATGATTGGAATGCAGAAGTTGGAAACAAAGCTGAAGGAACAGAAGTTGAAAACTATGGCCTTGGTGATAGAAACAAAGATGGACATAGAATTTTGCAAGACCAATGATTTCTTCATCACAAATACCTTTTTTCAACAACACAAATGGTAGTTACACACATGTACTTTTCTAGTTGGAATACACAGAAATCAAATTGACAACAGTTTTGGGTAGAGATGATGGAGAAAATGAATATCAGCAACTAAAACCAGGCCAGTGGCCAACTGTGGAGCAGGCCATCAATTGCTCATATGTAAGTTCAGCTTGAAGGAGGCCTGGTGGAATAGTGGTTATGCTTTGGATTGCAATCCTCAAGGTTGGCAGTTCAAAACTTCTAGCTGCTCTGCAGGGGAAAGATTGAGCTTCCTACCCTTGAAAAGCTTATAATATCAGAAACTCATGGGGGGAAGTTCTTCACTGTCCTGTAGGGTTGCAATGAGTAGGCATTGACTCAATGAAAGTGAGTTTGGAAATTCAGGTTGAAGCTGAAGAAAATGTAAACAAGTCCACGAGAGCCAAAATACAACCTTGAGTATATCCCACGTGAGTCTCAAGAACAGATTTGATGCATTGAACACTAATGACAGAACACCTGATGAGCTGTGGGAGGGCATAGAGAACATCACTCATGAAAAAAGCAAAAGCTCATTTAAAAAACAGGAAAGAAAGAAAAGAGCTGAGGAAAAAATTTCAAAGGACAGTTCAAAAAGACAAAGTCAAATGTTGCAATGAAATGTGCAAAGACCTAAGAGCTAGTAAACCAAAAAGGAAGAACAGGCTCAGCCTATCTTAAAGAACAAAGAAAAAGGTCAAGCCTTGAGTTGCAATATTGAAGGATTCTATGGGAAAAACATTGAATCATGCATGAACCATCAAAAGAAGATGCAAAGATTACAGAGTCATTATACCAAAAGGACTTCAGGAATTGATGGAAAACCAATTGAGATATTTCAACCAACTGATGAAGCATTGGAAGCGCTCACTCTTCTATGCCTGGAAATTTAAAGACAGCCAGTTGGCCAACTGACTGGAAGAGATTCATATTTGTGCCCATTCCAAAGAAAGGTGACTCAATAGAAGGCTCAAATTAGAGAACAATATCATTGATACCCTATGCAAGTAAAATTCTGCTGAAAATCATCCAACAACAGATACAGCAATACACTGACAGGGAACTGCCAGACATTAGCCTGGGTTTAGAAGAGGATTTATAAGTAGGAATGTTTTTGCTGAAGTCTGATGAAGTTTGGCTGAAAGCAGAGTCTACCAAAAAGATGTTTCCTTGGGTTTTATTGACTGTGCAAAGGCATTTGACTGTGGAGAGTCTAACAAACTATGGATAGACTTGAAAAGAAAGGGAATTCCACAATGCTTGTACATGGATCAAGAGACAGTTGTGTGAACAGAACATAGGGATACTACCTGGCTTAAAGTGTCAAGGTCATATCCTCTCACCATACGTGGTCAATCTGTGTGCTGAGCAAATCATCAGAGAAGCTGGATTATATGAAGAAGAATGTGGCATCAGGATTGGAGGAAAGCTTATCAACCACCTGCGATGCTCAGACACAACCTTGCTGAAAGTGAGGAAGACTTGAAGCACTTTCTGATGAAGATCAAAGATTGTACCCTTCAGTATCAAGTACAACTCCATATAAAGAAAACTAAAAGCTTCATATCTGGACCAGTAGGTAACATCATGACAAATGGGGAAAAGATTGACATTGTCAAGGATTTTGTCTTGCTTGGATCCACAATCAATGTTCATGGAGGCAGTGAAGAGATCAAAATAGTCAATGCATTGGGCAAATCTGCTGCGCCACGTGTCTTTAGAGTATTGAAAAGCAAGGACGTTACTTTGAGAACTAAGGTACACTCGACCGATGCCACTGTATTTTCAATCACCTCATATTCATGTGAAAGTTGGACTTTGAATAAGGAAGATTGAAGGGAAATTGATGCACTTGAACTGTGGTGCTGGTGAAGAATGCTGAAAGTACCATGGACTTCCAAAAGAACCGATAACTCTATCTTCGAAGAAGTAAGGGCAGACTGTTCCTTGGAGGCAAGGATGGAGAGACTTTGTCTCATGTACTTCAGACATGTTGTCACAAGAGACCAGTCCCTGGGAAAGTGGAGGGTCAGCAAAAAAGAGGAAGGCCCTAGACAAGGACCAGCACAGCGGCCCCAACATTAGGCTCAAATCTAAGAAAAATGTGGGGTGGTGCAGAGCTGGGCACTGTTCTATTGTCCATTGGGTCACTTGTGTCAGAGCACACTCAATGGTACCTAACAACAACAACAACACACCCGGCCCCATGGAGCAAAGGGAGGTTGTCTCTTCCTGTAAAGAGTTACAACCTGGGAACCCCATACGGGGGCTGATGTGAGTCAGACTTGACTCAATGGTAGTGGGAACATCAGAAAAAACAAAATTTGAAACAAACTCACTGTAATCTAGTCAATATCAACTCATAGTGACACTATAGGATAGGGTCTCTGGCTTTGTGATGGTTGGACCCCAGTGGACCAGATCTCCCAATGGGAGATTAGTCCGGGTACTTTAGAGAAACAAATCCACAGAAACTCATGTATAAGAGAGAGTTTTATATAAAGGGTAAGTGCACATCAAGAAAACATCCCAACCCAGTGCTGCCCAAGCCCACAAGTCCAACATTAACCCATTAACCCATATGTCTGACACCAATCTACAAAGTCCTCCTCTATCTCACAAAACAGAAGCAATGATGCTGACTGCAGGAGGAAAGCCGAGTCAGTGAATGTGTAAGCATCTCAGCGCTGGCAGGGGTCTCCACACAGCTGCTCCAGCACCCAGGGCTGCATCGGGGTAGGTCCATGTGGCTTCTCCTTAGGGATATCTTGTAGGAAGTCAGCCTTGCCAGCTGAAGCAGGGAACTGACTAAGGCAGCTGCACCCTGGTGCAACCATCACAAAACAAGAGACCAGAGCACTAGAAAGGTGAGGCTCACAGCCATTTATCTCTCTGCCCTTCAATTAACCCCACATGTATTTTTTGGTCAGGTTGGCACAATTAACTACCTCAATCCACCCCTTGCCAACCTGGCACCTGTACATAATTCTTTAGCTTCTTGGTTGAAATTAAGTAACACCTACACCTTAATTCTATAATCCTGTGGATATGTTACCCCACCTATGAAAGATTGTAAGCCAACTACTTCATGTCATTATCCCCACAATTTGGGGTATCCAATTTCTATACTGCCACTTACATCAACCCAGTCCTCTGAGAAGACAATCATATTTTTTCACATGAAGAGTCTTCATACCAGTTGTAACCTTGTGAAGTCTGCATCATAAGCAAAGTCAAATCCGGACAGGCCATCCATAAAGTCAGCAACAATATGCACCAGTTCACAGGCTAAAAAATCTCCATCTGGTTGGGTTCTGGTCAACTCAATGTGGGCTGCTTCACTCAGCCTCCACAGGGTGCCCATTGGTCACCTTTCCTTTAGACCATGGACTCTTACCAATACTCAACAAGCCCAGCCCCCTTGTGCTAGGTCATGAACTTTAGACCAGTCAACCCACTCTCCTCTTCTCCTCTTTTTCCTGTTAACCAAGTCCACAGGTGTCCGTGGCCAAACTCAACCTGTCTCTTTATTGCTGCATTTCTCCCACTTCCACTCAACAAGTAGATCCAGGTGGTCACCTAGCAAGCATTTCAGCCTGCTCACAGACTCCCTTTAACATTCAGTCCCAGAGAGGAGTTTTCTTCATGGTTCCAGATTGTTTCCAGCTTTTGACAAAGATTACTGGTTCCTGAGTACTCCAAAGCACTGGGTGGGGCATATATTTTCAAAACTTTCTTTGCAGACATGGCCTAAACCCATCTAAAGACTAAATTTTAATGGCTGAAAGCAAGTGGACTTACAAACTTTCTATTTTCCTACTTCCCATATTCCACCCCCACCCCCCAAAAAAAACCGAGTAGTGTGGTTTTATTTTACCTCTGGCTAGAAAAGAAAAACTACCACGAGGGAGAGGTCAAACAAACATCTACTCTCCATCTTATAATTAGTTTCTCCAGTACCCCACTCCTAAGGTACCATAATGTATTAGTCTAGGTACTTTAAAGAAACAAATCCACAGAAACTCACGTATAAAAGAGAGTTGTATATAAAGGTTAAATGTCCATCAAGAAAACATCCCAACCCAATGATGCCCAAGCCCACAAGTCCAACATTAAGCCATTAACCCATATGTCCAACACCAATCTACAAAGTCCTCCTCTATCTCACCAAACAGATGCAATGACGCCGACTGCAGGAGGAAAGCCGCCAGTGAACCTGCAAACATCTCAGCACTGGCAGGGGTCTCCACACAGGTGCCCCAGCACCCAGGGCTGCATCGGGGTAGGTCCATGTGGCTTCTCCTCAGCGATGTCTTGTAGGAAGTCAGCCTTGCCAGCTGAAGCAGGGAACTGCTAAGCAGCTGCACCCTGGTGTGACCATCACAAAACAAGAGACCCAAGAACTTGAAAGGCGAGGTTCACAGCCATTTATCTCTCTGCCCTCCAATTAACCCCACATGTGTTTTTTGGTCAGGTTGGCACAATAAACTAACTACCTCATCCATTGCGCAGCGCCACCCCACCTCCCTCCCCCACCCCCACATCTCCCCCACACATTGACAATGGGTTTGGCCGGGTAGCCAGCTTGCCTAATGAGACATAGGCAGAGCTTAGAAACATTTGCACATTGGGGCATACTCTCTCGACACCCAAATACCATGTAAAGAAATTTGGGCTAGATGATATAGAATAGTGGTTCTCAACCTTCCTAATGCCGCAACCCTTTAATACAGTTCCTCATGTTGTGGTGACTCCCCAACCATAAAATTATTTTCATTGCTACTTCATCACTGTCATTTTGCTAAGATTATGAATCAGGCGACCCACGTGAAAGGGTGGTTCGACCCCCAAAGGGTGGCGGGTTGAGAACCGCCGATACAGAAGAGAAGTTGCAGTCTTCCAGCTCCCCATACCAAGTGAGGCCATCCACTCACCAGCTGAATTCCATGTCATGAGTGAGTTCATGCAAGACCATGAACCCAAATGAAGCTCCCTACCAAACCACAGAATCATGAGAAATGATAAATCACAAAGTGCCGAGGTGGCTAGTTAGGCAGTAATATAGCTAATGAATATACCAATAGGAGTATTAAAAAATACTTATGTGCCTCCACCAGGACGAGAACCAGGAACTCTGCTCACAGAGCTCACATTCTAGTGGGAGAGCCGAGTTGTTGCTATTCCAATTCATGGTGACCCAATGGGACAGAGCAGGGCTGCCGCCCCACATGCCCACACTGTGCCCTTTCCCAGAGCAGATCACTCGGTCTGCTCTTCAGTCACCAGGTGAGCTCTTGGTCACTGTGCCCGTGCCTCTGGAGTGATGGAGAAAGGTCTCCCAAAGGAGACAGGTAAGCAACTTAACTGATTGCACATTGTTTTCTCTATTATGAAGGACAAGATTAAGGAGTGGGAGTAGAAAATAACAGGAAGTCGTGTCGGTTTTCAATAAGGTGATGGGTAAAGACCCCTCTGAGACGATATTCAAGCGGAAATATGAGAAGGAAGTAACCATGCAAAGACTCATATAATATGGCTTCAATAAGTGATGCTGGTGCTGACACAAAAACAAACAAGTCCAAATTCACAGCCATCGAGTTGATGCCGACTCATAGGGAGCCAATAGGACAGGGCGGACAGGAATAGAAAGCCCCTTTTTTCTCCAGAGGAGAGCTGGTGGTTTTGAACTGATGACTTTGCGGATCCCAGCCCCACAGGTAACCACTACGTCATGAGAGCGTTGTTGTTAGGTGCTCACAAATCAGTTCTGACTCACAGCAAGCCCATGTGTAACAGCATTAAAAATATGACCCTGCACCATCCTCATAATCTGCATGCTTGAGCCCACTGTTGCAGTCATGTGTCAAGCCAGCTCCTTAAAGCTCTTTCTATTTTGCGCTGACTCTACTTGACCAGACATGATGCCCCTCTTCCTCCTGACAACAGGTCCAAAGTGTATGAGATGAACGCTGGCCATCCTTCTTCTAAGGGACATCCTGACTGTCCTTCTTCCAAGCCAGGCTTGTCTGTTCAGGCAGTTGATGGCACATCCAATCTTCTTTGCCGACACCGTCATTCCAAAGCGTGACATCTTCTTCAGTCCTCCGTATTCAACGTCCCGCCTTCACACGCATGTCAGGCAGTCGCAATACCACGGCTTGGGTCAGGTGCACCTCCCTCCTGAAGGTGGCCCCGTTGCTCTTTAACACTGAACAATACATGATGGCTATTATCAATAGACTTAAAACTCTGTATATTGATCATTAAATGGCACACAGTATGTGGCCTGTCACCGCTCGTCTCCTGTGTCATGATTCTTATCAGTTATGGTGAGAATCAGGCAATAGAAACAGAAAGTAAATGTCTAGAAAAGAATGGAGGCAACCTATGTGCTGATGCTATCGATGTAAGGATTGTGACAAGAGTAGTAAGAGTCCCCAATAAAGTGATCTTTTAATAATAAAAAAAGAATCAGCCCCCCAAAATAAATAAATAAAGTTCATCAAAAGAGAAACAAAGACTTTAGAAATGATTTAGTAAAGGGAAGTGGCTACAGATGTTGGAGTGCTAAAAGAGCAAAAGCCTGGGTGGCTGCAGGAGACAGCTAACATTCCTGAGGCTGCGTGAGTTACTTGGCATAAATAGGTACAGAGGTTACTGGGTTTCACAAACCGGGAGGAGGGGGACATGGAGTGAGTGTCACTCCGTTTCTGGTAGTATTTCAGATGAGGCTTAATGAGGTTGGTTCTCAAGAAACACAATACCTACAAGTTGGATGTTATAATAAGTACATGGTGTCCCCAACTTCTGATGGGGTTCTGTTCTGATGACTCCATCATAAAGTGGTTCTGATACAAGTAGAATACCTCATTGCTTAAAGACTTCCTTATTATTACTTTTTTATCAGTACCTTTAACAATCATAACATTAAACATCCTCTAGTGCACATCTGAGAAAGATAACATTGGCAAACTATGCAGTAAGACATTGCGCACAGTACAGATTACTAATGATTAGATCTAAAACAAAGCAGGTATCATTGGCTGTAACTCTAACACACTGTGATTCTACCTGTACTGCTACTGAGGCGACGCTTCGTGGCACAGCAAGTTATTAGAAAGAAGAAATTTAAATTTCATCTCAGAGATATCTTTACTGGTTACCTTATTTAAAGTAGATACCATGATTCATTATTTGCTACCTCCACCTCCAAATCATGTCCTTTCTAAGTTCTTTGTACTCCCCTGTTATTTGCCAAGCTCCCTCTAGTACCCTTCTGGCAGAGGATCACGGCAAGCCTGCATTCAAGGAAGACTGTGGAAGGCATTTTTCATAGTCCCTGCTTGAGCACAACAGAGCAAAGCATTAAAAATGGATTTGGGATTTAGAGGACAGATAAAGGACTAAGATCGTCCTGGTCAGTTCTGGTTAAAACCTGTTTTTTGCCAGCATCTCATTCAATGTGCTATTTGGCTTGAATATTTGTGATGATTATTATTAACAAAGAATTTTATTTTTGAAAATAGTTCTTGATGACAACTTTTTAAAGATATAGCACTTATCAAATGATTATAATAAAAAGGATATGCAGAGAAATATATAAGATCATTATAATAAATTAAAAATTGAATCCTAAAAAATACTCACATAGCTCATAGCAAAATAGGAAGTAGGAAACAGAGAAATGAAAAATAAAGAAACAAACAGAAAAAGATAAATAAAATGCCAGACTTAGACTTAATATTTACATTAGCATAAAGGGTCTAAATACACCATTCAAAACAAATGGACAGAGATCATGAAAAATGGTTATATGCCGTCTAAGGAGCACTGGTGTATAATGGTTAAAGTATTTGGATGCTAAGTGCAAGACTGGCAGTTGGAAAGTTTGTTATATTGTATCTTTGCTTTCATTCTTATTGAGATATTTAGTAACTTTTTCTTCTGATTTTTTTCTTTGACCCATTGGTTGTATAGGCATGCACTGTTTAACTTGTACATGCTAATTAATTTCACGGTTCCTTCTGTTGTTGCTTTCTAATCTTATTTCATTGTGCTTAGAGAATATCCTTAACTATTATTTCCTCTTCCACATTGGTTTTTGCACAGTACTTGCTTTAAAAGAATGATCAACAATTTATTTTCCAATTTTATACCATTACTTAATGATATTCCAAAGAATATCTCAAACATGTATTCTTGTTCATATTTGGAAATGTTTTTCAACACTATTATTAGATATGGAATTGATGGCTTATTAGGATAGAAGTGTTGCCTCTCTCACTAGGCAATACCAAATTATTCTTCACATCAATTGTACCAAATTACACCCTTTCTACTGTTTAAGAGTTTCTATTTTCTTCACATTTTAACACACTATTAGCAAATTTTTCCATTTCATTAATATGATGTTAATATGGTGGAATACATTTAATTTTAAATAGACTTTTATTGAGATAATTGTCGATTCGCATGCAGTTATAAGAAATAATACAGAGAGATCCCTTGGTTGATTAATTTTGTAACCATCACCTACATACAGAACATTTTCTGTACCACAGAAGGCTTTCTTGTGTCCTTGCTCATTCAGGAATTATACAAAATCCTTTGTAATTTTATTCCATGATGGTAATAAATACAATAAACGTATTGTAAAAAGGAGAGTTGGATTTAAAATGTCACAGCTAGAAAGTGGTTGCCCTTCAGGCTGCAACAAAAGGAATGCTGCGAAATAAATATTTATTATCACAGGCTGAACGAAATATGAGTTTTGTTTCATTGTTTCGTATTCCAACAAATATATGTTGGGGATTTAGAGGAAAGTGCTGCTGGTGCTGTTGCCAGGTGCCACTGAGTCGGTTCTGACTGACAACCGCTCTGTGCACAACAGAGGGGAACACGACTCAGTCCCGGGCCACCCTCACAATGGTCCCTGTGCCCGAGCCCATTGTCGCAGCTGCTGTGGCAGTCCATCTCCCTGAGAGTGTTCCTCTTCTGTGTTGCTCCTCTGCTTTACCAAGCTGATGTCTTCCTCCAGGGCTGGCGTGGGGTTTTATTGGTTGTAAACAAGAAATAATTGTGTTGTATCTCAGGATGAAAAATAGTAACGAAGGCTTATGGGATACTTTCAAACTTGAAGTGATACAAATAAAACATATTTATATGGACAAGACTGTTTTGATTTTTCCATATGGGAAATCTCATAAGATTTTCAAAAGTAGAAATTGAGGACCACAAATGTGTCTAGCATGTTTATGAGCACATCTATCATTTTTAGGTCAATTTCATGACTATTTAAAATGATTCAGGGCTAAAAGAGTCAATCAAGTGCTCACATGAAGGCAATGCATTTGAGCTTTTTATTCTTTACTTCACTTAGAATTCAAAACACAAATTGTGTAAAATGGAAATTTAAAACATAGAAAGTAACTCAATGCTCTCTGATCAGCATAGTCATTTATTTAAAAGTACAAAAATAAAACAAAAAACAATGCGTTGCACAGAATTAATTAATGAAATCACTAAAATGACTTGCCATTTTTAATATTTGAAAATGAAATGTTTTGATTATTGAACAACAAAAGATATTTCTATTGCTGCTTTTTCAGTAAGTTTCCTTCACATTACCTATTGAATTTTGACAATGCAAACAAAAAATGTACATTTGGTTGTTTCCATGAGATTTGGTTGTTTCCATGAAAAATAAATATCAATAAAAGTCAAATTTGTCCCCATCCTCCAAAAAAGAGAGTTAGGTCTGGTGGGATCGAGAACCATTTCATCTGGTAAGACTAGTTTCTACAGCTGGTAGCTTAGAGCTGCTCAGAGATGTGTTTTTATTGTTGACTTCTTCTCCTGACTCCTGATGTCTGTCCCATTCTGTGGTCTCTGGCACTGTGCCTCGTTGTTGTCCCGAGTTTCTCTTCAACCGAGTCAGCTCCAAATCTGTAGAGTGGTCTTCCACCTGCTTTAGTATCATTCGTATGTCTGAACGTATTGTGGCTGTTGCGTCAATCTATCTCATTGTTCACTGTTGTTGTTAGGTGCCCCGCGTACAACAGAACAAAGTACCTCCCGATTGTGCGCCGTCTTCCCAATTGTTGTTATGTTTGAACCCATTGCTGCCGTCACTGTGTCCATCCATCTTGTTGCTCATCTTCCTCTTTACCAAGCATGATGTCCTTTTCCAGGGACTGGCTTCTCCTGATGACACGTCCAAAATATGTGAGACAAAGCCTCTCCATCCCTGCCGCTAAGGAGCATTCTGGCTGTACGTCTTTCAAACCAGGTTTCTGTGCTTTGTTGGCAGTCCACCATGCTTTCAATGTTCTTCACCGGAACTCTAATTCGTGTGTATCGATTCTTCTTTGATTTTCCTTATTCAGTGTCCAAAGTTCACATGCATAGGAAGCAATTGAAAAGAGACATGGCTTGGGTCTGGTGTACTTTAGTCCTCAAAGTAGCGTCCTTGCTTTTCAGCACGTTAAAGAGGTCTTGTGCAGCAGATTTACCCAAGGCAGTGTATCTTGTGATCCCATGACTGCTGCTTCCATGAACGTTGACTGTGGAACCAAGCAAGATGAAATCCTTTACAGTTTCAACCTTTTCTCAGTTTACCATGATGCTAACTCTTGGTTGAGTTGTGAGGATTTTGGTTTTCTTTACATTGAGTTGTAATCCACATGGAAAGCTACAAGCTTTGATCTTCATCGGTGTTTCAAGTCCTCCTCCTCACAGCAAGCAAAGTTGTGTCGTCTGCATATCGCAGGCTGTTGATAAGCCTTCCTCCAATCCTGGTGCCACGGTCTTCCTCATATAAGGCAGCTTCTGTGATGATTTGCTCAGCACACAGGTGGAACACCCTTCTTGACTTTGAGCCATGCAGCATTCTTTTGCTGTGTTCTCAAATGGCTTCTTGGTCATTTTCCACAGAAAATGAAAGGATGGAGCATTTTAAAAATAATAATCAGTGATAGCTTTAGAACGTCACCAAGCCCCTTTCTTTCACTCTGTGCTGCTTCTTACACCCACAGGCTCTCTGTTTTTGAAAGAGAGGGAGCAAGAGAGGAGCTAGGTGTGGCTAGAGGGCCATCTTTGACCACGAAGCAGCAGGGTGGCACCAGGAAAACACAGAGTGGAATACCTTCAGACCGTCCCAGAATCAGCTTGTGAATGTGCTGTTCTGTCACTTTGGGTTGCCGTATCAGGGACGGGGAGTCCTCCCGGGCATCTTGTATTCCATTTCTCACTTGAGCCTCACTATGACCCCACAGTGGAGCCCTGCTGATATAGCAGGTACGTGTCGGGATGCGAGCCGCCTGATCAGCCGTTCGATACCACCAGCAGCTCCCAGGATGAAAGACTGGGTCTTCTACTTCCGTAAACAGTGACAGTCTTGGAACCACAGGGGTCGCTATGCGTCACTCTTCTCTTACTCTGCCTGAGCGGAATGGAGTGGTTATTTTGAAGTCAGGCAAATCATGGACTTGCATGCTAGCTCTGCCAGTTCCCCAACCCTGCATGTGACCTCAACCAAATCACACACCTTCGCCAAGTTCTTCTTCTTTATCTGAAAGGAGATGATTCTTTTCGGCCTCATGGAGTTATTTCCTATCTCAAATTGGATAACATATTTCTCTGAAGAAATATAATAAATATAATATCATCAATACATTTTAAACATTCAAAATACATCTTGCTTGTGTCCCAGCAAAGAACTGTGGGAGGGGAATCCCTGGCCCTGGCCTTTAAAGTCTCCACAGGTTGAAGTGATGTGGGGCAAACCTCAACCCCCTTCTCGCCCTCGGCCCCCTGGTCACTAGCACCGCCTAGACGGTGCAAGCAAACACCCTCAACTACGGAGAACGAGAACGTTAGAAAACAGCCTCTCGTCTGTGTCCAATCGCCTTACCCAGCCGTCTTTCCTTGGTGGCCCGCTGCAGTCCAGTGGCAGGGAAGTCCAAGGAGGGGGTTATCGTGAGCATGTTAACATTCCAGGTTTAGTCTATTACTGCTACATGTGGGGGGCCTGGATGCCCCTGGCCTGTGTGCATTTATTCTTCGCACCGTGATTAGGTGTCTCGGAGGGGAGAGAGTATTTCTGCAGTATAAATGTTTTCAGAGCCAAACCAGAACAAACAGCAAAATTAACTTCAGATCCTCCTTTCCCCTCTCAGGGATGACCTCCCACTTCTAGCTTCCTACCTTCTCTCCTTGAGCGCTCCCGGTGGCCCTGGCTCGCTTCTGGAGCAGAACACCTGGGTCTGAGCAGCAGGTCCAAACTCACTTCACATCAGAGGATTTCAGTCCAGTAACCCCCTCTCCCAGCTCCCCCTTAGGGATGCTCAGCTTTCCACTGGATTGTGTCTCTGTCCCCTGTGTTCTCTGAGACATCTCTGAATCACAGCACATACATCCCAGTGCCATCTTCCGCTTCCTCAGAATCTTAAGCAACCAGCTGGCAAGCAGGGCCTCAAATGCTGAGATCATCCCTCGGGAGAATGATAAAGTCATTCCATCTGGCCAGATGATGCAGCCCACCTGCTTCTGGACTTGCCCTCGGAAAGCGTGAGCTGGATTTCAGCCCAACCCGTCCCCACCTTGCTGCAGTGCACACACGGTGGGACTGTCTAGAGCAGTGAGCCATCACCTGCTGTGCTGTATTCCGCTCTGCTTTCCTCTATCACGCATCACTGTGAATGACAGCCTGTCTAGAAATATGTGCTGACTGAATACAAGCAAGTATGTCGAATGGTTGGGTCAATGGCATCTTCCTGTAACTCTGGTGACTTGCAAGCATAGAGGCAGCACCCTGAACTCCCTGGGTTGAACTGGAGCCAGGAGTGTGGCACTGTGGAAGGGAGAGTGTGCGTTATTTATGTATAAACCCATCCTTTTATCAGAAAGGTCTTCGAATCTGCTAAGTACTCCAGACACAAAATGTTTTGTGGTTTTGTTTTGAGTAATAGGACACTGAATACCAGGGCTACTTTGAAGGAGATCATTGAGGTTTGTCGTTTCCTTCAGGACCATGGTGGTCAGGCTAGTTGAGGAACAAAAGAATCCCACAGTGGAGTCGACCATCAATGGACCTACAAACAATAACAAACAAACAACCCCCTCACTGCCACTGAGTCAGTATGACTCATAGACACCCTACAGGGCAGAGAGAACTTCCCCGGTGGGTTTCCGGGACTAGAACTCTTTATGGGAGTAGAAAGCCTTATTGCTCTCCCATGGGGAGACTGATGATTTCGAACTGCTGACCTTTTGGTTAGCAGCCCAATGAATAACCATTACACAACCAAGGCTCCTTATCAAAAAGGACACCGTCAAATAATCATGCAAACTAATGGCAGATGACACTGATGATGAGTGGGACAGAGATGGGTTGCAAGCAGCAGTGGACAGACCCAGCCAGAGCGTTCAGGGCAGCATTCCCGAGGGGCCATGGGAGTGTCAATCTCCACAGTCCTGTCAATAATCCAATTTTCTGCACTAGGCTCCTGAAAGGGCTCATTTTACTCATTTTCCCCACTCTGGTTATTCTTCTGTTATACCTGTATCTTTCCATTCAGCCCTGTTTCTGCTTCACTGTGTTGGTCATGACTGCACCCGTTCAAAGCCCTGGCATGAAACTCTCACTTTAACTGTTGTGTAGAGAAGAGACTGGGGAGGGGCCAAAGTGAATGCAGCTAGACCCAGTGAGAAGGCCATGGCCATAGTCTAGGAGGGATGTGATGAGAGCGTGGACTTGGACAATGGTGGTATAAATGGAGGTCAGCAAATGGATCCAACAGATTTCCTGGAGACAAAGACCCTAATATTTAGTGCTGTGTGAATGTGGGGATGAGGGAAGTATAAGAAATGACTCCTAGGCCTCTGGCTTGTGTCACTTGATGGAGAGTCATGCCAAGTTTCGAAGGGAAGATCTAAAGTTTAGTATTTCAAAATGTGCAGTTTGCAGAAGAAGATGTGTCAAGTGGACAACTGGAGATAACGGTCTGAAGCGCAGAGAGGACTGGGCCAGAGAACGAAACGTGTGAGTCATCCACCTAGAGAGGCTGCCAGAGGCCTCGTCCCAAGGAGGCTTCACATCATAGAAGGAAGACAGACCGAGAGAGAAAAGAGTGCAGGCGCCCTGGGGTGAAGTGGGCCCTGCCTTGGGCAGCTAACCATGAGGTCAGCGGGTGGACCCCACCAGCTCTCCTCAGGAGAGACATGAAACTTTCTGTCCCTGTACAGATTGACAGCCTCAGAAACCCATGGGGCCTGTTCTAGTCTGTCTGCCTTAGAGGGGGGTTAGAGTCAAAATCAACTCAGTGGCAGTGTATTTGTGTGTTTGTTTGAGTACTTTGAGGAAGGAGCCCTGATGACCGAGGTCAGTGGCTCAAGGCACCTTCAGGTAAATCATTATTTTAATGCCTGAGCCAAAGAAAAAAAAGGGTCTACAGAGAGGGCAAGACCAAGGAGATATGAGATGCCCAAAGCCTACTAGGGTTACTAGGTAGGGGGCCATTTCAAGTTGGCTTTAGAGAATTTAAAATAGGTAGTGTTCTTAAAAATACTGACCACACACACACACACGCACACAAGTAATACTGACCATGTACCTCTTTGGTATCATCTTTCCTCCTGTTGACTGGAATGCAGGTGCTGATAGTTAGCTTTGATATTATTCTAGAAAAGGCAGGGAAACACGTCAGAAAACACATGCTGCCCTGCATGTCCTAGTACAGCAAGCAGAGCTTCCCCACCTCCCGGACAACCTGCTCAGAGAGAAATATGCCATTGTGTTTGAGCCAGATGATACATAGATAGACAAATAGATACCTGCAAGTCAACTTCAACTCATGGTAGCTTCATGCACAACAGTACAAAACGTAGCCTAGTCCTAGGTCCTTGTCCTGGTCTGTGGCATGTTCAAGTCCACTGTGCCAGCTACTGTGCCAATCCACCTCACGGGGTCTCCCACACTCACTGGCCATCTGCTTCACCAAATATCCTCTGCTAATGATGGATTCCTCCTGACAATGTGTCCAAAGCAAATGAATTGAGCAATGTTCTATTATAATACACAGGATTTTTTTTATCAGCTAACCTTTGGAAGTAGATGGGAAGACCTTTCTTCCTCATCTGCCTTAGTCTGGAAGCACCTCTGAAACCTGTACACCGTGGGTGACTGTGGTGGTTACATGATCAGTTGTCAATTTGAGACTTAAGAGTGAAGGAGTGGAGTTTAGCCTGTCAATCAGGTCGCAGCTTGATGACCTTATTTGGAGGCGCTAAGGAGATAAATAACGTGCTGAAGGAGAGACATGGGCATACTCGCTGGGAGACATTCTTGAGGACAAGACACATGGAGCTGTGCTAGAGAGCTGGAGCTGAAGGAGCCATGTGGAGACCCCTACCAACACTGAGATGCTTACAACACCACTGAATCCCCAAGACTTTCCACATACTGACTGATGCTCTTCCTGAATTTGGTGTCATTGCATGTGTTTCATGAGTCTGAAGAGGAATTTATAGATTGGTATAGAACATATGGGTAGGTATCAGGCTTATGGACTTGATCTGGCCTGGGCTGTTTTCTCAATATGCAATTGCTCTTTGACATAAAATTCATTCTTTTACACATATGAGTGTCTATGAATTTGTTTATCTAGTCTACGTAGACTAACACAGTGCCCTACTGGCTTTTGAAGTACCAGCAACATGGCTTTCAGCATTATAGCCATATGTAGGCCACTAACATATGGCAACTTAACAAATGCCTGGTATAGAACAAAAACTGTGTGATGTTTTTTATGCTTTTTTTTAGTAGCAGTATCACCTTAATGTATGCATTAAATAATTCATTACGCAAGGTATTTAAAGGGGGTGGGTAAGGAGCAGTATTATTAAGAAGATATCATGGGAGGAAAAGGAAGCCTCCAGAAGGACCTGGAGCAATCCAGAACTCCCTTAGTGACTCTCATTTCAATTTTTCTCTGCATGTGTGTCCTCTGCAGACCAGCATCATTAGACTCAGCACTGGTGGGGCTGCTTAAGTCTGCTCTAATCTCCCAGTGTATTTGCTACCATGCTAGCCCTGGATAGAGAATGGCTGGCTGTCTCAGTCTCAACTTTCAAATTCCTGGCATGGAAGATCTGATCAGCCTGTCCCAGGTCAGCGGTTCATCCTGGAGGTGTCAGCCAGCTAGGCAAGACAGTGGTGTCCATTACTATAAACTAGCTGCCTGGAGCCCACCCACGTAGACTGACAGAAAGTTCTCAGAAATCGACTTTGCTGGCTGGCTGAAATAGTGCCCCAAAGAGCTACTCTGCAGGGTAAATCCCAGTCCCTTAGTCGAGACAGAGTAAAAGGCCTAGTGCAACCTGATTTCATGCTATTTTGTCCAGCATGTCCCCTGCTTTCCTTCCCAGGCACACACTCCTCCCCCCCAATGAGCCAGCCTTGGTGACTTAGGCCAATGTATATGTGGTTGATATGCCATAATGTTCATCCCTCTTTCCCCTGACCAGTTCTACTCATGCATCAAGTCCCAACCCCAGTGTCCTCTTCTTATGAGTAGAAAAAACTTAGCAATGCTAGGTTTCTTTTTGCTGACAATTTACCCCATTATAGTTACACTTGTCATCTCTGATGGGCAGTGATGCAGGTCTCTTTAATATTAAATGAATGGAATAAACTGCTACAGGACTATCTATTCACTAGAAATTTCTTGTTGTCGTTGTTAGGTACCATTGAGTTGTTAGGTCCCGACAGAACCAAATGCGGCACAGTCCCGCCCCATCCTCACAATTGTTTCTATGCCTGAAGCCATTGATGCAGCCACTGGGTCAACCCATCTCGTCAAGGGTCTTCCTCTTTTTTGCCACCCCACCACTTTACCAAACAAGATCATCTGTCTTAATTATGTAAGAGGAAGTCTTGTCATCCTTGTCTCTAAGGAGCACTCTGGCCTTACTTCTTGCAATACAGATCAGTTTGTCCTTTTAGCAGTCCGTGTTCAATATTCTTTTCCAGCACCGCAATTCCAATGCTTCTAGTCTTCTGTGGTCTTCCGTTTTCAATGTCCAACTTTTCCATGCATATGTTGCAATGGAGAATATCATGACTTGGGTCGGCCACATTTCAGTCGTCCAAAGAACATCCTTGTTTTTCAATACTCTAAAGAGGTTATGTTAGTCTGGGTAGACTAGAGAAACAAATTTATGGACACTCATATATGTATAAGAGAGAGTTTCATATAAAGGGTAATTGTACATTAAGAAAGAATCCCAACCTAGTCCAGTGAAAACCCATAAGTTTGATGTTAGCCCATATGTCTGATACCAATCTATAAATTCTTCTTCAGACTCATGAAACACATGTAATGACGCCGAATGCAGGAAGATTACAGGTCAGTGGGTAGAAAATCTTTGGATTCAGTGGCGTTGGAAACATCTCAGTGCTGGCAGGGCCTCTCCAGTTCCCAGGGCACAGGGTCTATCAGCTCAGTGCCATGTGTCTTGTCAGTAGAGAGTCTCCAAGGGAATAACGAGAGCAAGAGCGAGAGCGAGACAGAGAGAGAGAGAGAGAGAGAGAGAGAGAGAGAGAGAGAGAGAGAGAGAGAGAGAGAATCTGTCTCCAAGGAGGAAATACAAGAGTTGCCAGAAATCTCAGGAGAAGGCCATGCCCACACAGAAGCCTCATTGGTTATATCTTGATTGACAGGCCAGACTCCATCCCCTTCACTCGTAATCCTCTCAGACTGACATCAGATTGTGTAACTATCACAGAGGTCTTCTGTAGCAGATTTCCCTAACGCAACACTTCTTTGATCTCTTGGCTGCTGCTTTCAAGAGCACTGATTGTGGATCCAATTAAGACAAAATCCTTGACAACTCCAAACTTCTCTCCAGTTATCTTGATGTTACTTTCTGGTCCAGTGCTGAGGATTTGGGTCTTCCTTACATTGAGTTGTCATCTATACTGATCTTCATCAGCCAGTGCTTCATTTCCTCCTCATTTTCAGTGAGCAAGGTTGTGTCACCTGCATACTGCAGGTTGTTGATAAGCCTGCCTCAAGTCCCATTGCCACCACCTTCTTCACATAACCATGATTGCTCAGCATACAGATTGAACAAGTATGGTGAGAGGATCCAACCCTGAAACACATCTTTCCTGATTATAAACCATGCAGTTTTATTCCCATGGGTCCTTGTATAAGTTCCAAATGAACACAATAAAATGCTCTGGAATTCTCCTTCTTCTCAAGGCTATCCACAGTTTATTATGGTCCATACTGTCTAATGTCTTTGAAATTTCTATGTATAAGCATTTCTACACGAATTACAACTGATGCGAATACTACAGAAGAGGATGTGGAATGAGGAATATCCTTGTTGATATCTGGTGGACCTTGTCTCAATGCAGGGAGTACCAGGAAGATGTGTACCTATGTTTTATTGACTATGCAAATGTATCTAAATGTGTGAATCATCACAAATTATAGCTAGCATTGCAAAGCGTGTTTCCAAAACACTTCACTGGGCTCATATGGCACCCGCACTTAGAAAAGAGACAATCATTTGAACAGATGAACACAGGATACTCTGGTTTAAAACCAGGAAAGGTGTGCCTCTGAGCTGTATCCTTCCACCCTGCTCGCTCAAGCTGTGTGCTGAGCAAATCCTCAGAGCAGATGGGCTGTATGAAGAAGAATGTGGGGTCAGGGTTTTCGGAAGCCGCATTAACAGCCTCTAATATGCAGGCGGCCCAGTCTTGCTTGGCGAAAATGAAGAGGAACCAAAGCACTTCGTGGTGAAGATGGAAGCTGTATAACATTCCGTATGGATTGCACCTCACCATAAAGACAAAAGAAAAATCTTCACGACTGGACTAATAGACGTCATGCCCGAAGGAGAAAAGCCTGAAGTTCTCAAGGATGTTGAGATAGTTGAGGCTATTGTGCCGACCTGGCTGATAAACACATGCGGGGTTACTTGAAGGGCGGAGAGATATATGGCTCGGTGAGCCTTGACTTTCTGGTTCTCTGGTCTCTTGCTCTCTGATGGTCAGACTAGGCTGCCTTAGCCAGTTCCCTGCTTCAGCTGGCAAGGCTCCCTTCCTGCAAGACATCCCTGAGTAGAAACCACATGGACCTACCCTGATGCAGCCCTGGTGCTGGAGCAGCAGTGTGGAGACCCCTGCCAGCGCTGAGAGGCTGACACGTTCACCGATTTGGCTTTCCTCCTGCAGTCGGCGTCATAGGGTGTGATTTGTGAGATGGAGGAGGACTTTGTGGATTGGTGTCAGACGTATGAGCTAATGCTGGGCTTATAGGCTTGGACCGGACTGGGTTGGGATGTTTTCTTAATGTACACTTACCCTTTATATAAAACTCTCTCTTATGTACATGCTTCTGTGGATTTGTTTCTCTGGTTGACTCAGACGGACATCATTTTACTTTGACTCACACTGCGTGGCTAAGGAAGCTACATGCTGATGGGGCCAGTCTGTTGAAAACAAAGATGTCATGTGGAGGACGAAGGTGCACCCACGCCAAGGTGTTTTCAATCGCCTCATATGCAAACGCCATCTGGACAATAAATAAAGAAAATGGAAGAATTCATGCGTTTGGATTATGGGTTTGATGAAGACTATTGAATACCAAGGGCTGCCAAAAGGACAAACACAGTTATCTTATAAGAAGCCAGACTGTGTCTTAGAAGGAAGAATGCCGAGACTTCCTCTATAGCACTTTGGACACGCTAGCAGGAGAGACGAGTCCTAGGAGGAGGACATGACGCTCGGTCCAGTAGAGGGGCTGTTGAGCTGACCCTCTCTGAGGGTCCTCACAGTGGCTCAGATGGGCAACAACTGCAAGATTTGCAAAAATAGCTGCGTCAATCAAAAACAATAAAGCTAGTGTATGTGTGTGTGTGTGGGGGGGGTGTGCGCGTACATCTTCAGAGGTGCTTTCGGATTAACCCCTACCAGTAACACCAGCTACAGCCCAGTCATTTCTGACTCACGGACCCCACGTGTGTCAGAGCAGGAACTGGGCTCCACAGCGCTTCCAATGCCTTTGGTGTAAAATGCAGATTGCTAGGCCTTTCTTCTGAGTGGGTGCTGGGCGGATGGAATCTCCTCGAACCTTTCCGTGCACACCAGGGCACACCGTTGGCCGCACCACCAGGAAATGTTCTCTGATCAGCTGCTGTTCATGGTTCTGGCGACGGGAGAATCAGTCCCCCGTGCATGGCGACCTTGAGCACCACAGGATCAGACCGTGGTGATCCGTGGAAGTTTCACTGGTTGATTTCATTTTGGGCTAACGAAACTTCCGTTTGTTCCACATAGAGTTCCGAGAGCTCACACACACACAGACACTGGCATCCACAGGCCCACGCGGCTGATACCGCTGCAGGCACACCGTGGCATTAGAGTTGGGAAGAAGTCCAGGACAGTACTCTGGGCCTCTCTCTCAATAGTCACTGGCCCTGCTGGCCCAGGCCCAGACCCAGGCAGGTTTCCTGGAGGTAGCGTCTTCACAGCTGCAGGCCAAGGCCCTTGCTCGGTCCCAGGATTGGCATTTTGTGATGACATCTCCCAGCTGGGCCATCTGCAGGGCTTGCAATAGCTACCAGTTGCCTGTGATTGCAGCCACGAAGGCGCCAGGACTGCGTCTGGTCACTGACTGCACCAGCTGGCCCCAGGTCCATTGGCAGGGTTGCAGAGCCAATGGGAGCCAGGGGTTCTTCTGGGCCTGCTGTGGACATCCCAGGAAGTGGGGTGTCCTCGGGCCTGCTGCCCAGTGGATTCTTCATGCTGCTGTGACCCTGGTCTGGCCCGGCCCACTCCCCACGGCCTCAGGGACAGCTGAAGGGCTGGGCCTCTCTTGAGCCACACCTGTGAACTCTGTTTCGGTGATCTTGTGTCCCTGTGTTGTGTTGCGCCCATGGTAGGTGACCTGCTCTGCTGCTGCTGCAGCCCCCATGCCAGCTGGTCTGGCAAATGCGCGCTGCCCAGAACTGGGTGACACACGTGTCTTGGGCGCCTAGGCGTGCAGCTCAGGAGAGCACGAAGGCGGAACCTACGGCTGACCCAGAGGTGCATGGCTGAGCGTTAAAGGTCGATGGCTAGGCCTTTCTGGCTAGTCCGTCTTAGTGTGGAAGCGAGAAAACCTTTCGGCATCATAGGAACACACCAGCCTCTACTGTTAGTGGCTACGCTTGAAAGTCGGGCCTCCCACATGGAAGGTGAGAATTCCACCCCGGAGCCGTCATTCTACTCCAGAACCTCCTGCTTAAGCCCCATTCCCATGCCATCCATTCCAACTCATATCAACCCTCTACTGGGTTCAGAGACTAGGAGTCCCGATGGGAGCAGAGAACCTCATCTTTCCCCGAGGAGGGCCTGGTTGCTTTGAACCCTCCATCGGCCAAGTGGTTAGCAGTGCCGTGACTAGCTCACAGCCTCACCAGACTCCCTGCCTCCTGATGAGCTGCTTCCCAAACACCCAAATCTATTGTCACGGAGTCCCTTTCAACTCATAACCACCCTGTAGGGCTGGGTTGAACTGTCCCACCGTCTTTCCAAGGCCACAGTCCTTCTGGAAAGAGCCCTGGTGGCAATAGTTGATCTTTCACTGCTGCACCACCAGGATTCCAAATTCAGGGCCATGCAAAACAATTCCAGTGGCATAACGGGTCCTGCATTGGGCTGCTAACTGCAAGGTCAGCAGTTCGAATCCTCCAGCTACCTTGA
The DNA here is from genome assembly GCF_050624435.1 of Tenrec ecaudatus. Lineage (NCBI taxonomy): Eukaryota > Metazoa > Chordata > Mammalia > Afrosoricida > Tenrecidae > Tenrec > Tenrec ecaudatus. The sequence continues at coordinate 109,959,509 of NC_134537.1, forward strand.
AGGAGAAAGGGAGGCTTTCTGCTCCTGTAAAGATGCATTGTCTTGGGTACCTGCTAGGGCATGTCTACTCCACCCTGTCCTTGTTGTAGGACAAGGTGGAACTGCCCTGTGGATTTCTGAGATGGTAACATGTCATGGGAGGGAAAGCCTTATCTTTCCCTCAGAGTGGCTAGTGGCTTTGACCTGTGACCTTGCAGATAGCCTTGCAGTGCTTCATCCATGACATTTCCAGGCCTCCTCAGGATTAACTTTCTAATTACTCCAGATGCCTAAATAGGCACATGGTTACTTAAAGACGACATTCCCCAGCTATCCTTGCAGCTAGATGCGGCCCCACAGTAGAATTCAGGCCCCAGGACATGGATAGAAGGACGGGTGTGAACTCTGTGTTTTGGGATGAAAAGGACATTGCTTGCCCTCCACTTTTTCCCTCTTCTTCTTTCCCACAGGCTGAAGCGTTCGTGTGGTCAGGACGCCGCTTCAGCGATGCCGCCAAGGAGCACGTCCTAGGGATCTGCTGAAGCAGCATGATGGAAGGAAGCCAAGTCCCTATGTGACCCGAGGGAGCTGGCCCACGCCTCTCTGGTCTTTCATGCGAAAAATGAATTAATTGTACCTTACTTAGGCAACTGTGTTTTCTTCTTCTGTGTCTTCTTGTCCCAGCCGCTTAGCCAGGACTTCACGACAAGTCCTGCCCTTTGCTCGGCGGGTCCCTGGGGCAGGCCGTGAGCTTCTGCAGAGCACAGACGGCATCGCCGTCATCGCCCATCTGCAGCACGCAGCCTCCAGCAAAACCGATGCGCCACCACTGAGCCGCTGCCGACTCACAGCGCCCCTAGGGGAGAGTGTAGAACCTCCCGTGTGCAGGTCTGAGATGAACTCTTCCCGGGAGCAGCGAGTCTCCTTTTTCTCACGTTCTGGAACTGTCTGTGGCTGAGTGCTAACAAGACTGTGAGAAAGAAGTCTCCGCTTTCTCCCATAGAGTGGCTGCTGGTTTCAACTGCTAACCTTGTCGATCGCAGCCCAAACCCATAACCCACTAGGTCCCCAGAGCCCCTTCGTCCCGTTATAAATCATCAGTGTCCAATAAACCTCTGCTGATTGCATCGGCGCCTGCATTCCTAAGAACTCAGGTTGAACGACAGCAGGGCTATCAGAAAGGTGTCAGATCAAATCCGCAGGGATGCTCTGTCTGGTTAGAAATGTGGGCTTCACACAGTCCCACCGTTAGGGTTTCCAGAAGGTTTGAAATAGCACTTTGCAATATGCGGCGTTTGGAATCACGGTAGGAGCTCATCTAAAGCACCAGGGGCTGCCAGAAGAACCAGACATGTCTCTTGGAAGATGTACAGCCAGAATGCTCCTTAGACGTGAGGATGGCGAGACTCTTCTCGTGTACTTTGGACGTGTTATCGGGAGAGACCGGTCCCTGGAAAATGACATCGCGCTTGGTAAAGCGGGACAGCCAAACAGTAGGAAGATCTGCCAGGAGGTGCGTCGATCCTCAAGGCAGTGGCTGCCACGTGGCTCAAACAGAGCAACAACTGAGGATAGCGTGAGTCTGGGCAGGGTTTTGTGCTACTGAACAGAGAGTGTCACCAGGAGTCGGAACCAACTCGGTGGCAGCTAACAGCAGGAGCCCTGGTGGCATAGTAGGTAATGATTGTTGGGCCGCCACCAGCCAGGCCAGCAATTCAAATTCCCACATGGTCTTAGGGAGAAAGAGGACACTGTGTTCTCCTTTAAAGATGTCCACTCCTGGAAACCCAGAGCAGGCAGTTCTACTCTATTCTGTGGGGTTGCCTATAGTCCACTCCACGGCTTTGGTTTTGAAATCATGTTAGCTGATGCCATCTGCTGGCAAATGGAAACATTGCACCCCAGTTCTGGCTTTAACTATGATAACTCGTGTCTTAGGTTTCGCGTAAGAGCAGGGGAGGAAGACGCGAGGCTTTGGAGCTACTCCGGGTTAATCCCTGTAACGAGTGCTGTTATAAATATGAAACAGCCTTTAGACACGAATCCATCATTTGGGATGTCTTTTTGGGTGAGATCTGCCCTTTAATAAACCTCTTAATAATCCTTTCTCTCTTTTGGTTGATTCTTCTGCATCTGTTTGCATTGACGGATAGTTTTTAAAGTGCATACTTTAGGAGCTAGTCACCGTGGTCCTGTTGTGCTATGAGTCGATGCGTGAGTTGAGTGATTAAGGAACAAGTGGGAACTCCCACCCTCAGCACAGTACAATCCAGGCGACCAGGCAAACCGGGGTCTTCTTGCAGTAGACGGTGGGCACAGTGCAGCGCAGCTCTCTGATTTGGCCGCCGGGGAGATTGCTCTCGGCCCTCCGTTTCGAGACTCGTCCTCTCCTTCACAACCGGTGGCCTCTGCCCTTCTCCTTTGGCCGCCAGGAGACTTAGAGCAAGTTTCTAGAGGCCTCTGAGTAACTGTGCAAGATTCCGGGATGCGCTTTTTCCTCTTTGCTGATATTACACCTGATCGTTGGTGTTTTCATTTTTAGTTCCCACGTCTCCCAATTCACTTTGTATTTTAGTAAGTCATTTCAAATCTCCAGTATAACATAACTAAACATGAGAATGAATGTGACTGGTGATTTTTCCTAAGCCCACTTTAACACACACACACACACACACACACACACACACAGAAATTATTTTTCTCACCGTTCTCCAGATCGGGGTCTTAGTCCGTGTCAGTTCTTCTGTGAGCCTCTCTCTTACTTCACGGTGATTGATATCTTTCTCTGTGTGAGCATTCTCACATCGTGTCTGTGTGAGAGTCCTCATACAATCTGCACGTATCTCAGTGTCTATTTGGCTCTATTTATAAGAGGCCCCTTAGAAGTGATAAGGTTTTGGACCTATCATACTCTGTTATGACCTCCATAATATAACAAAAGGAAGCCCTCTTTCCAAACAGGGTCCTATTTACAAGTTCAGCGGTGAGGGCTTCAACATATATTTTGGGGGTAAGACATAATTCAACCCACAACAGTGACTCAAACAATGAGATCACACCAGAGTATCTGTCAGAAAAAGGAGGAGGACAGGGGAGTACTTGTAGTTGAGTGGATTATCAATAGATGTGACCAACTGTCCTGGTAACTGGCCCACTCGGAGCTTGATCTAACAGGTCATCAGCATTCCCACTCGAGGTTTCAAGCCATCTGGGAGCCCAGTTGTATGGATGTCTCCAAAGAACTTGATGCTGCTGGAAGCCAGTTGGTGGTCTGCCCTGCACAGGAGGGTGGTACTTTCTGCAGGGGAATTCCTGCCGTCAATTTAATTGCAAGTAACACCAGATCTAGAGCTGTCTGCTGCCTGTTGAATTCTGAATTGATAGCTTACATCCCTCTGGACATTGCAAAGGTACCTGGCCTTTTTGGGGCCCCCGCTTCCAGCTGGTAGATAAGGAAGCAGAAAGACCTGCTGACCCATGTCCATATGGCCAGGTTTTCAGACTTGGGCAGTAGCTGAGGTCTTCCAATTCATTGTCCTTCTGCACCACCACAGACTGCCTCCTGAGCAGGCAGGTGGGCAGGACTCTCTGGCCCTGGCACCTGTCAGATAAACCAAGTCTTCAGGCCCTTGCTAGCCTGTGAACACCATGCCTCCCTCCCAGCTGCAGCAAGAAGCTCTCCTCGCTGCATCTGCTCATGCCCCAGGGACTGTGGCAGACAGAGTATAAATATTTAGAAGGACAAATACCAAGGCTCATGCAGTCTGGAACGAAGTGTGTGTTTCTGCCCTGAAGCCCAGCGAGCAGAGGTTGGGTGGGATTGGCGTGGGAGTGGGGGGCGTGGGGGGTGGGAGAGATGTTGGCAATGAGCTGGAGGTCTCAGCTCACTTAGAGAGATGAGGCTTGAGCGGAAAAGACGGGGAATCTGCCTCTACAGATGGCATTGCCCTGCATGGGCTTCAATAGCTTCTGCTAATGAAACCCAGAGAGTTGGGTTGATGCTGGGGGGGACTCTGAGCCATGTGTGCGACCACTGGGGTACCGTGTGAGTGGAAGGAGGTTTACTGTGTGTTAGAGCTTAAATCCTGAGTACCCCGTCTGCACATGGCTGTGGATGACAATGAAAACCTAAAACCATTAGCAGAGTCTCCACCTAGAGGAAGCCTTCACTGAATTTCTTCTGATCCTTCCGATCATTAACCAAGGATTTAGATAAACTTATCCTCCCTCAGAATGCCTTGGAGAGTGGGTTGCCTGTCTCCCAGCCCGGGGAGCGACTCTCTCTCCTTGGGGCTTGTCTGGGTGGGTCCCTGATGGGGGTGGGGGTGGGGTGGGCCATCACATCTTCATGAGGCATGCCTCACAGTAGTGCCCTGACTTTTTTTGGTGGGAAGATCCCAGGCCACTCTTGTAAGCCCTTCTACCTAACATCACGTACAGGTCCCGATCATGGCCTTGTTCCGGCTTCTGTAACTGTGACGTATTGACTGGCCACCCATCATGATTTGGAGAGGGTTTCTGTGCTCCATGCCTTGTGAGCATCCTGACTGTGAATCCTAGGATGCCACTGTGACCTCACGCTAACGGCCTTCCTTATCTGGATGATCTGTCGGTGCCTTTGCAGTGTCTTCGCTCTTTTAAGACAATACATGTTCTCCTTCCATTAGTTTTGATGTTGGGGGCCTCTTTTGTACCCTAAAAATAACTCAGCCCAGGGAAACTTTCTGGTACCTTGTTGTTAAGAGAAGGTTATGAAGGGAACCCATAGAGTCCCCAAACTCATTGCCATAGATTTGATGCCGACTCAGCAGCCCTGTAGGACAGGACTGAACGGCCCTTGAGTTTCCGAGATGCTAACTGTTTACAGGAGTGGTGTGTCAGTCCAGGGAGACTAGAGAAACAAGCCCATAGAAACACATATGTGTGTAAGAGAGAGTTTTATATAAAGGGAAGTTGCACATGAAGAAAGCATTCCAACCCAGTGCTGCCCAAGCCCATAAGTCTGATATTAGCCCATATAGCCGATATTAATCTATAAAGTCCTCTTCAGACTCATGAAATACCTGCAACGAAGCCAAATGCAGGATGATCACAGGCCAGTGGGTAGAAAGTCTTTGGATCCAGTGGCGTTGTAAGCATCTCAGCGCTGGCAGAGGTCTCTCTGTGGCTTCTCCAGCTTCAGAGGTCTGGTTCATCAGGGTAGGTCCATGTGTCTCCTCCATCTCCGGGCACTAGTGTAGTTCCATGTGTCTTTTCAGCTGCAATGTCTCCCAGGGAGTCCGCAGAGAGAGAGGTGTCTCCCACCTCCAAGGAGGAAATAGAGGATTTCCCAGAATTCTCAGGAGAAAAACCATGCCCACACAAAGCCTCATTGGTTAATCTTGAACGACAGGCCACTCCTTCCCTTGTCAACCTCTCAAATTGACACCAGATTAAGTAACGACCACAAGTGGAAAGCCCTGTCTTTCTCCCACAGAGCAACTGGGGGTTATAAACCACTAACCTTTCGGCTCAGAGCTGCACGCATGACCACTATGGCAGCAGGGCTCCTTATGAAGGGTGGGAGACGTCTTCAAGCAACCAGAACACACCCGCCCACAATGAGGAGAGGGTCCCCTGAGCTTTCCCTGGGAGGTACAAGTGGTAAAGCGCTTGGCGACTAACCGAAGGCTGGCAGCGCCGGCACAACCAGAGACACTAGACGATAGGTCTGCTGATCTGCTTCTGAAATGACCGCAGCCACGAAAACCCGCGGGCAGTTCTCCTCGACGCTCACGGCCCCACCCGAACTGGAGGCAACGCAAAGCGAGTGTTGGGGTTTGGTTTATGTCCTCTGAGGAGTGGACAGGAATTCCTCCCTGTCCCTCACAGAGGCGGATGTGAGCGGTCCCTGGGGAGGGTGCATTCGAGTTTGTGTCACGCATGCAGAGCGCTGGCCACTAAGGGAAAAGGAGGGAACCTCTTGCAGGCGAGCTTAAATAAAGAAGGGTGGACTCAGGACATCTGGGTGAGTCCACAGCCAGGGTGTAGTGCCCACTGGACGCCCAGCATGAGCTGCGGGTGAGGGAGTGAGGGGGCAGGAGAAGCTGCATGGTCAGCCAGGGGGCAGTTGACTCTGTGTTCCCTGACTCCACTACATTTTCTAAGGAAGAAAGTGTATTCTCCCCTCTTTCACTCCCCAAAGAAAAAAATAACGCTCAAAATTCTCCCTGGAGAAATTGAATATGGAATATTGAATATCGGCTCCTATCATTGTGTCCATGTCAAACGTCTTAGTCATGATCCTGGTACTGGCTCATGCAGGGGAATGCCAAGAGCACACACTGAAGTGTTGTGGATGAAGTGTCCAGATGTCTGCACCTCATGGGTGGTTTTGTAGAAAGTGAAAGAGTACTTGGGAGAATTAATGTGGCAAAGCTCTAATCCAGGGGTCCTCAAACTATGGCCCACGGGCCACATGCGGCCCGCCGAGGATGTTTATCCAGGCCGCCGGGTGCTTTTGTGCTGTTTTGTTTTTTACTTCAAAACAGATATGTGCAGAGTGTATAGGAATTTGTTCATAGTTTTTATTTTAAACTATAGTCCGGCCCTCCAACAGGTCTGCGGGACAGTGAACTGGCCCCTGTTTAAACAGTGTGAGGAGCCCCGATCATTGGTGAGTCTTGAACAAGGGGGGGGGGGGCTCATTGTACCACCTTTCACTTCTTTTGCAGGCTTCCGTTTAAAACATAGTATGTTAAGGGAGATGAACTACTGCTGGATGCATGACAGCACACACGAATCCGGCAGGCGGAGTGCCAAAGAGACCACACAGGAGTGCACCTGCACCACACACTGAAGGGGTCTGTGGGGGAGGGAGGGATAAAGGGAGCTGATATCAAGGAGTTAAAGAAGAAAGAACAGGCTTTGAAATTGATTGTGGTAGCAATTGTATAACACTACTTCATGGGATTGAACTGTGCAATGTTACGATATCTGTAAGAGCGCCCAATAAGATGATTTTTTAAAAGAAGAAAGAAAATCTTGAAGCTGGGATTTTCTCTGAGGTAATTAAGCTGCACTTCTTTATACTGCCAAGGAGAATATTTTAGACAGCAGCTGTGTCTCAGTCTTCCATGGATTCAGGATGTATTATAGGGGGGGAGAGTACTTACAATGTAATTTCAATTCTTATTTGAAATAATAAAACCCAACAGTGGAGAGAGATCACAACAGTGGTTTTGTGTGTGTGTGCATGCGTGCATGCGTGTGTGTGTGCATGCGTGCATGCGTGTGTGTGTGTGCGCACGTGCGTGCGTGCATGTGTTGAGGAGGAATATGGGGTGCAGTGAATTACTTATATGGCTCTTCCAGCCAGTCTTTGTAACTCCCAGCAAGTGACTAGGTGGGATCAAAGATTGGTGGTATTTCCTCTCTTCTTGATGTGTCTGGGTAAAAGAAGGTGGGAGAAGATGCTGACTGGATTATAGGATTCAGTTGTGAGTGATTGTCAACAGGATTAATAGTTATTCTAAAAATTTAGAACTCTTATATGGGGATTACGTTTGCCATCCCAATCCCAGTGGGTACAAAATGGGCAGTCTCAGAAGCAGGGTAGGGGGAGCGTCACTGCTTTCCAGAAAAGCCAGCATGGAACTTCTCAGTTGGACCCTGAGATCCCTGTGCCTTGAACCTTTTCCAGCAAAGCCCCAGAGAACTGTGCCATCAGAGGAGAGGCGGCGGCAGGACCAAGAGCCTGAGTGTGAGATCGAGCAGTGGGCTTCCTGGTCCATGCAGCAAGTAAAGCTGTCTGCCGTTAGGCAGGAAAGACACGCATGGAATGAGATGCCCATAGACACTTATTTGGAGAAGCAAGGAAAATGTAGAGCAAGGGTTTGCCTTCGATTTCTGACCTCTTCGGGTTCATTATCAGGAAAGTGCCCAGAACTAGTTCACTGGCAATACGGTCTGGGAATGCTTTTGAATACTTCACTTGGAAGGTTCAACAGGAAGACATCCTTGGACAGGTTTTCAAAGTCTACTCCCCCCCAAATCCAGAGAACTTTGGTGCAGGGAATACATAGGTTATCAGAAATAGGGAAGGACAGAAACACAGTGGAGTCACAAATTGATAAGTGGGATATACTGAAGATAAAACAACTGTGTACATGGAAAGATTTCACCAAGAGAGTAACAAGAGAGCCCACGGACTGGGAAAACATCTTCAGTAATGACATATCAGACAAAGGCCTTATTACTAAAATCTACAATACTCTGCTAGCTTCCAAAAAGAAAAAAAAAACTAATTGCCCACTGAGGAGGTGGGCAAAGGACCTGAACAGAAATTTCACAGGGTCAGAAATTCAAATGGTCAATAAACACATAAGAAAATGTTCCCAATCAGTAGCCATAAGAGTAATGCAATTAGAACAACTATAAGATACCACCTAACACCCTCAATGATAACCCAATTCAAAAAAATCAGAAAGCAGCAAGTGTTGGAGGGGCTGTGGTGTGATAGAAACTCTCATCCACTGCTGGTGGACCTGTAGGTATATACGGTCACTATGGAAATTGATTTGGCGATATCAAAAACAGGCAGAAATTGAGCTACCATACGACACAGCATTCCCCCTACTGGACATATACCCAGAAGAGGCAAGAAACAAACCACGGCCAGACATCTGTGCTCCAATGTTCATCACAGCACAGTTCACAATAGCAAGGAGCTGGAAACAACCCAAATTTCCATCAACTGATGAATGGATTAAAGAACTGTGGTACATACACACAATGGCGTACTACACAAACTGTGGTACATACAAACAATGGCGTACTACAGTGATGAACGTATGAAGCACATCGCCGCATGGGAAGAACTGGAGGAAATTATGCTACAGGAAGTAAGCTAAGCACAAAAGGACAAGCACAGCATGAGTCCACTGAGGTAAGCTTAAAAATACAAAAGGGGCATAAGGAAAAAGCTATGTGTACATACATTCTTGGGGTGAGGTCCAGGTAGTATGGCAGGGGCTAAACTAAATCCAGGGATACATATGGTAGCCAACTAAAAAGGAGAGGGTGGGGGGAGACATGTATACTAACCCACCCAAGGGGAGGGTGTTGTTTATATCTCCACTGGGAAAGAGGGACCAGACTTCAACCTGGTGCTCCAAGACATGGACACAACATACCGACATGAAGCAGGGACCCAATAGAGAGGTCTGAGGGGCCGGTCCCAATCTCAACTACGTGGACCGTGCCCCCTCCCTCCAGAATAATTCACTTCAGAGGACAGCACTGAAGCTACAGCTCAGTGAGTGTGACATGTTTGATCAGAGTACACGGGAGCAAATTAAGGGGGAGGGAGAGAGAGTGGAACACATCCTGGCCCTGTGAATGAGGAGGAGTGTGGAGTGGGGACCCAAAGCCCATCAGTAGGCAACTGGACATCCCCTTACAAAAGAGTCACAGGCAGGAGATGAGCCAGTCAGATTGTAGCGTGGCAACAATGAAACATACAACTTTCCTGTAGTTCTTTAATGCCCCCCCCCACTATCATGACCCAATTCTACCTTACAAATCTGGCTAGACCAGAGCATGTACATAGGTACAGATAAGAGCTGGGAATACAGGACAGATAAACCCTTCAGGGCCAATAGTGAGAGTAGCCATACCAGGAGGGGAAAGGGAGGGTGTGGTGAGAAAGGGGGAACCAATCATAATAATCTACATATAACCCCTTCCCAGGGGGATGGACAACAGAAAAGTGGGTGAAGGGAGACACTGATCAGTGTAAGACATGAGAAAATAATACTAATTTATAAATTATCAAGCGTTCATGAGGGAGGGGGGAGGAGGAAGAGGAAAAAATTAGAAGTGGATATCAAGGGCTCAAGTAGAAAGAAAATGATGGCAATAAATGTACAAAGGTGCTTGACACAATTGATGTATGGAATGTTATGAGAGCTGTAAGAGCCTCCAATAAAATTATTTTTTAAAGCAAGAAAATGATGATGGCAACCAATGTACAAATGTGCTTGACACAATGGATGGATAGATGGATTGTGATGAGTTTTATGAGCCCCCAAAAAATGATTTTTAAAAAGTTTGCTCCCCCGAGTTGGTTTCTGTGCACTGAGTCTTGAGCCATGGATCCAACAAGGCAGCTACTCCCACAGCTTGGGCCTGCAGGGAGGGTGGCAGTCAGCTGCCAGGATGGCCTGCAGTGATCTTCCTGGTATTTGTCCCATGGCATTGCACCTGACCCAAGGCATTGTATTTTGAATCACCCCAAATGCAGGTGAAAGCTGGACGTTGAATAAGAAAGATCATAGAGGAATTGATGGCTTTGAACTGTGGTTCTGGAGAATATAGAAATGTCTCTTGGAGGAAGTATGGCCGGAGTGCTCCTTAGAGGCAAGGATGAAGAAGTGGCAGGCCCTCAAGCAGATGGACGGATACAGTGGCTGGCACAATTGGCTCCAGCATCGGGGCCATGGTGAGGGTGGCGCAGGACCCGGCAGTGTTTCATTCTGTTGGGCACAGGGTCACTATGGGTCAGAACTGACTCCCTGGTACCTAACGATCATATAGCCCCTCCCTCCTGAAGAGAACCAACCTGTGTAATAATCTGAATTGATTCTGCGTGCGACTTTGAATCATCTGCGGTCATGCAAGACATTGCACATTCTGCCTCTCTTGGATCACTCGCTCTGGGGGAAGCCGGCCCTCTGGAGGGGTCTATTTGAGAGAGAACAGAGGCCCCCTGCCAACAGCCAGCCCTGCCTGAGAAGCAGCTCCTGCCGCCCGGCTGCGTCTGGACAGCAACCTCAGGAGAGGCCAGAGTCATCACTGTCTTGCCCTCTCCGTTTTGAGGTGATGTAGCACAGCACATGAAGACGGGCCTTTCCGGGGTTTCGGGAGGTGCCCTTCTGCAGGTGAGCCACGGAAGCATTCCCTTCAGCCCGTATACCTCCCCTCCTCCTTGGTTTCCAGTCACAGTAGCTCCAAGTGCCAGAGAAGTATTTTCTCTTCACATCCTGCCCCATACAGGTACGAAAAGACAGCAAACTCTTCCAGGAGTCTGCTTCCAGCGCCATCCTCACCGCCACCCAATCCTGTCACCACAAAGACAATCTCCTTCATCACACACCCCCTCGGGAGGAGCTCAAGGCACCTCATCACCAGCCTGAAGACAGTTACTTTGGGGATCTCAAGTGTCCATGGGTGTCAACGTGTTGAAATTATTGCCAAGGCCCCTGGCCCACTTCCAGTCTCTCATCTGAGGAACATCTGTTCACCCACAATGCAACCTGCCCCATGGAAGAAAACACTGGGGACACGCATGTCTTCATTAGCAGAGGAATACAGGCTCATTTTAGAAAACTTGGAAAATACATAATTACTGTTCACGTTTTCTTGTGCCGGGGTTCACAAAGCAAATTCATAAATTGAATCAATTATAAATAGTTGACAACTAAATGGATGGTGGAAGTCATTCATCAGAGCCAAAGCCTTGAACTTCACATAGTTCCTAGTGCACCTAGGCTTTTTCTATTAAGCAAAGACATGTGCTGGGACTGTACCACTTGGATCCCCTGGAAATAAGACAGAGGCAGAGAAAGCGAGCCTTGTTCGCGTTCTGTCTGAACAGAGAGAATGGTCACCGGTGAAGAAGGAATTAGAGAAATGACGTGAAATCCGGGATGCTCTGGGTGGATCTGTGTGCACCCCTCTAAGGTGTGATTTCAGGGACCAGCTAGTGCAAAACGGGCTTGGAGACCCTCTCTGGCCTCCTCTGGCTGCACAACGGAGGGGATGCAGTCTCTGCATCTGCCCTGGTGAGCGGCCACGAAGCAGAGGTCAGATGTGCCTCGCCCTCCCTCTTCCTTTGCCTGTTCTGACACCAACCATTCCTCCCGCGACCCTCTCCTTTTCTGCTACGTTCCAAAATCTGTTGCCATGGCCCCCCAGAACTCACAGGCAAAACTCACAATTATGAGGGCTTAATAGGGGCGTTAAGCAGGTTGCCACAAAGCGGGATCAAGAAACATGAAGGACACAGTTATCGATCCACAGCGCCACCTCTCCTCAGCTAGCAGCCAAGTCTCTCTCACTCTCTTTCTAGTCCTGGGCCTCTCAGTCACGTCATGGTCCCTTGCCCTCTGGCCCCCCAGGGCTAGGAAGACTGCCCCCTGCTCTGCCTCACAGTCTCGTAGTGTTGGCACTGCCCTCTGTTCTGTTGCTCGGTCCTTGCCGCCGCCTCTGGTCTCAGCCTGGCTCCTCAGCTCGCTCCCTCTGTCTGTGCGTCACAGTGCCTGATGTTTCTGCCCCTGCAGGCAGAGCTCTCAAATGGGTGCCACTGATGGCTCTCCTTGATGGTTCTGCGATCTCTCTGTGCCTGCCTCTGCAGTGGCTCATCCCTAGAGCCAATAGCCTTTCTGAGTGTCACACACTCTATTTCTCGTTACATACCCCACCCCCCGCCATCATTGGATGGCAGAGGCATGGATAGAAGAGTCATATGGAGAAATTTCCCTTTACCCCACTCAGTGTCCTTTATGTTGACATCTTACATAGCATGCTCTTTTTGTCACAACTAAGAGACCAGTATACCTTACTGCTAAGTAGTGTCTACCCTTTCATGAGTTAATGACCTTTCCTGTGTCCGGAGCCCTCTGGTCCTCACAGCCAGCACCACTGCTCCTCTTCCACAGAATGCCAGCGTGCTGATGCCACGCAGGCCTCTCTGATGCCCACGCCCACGTTCTACCCTTCCACAGGCGAGGAAGCCTTGTCGCCACCAAACTCAGAACCTCACAGCCACCGAGTTGATTCGGACTCACAGCAATGCTGTTACAGACGGAGTAGAACTGCCCCTGTGGGTTTCCAAGACTGTAACTAGCCTAGTCTTTCTCCCAAGGGGCGACTGATGGTTTCAAACAGCTGACCTCATGAGTAGTATAACTCACTACGCCATTAGGCTTCTCTGGTTACCGCTGGTGCCTCCAATGCACTTTGAACTTTGCGGGGATAAACTGGTGACCCAGGAGAACCTGGATGAGCTTTACATTCTGTCTGTTTTACATTCTGTCCGTTACTTGGAGGAAGGTGAAGAGCCTTTTATTTGGAGGGGGGGCGGAGCAGCAAGAGGACACCTCCTAAGACAAGCATAAAGGAAAGCAAATCTTATGGAAACACGAGGCAAGGAAACAGTGCAGTAGATATTGCACAACCTCTCAGACTGCCTTTAGGAGGAGTGCTTGAGGACATGGGACCAGGCGACTGCTTTCAGATGGAGCAAAACCAGGTGGCATTCGGAATTGAGCTTGCCTAGGAGCCCCTCTATGCAATCAGGAGGATGCGAACCGTCCCGGAACATCGGGCTGGCACCAGGCTGGGATGGAATGAAGGAAGGCGAGGCTAAGGCCTTGTGGGCTCCACACTTCCATGTTGTTTTAATTTCGCCCTGGGCCCCATGCATTACTATTTTTAAAAATAAACATTCTATTTTATTTTGGAGTAGTTTTCACTTGGTAGATGCAGTGGAGTGAGAGTATTTGGTATGGTTCTTCTAGCCACAGTCTTTGTAACGCCAAATGACTGGGTGGGAGGAGCAGGCAAATTAGGTGTGGAGGACTCCATGCTGCTGGATATAAAGTGAGCCATCTCAGGAACAGAAAGAGAGACTCTTATGTGTACCAAGAATGAAGAGTTACATGGAGAAGTGGACGCAGGGGTGGCAGTAAGAACAAGGGCGGCGAGCGTCCAGGCCCCCAGAATAAATAAAGCAGGAGGCTGGGTTGCAGGGTGGGGTGCCCTTGGCATTTATCAGCGCTAACATAGCTTTGTAACACTTCCCAATCCAAGCAGGGCTGAGGTGGAGGGACCACGTGGCTGAGCAGCGGAGGAGCAGAGAGATGGGCTTCCCAGCTGGCGTGAGACGAGGCACTGATGCGGACAAGAGGCCTGGACCCCTAATGTTTTCTGATCCTGATTTGTAGTAACCTGCTAACTTTCCTAATGAAACCATCATTTGCATTTTGCCTATGAGCTGTGTGTGGCCATGCCAATCGATTCTCAACACCGCAGAGAAGCAGGGGAAAGAAAGATGGACAGTGGAGGCAGGGCACACCTCTGCCTCGTGGGAAGCATCATCCTTGGGCAGGTGTGGGGTTGGGCGCTCCTTCCCTCCCTTAGTGAAGCCAGAGGAGGTCAGGTGTGGCCTCCACCCATTCCACAGAAAACTTGCAAGAAGACTGGGGGTTCCCCTAAGCTAGTGACCCCTTTCCTCTATTGTTAACATCTTACATTAACGTGGGATGCTGGCCACAGCTAATGAACCAATGCTGTGACATTATTTTTTTATCTAATGGCCATGCTTCGGTCAGGGGGTTCTGGTGGCACAGCAGTGAAGTACTCAGCGCCCACAAAAAGGTTAGTGATTTGAACCTTCCCAACAATTCAGTGGGGGAAGGTCTACTGATTTGCATGTTGTGAAGACTGCAGCCGAGAAACGCCTATGGAGAAGCCGCCTGTGTCCCCGTGGGCACCGTGAAGGGAAGTTCAGTTGGTGGCACATAACAGAATGCTTTAACCCAATTAAAAAATACTCTAATGTGATTTCTTTCCCCCCACTGTGCCCGGAACCCATGCAGGATCAATTTCTCAGGATGGTGACACCAGGCTTTCCTGAACTTGACCGTTTGGAGGCTACCCTTAGGTTCCTCAATTGGGGTTTGTCCGATGTTTTTCTCATGATTGGCCTGAGGTTATGAACTGGGGTGGGTGTGGGGGGATGACTACAGGTATCCAGTGCCATTCTTATCCCAGCGCATGAAGGCACAGATGATTTGGGTTTGTTTGGGGTGGGGGTGGGGGGTGTTGGCAATGAAAAAGGAAAAAAAGGCTGACCAGGTGAGCTGCATACTCTGAGAGCTCTTTTGAACAAGGCGGGTTTGGTGTCCAGATAGCCAACTAGAAGGAGTCTGGTGAGTGAAATATTCCCCTGGGCCAGCAACTGACCCCCACCCCACACATTTGTCCTGAGCCCGAGCCTCAGTGATCCAGGATCTGATTCTTGGGCATCTCGGTTCATCAGGCTGCCGCCACCATGGCCGAGACCAACTATTGCCCCACTCCAAGCCCAGACCAGGCCCCCACGCCCGGAGTCACTTGGCTGCCCTGCCAAGACACACGCAGTGGTGGCGGGACCCCCCCAGAGCAGCTGCCCATTCATAGGACCCCACTAGGAGAGAAGTTTCCCTTTCCCACATTTCCTCTCTCCCCACGTGGCAGTGATCTGCCCTTGGGCCCGTGTCCCTCCCTCCTTCCACCCAGGGCCTGCATAACTGACCTGAAATCAAGTGTTGGAGGGGCTGTGGTGAAGTAGGAACTCTCCTCCACTGCTGGTGGTCGTGTAGATTTGTACAGCCACTGTGGAAAGCAATCTGGCGATACTTAAAGAAAATGGAAATTGATCTACCTTATGACCCAGTCATCCCTCTACTGGGCATATATCCAGTGGAGGTAACGAATAAAACACGACCAATCATCTGCGCCCCAATGTTTATTGCGGCACAATTCACAACCGCAAAGACTTGGGAACAGCCTAAGTTTCTATCAGTAGATGAGTGGATCAACAAACTCTGGCACATACACACAATGGAGTACTATGCAGCACTGAAAAGCACAATCCCATGAAACACGTTGTTTTGTGGGAAAAGCTGGAAGGAATCATGTTAAGTGAGGTAAGTCCATCTCAAAAGGACAGGCATAACACGAGTTCCCCGAGGTAAGTACAATCAGCACAGCAGGAATAGAAGAATAAACGGGTGGAAGCATAGATATTGGGGGGAGGGCAGACCACACCACACCCAGGAAGGTACATGAGAGTCCAACATAAAGAAGGTGAAGGGGGTCAGGAGGAGGGAGAATCGGGGTGGGGAGAAACTGAGTTGATGACACGAGGGGAACAGGACACTAATCCACCCAGGTGGAGAGTATTGGTTGTGTTCCAACAGAACTGGAATGTGCATACAGACCCCACCATGATGTGCCAAACCAGGAGGGCAATGTAATGCGTGGAGGAATCCACAAAAAGACTGGACCATATGCCTGGCCCCAACCAGAATCACCATGGAAGGGAGTGCCACAGAAATGAAAAATAGATTGTCTGGTGGGGAAAGGAACTGACCTACCATGCCCAGAAGGAAGCTGAAGCAAATGACAGGGGAGGAAGGGAGGGGCAGACACCAGGGCCCACCAAGCTCAGAGGAAAATAGCCCTGCTCGGAACGGCCACTGCACAGAGAGGACCATATGGCAAGCCCCACTGCGAGATGCATCATCCTGCACTGACCCATGGCCCTACATGGGACAGCACCGGAGACACAGTGTGGGATGTGTGACCGAGCTGACTCCACACACTGAGGCAAAACACTGGGGGCATGCAATAGAGCAGTGGGGGAAGCAGAGCAAGGAGGTCCTGAGGGAGTATCAAGGATGGACTTTGGGGCCAGGATGTGACGCCCCATAAGACTCGTCTGGAAACCACTCTAAAGGTTAACAAACAGACCTTGAACTATTAACAGACTTTTCTTTCTTTTCTCTCTTCTTTTAGATTTTGTATGTCAGTGGCTTTTTTATTTGTTAGTTTGTCGGTGTTGCTGCCATCATCGCCATGTTCTTATGTGCCACTTTGTTTGGTGCTGTCGAGGCCATCTGCAATTTTATGTGCATATTATTATCTCTGCAGGTCTATCTAGATAAGATAGGTCAGATAAACAATGTGGAGAAGAAAACAATGGGACCAAAGGTCCAGGGGGGAAATGGGAGAGTGGGAGGTGGGGAAAGAAAGGAGGTGTTGGCCAACCCAGGGACAAGGGAACAATGAGTGGTTCACAATCAGTGGAGGGAGGGGATGGGAGGACTGGTAGGGAGTGATCAAGGGAAATGTAACCAAGAGGAATTACTGAAACCAGAACAAAAGCTGAACATATTAGTGGGAGAGGAGGAAAAAATAAGGAAATAGAGGAAAGGAGTAGGAGGCAAAAGGCACACATAGAGTCCTAAATCAGACATGTATATATGTAAATATATTTATGATTATGGGGAAACATGTGCATATATTTATAGGTTTAGGAGTAGGGTAGCAGGTGGACATTGGGCCCCTTCACACTCATTCCCTTAATACAAGAGCACTTTGCTCAGCTAAATGGTCAATCCGTGCATGATACCCACCTTCCCGACATGATAGCTGAAGACAAACGTGTGCATAAGCAAATGTGGTGAAGAAAGTTGATGTTGCCCGGCTATCGAAAGATATACCATCTGGGGTCTTAAAGGCTTGAAGGTAAACACGTGGCCATCCAGCTCAGAAGCAACAAAGCCCACAGAGAAGCACACAGCCTGCGTGATCACGAGGTGTTGAAGAGATCAGGTAGTAAACACCAAAGAACGAAAAACATCATGTGTGATCATCTTCCCCACATAAATGCTGAAGACGAATGTGTGTATAAGTAAGTGTGGGGAAGAAGGATGATGGTGCCTGGCTATCAAGAGATATAGCATCTGAGGTCTTAAAGGCTTGAAAGTAAACAAGGGACCATCTACCCAAAAGCAACAAAGTCCACATGGAAGAAGCACACCAGCATGTGTGATCACAAGGGGTCTAGGGGACCAATTATCAAGCACCAAAGCGGGGGAGGGGCAGGAATTAGATCATCCTGAATGAGGGGAGCACGTGATGGGGACCCAATGCCCATTTGTAGACAACTGGACATCCCTTGCAGAGGGGTAGTGGGGAGGAGATGAGTCACTCAGGGTTCAGTGTAGCATTGATGAAACTCACAACCTTTCTTTAGTTTGTAAATGCTTCCTACCCCCAACTATCATGATCCCAATTCTACCTTGCAAACCTGGTTAGACCAGAGGATGCACAGCGGTGCAGATAGGAACTGGAAACACAGGGAATCCAGGATTGATGAACCCCTCAGGACCAATGGTGAGAGTGGCAATGCCGAGAGGGAAGAGGGAAGGGGGAGTGTAGAAAGGGGGAACTGATCACAAGGAACTACATATAACCTCCTCCATGGGGGATGTGCAACAGAAAAGTGGGTGAAGGGAGACGCCGGGCAGTGTAAGATATGATAAAATAATAACTTATAAATTATCAAGGGTTCATGAGGGAGGGGGGAATGGGGAGGGAGGGTAGGGTGAAAAATGAGGAGCTGATTCCAGGAGCCCAAGCGGAAAGCGAGAGTTTTGAGAATGATGAGGGCAACGAATGTATGTGTGGATTGTGATGAGTTGTATTGGCCCCAATAAAATTATACCTTGCAAACCTGGTTAGGCCAGAGGATGCACAGCGGTGCAGATGGGAACTGGAAACATAGGGAATCCAGGATGGTTGAACCCCTCAGGACCAACAGTGGGAGTGGCGACACAGGGAGGGAAGGGGGTGTAGAAAGGAAGAACCAATCTTGGAGATCTATTTGTAACCTCCTCTTTGGGAGATGAGCAATGGGAAGGTGGGTGAGGGGAGACGCCGGGCAGTGTAAGATAAGATAAAATAATTATTTATAAACTATTAAGGGTGCAGGGGGAAGCAGGGAGCGGGGAGGGAGGGGGAGGGGAAAAAAAGGAAACCGAGTTGATTTCAGGAACCCAAGTGGAAGGCAAATTTTGAGAATGATGAGGGCAACAAATGTATAAGGGTGCTTTGCTCAATTGATGTATGTAAGGATTGTGATAAGAGTTGTATGAGCCTGAGGGAGGGGGGAATGGGGAGGGAGGGGGGAAAAAAAAAGAGGACCTGATGCAAGGGGCTTAAGTGGAGAGCAAATGCCTTGAGAATGATTGGGGCAGGGAATGTATGGATGTGCTTTATACAATTGATGTATGTATATGTATGGATTGTGGTAAGAGTTGTTTGAGTCCCTAATAAAATGTAAAAGAAGGAAAGAGAAAAAAATGATTAGGGCAAAGACGGTACAGATGTGCTTTATACAATTGATGTATGTATATGTATGAACTGTGAAAAGAATTGTATCAGCCCCAATAAATTGTTAAAATAAAAAAAAGAGTTGTATGAGCCCCAATAAAAATATTTATTAAATAAAAAAATTTTTTTAAAAAGAAAGGAAAAAAAAAAGACTGAAATAAAGCGTCAAACAGGGATTCGGCCAGCAAACTAACAGTTGTTGACTCTTAGTGGGGGGCAATGGGAATTGTCATAGTGTTTAAAAACGTTTTCCCTAACTAAGTATAAAATCCGTTGTGTAAGAAGAAAAATAATTAAGTTTTAAAATATCCCAGGGAAGCCTTGAAGCTCGCAGGTCGGGTCAGGCTGTGTCAGGCTGGTGGGGAACACCCAGCGCCTGGCTGCAGGGCGCGAGGGGCAGGCAGCGCTCAGGATCACCCATGGCAGAACAGTGAGAAACAGCAACAAATGCAGAGTGAGGAGCAGGCTGGGAAGACAGCGCTAATGAGAACACGAAGCTGCATTCCAGCTGAAAGGGTAACCCAAAAATGTAAGCAAGCCTGGAGCTGAGATTAGTTATAGCCAAATAAATCATGTGTGACTCACACGGTACAGGCAGCTGTGCGGACGGTCGTGGGGCGCCGCTGTGCCTCAGAGTCCTGCAACATCTCGCTTTGCGTAAACACTGATTCTCTCCCCTCCACCACCCCCCACCCCGGGAAGACAGAGAAGAGCCCCTCTCTATTTCCACTCTCAGAATTAGGAAGGGTGGACTGATTTTTAAGTGGCTGTTTCTAATCAGGGCTTAATACAGATCTTTAAGAAAACTGTTATTAATAATAATTGGGGTACAGAGAAGGGAATTAAATGTCAATTTTTAATCAATTTATTAGGGGCTCATACAACTCTTATCACAATCCGTACATACATCCATTGTGTAAAGCACATTTGTACATTCATTGCCCTCATCATTCTCAAAACGTTTGCTCTCCACCCAAGCCCCGGCATCAGATCCTCACATTTTTCCCTCCCTCCCAACTCCCCCCTCCCTCATGAACCCTTGATAATTTATAAATTATTATTTTGTCATATCTTGCTCTGTCCCACATCTCCCTTCATCCACTTTTCTGTTGTCTGTCCCCCCAGGGAGGAAGTCACATGTAGATCCTTGAAATCGGTTCCCCCTTTCCAACCCACCCTTCCTAGGCCCTCCCAGTATTGCCACTCATACCACTAGTCCTGAGGGGATCATCTGCCCTGGGTTTCGTGTGTTTCCAGTTCCCATCTGTACCAGTGTACATCCTCTGGTCTAGCCAGACTTGCAAAGTAGGATTCGGATCATGATAGTTGGGGGGGGGGAGAGAATTTAGGAACTAGAGGAAAGTTGTATTTTTCATCGTTGCTACATCACACCCTGACTGGCTCATCTCCTCCCCAAGACCCTTCTGTAACGGGATGTCCAGTGGACTACAAATGCGCTTTGGGTCTCCACTCCGCACTCCCTGCCTCATTCACTATGGTAGGATATTTTTTGTTCTGATGATGCCTGATACCTGATCCCTTTGACAACTTGTGATCGCACAGGCTGGTGTGCTTCTTCCATGTGGGCTTTGGTGCTTCTGAGGTAGATGGCCCCTTGTTTACCTTCAAGCCTTTAAGACACCAGACACCATATCTTTTAATAGCTGGGCACCATCAGCTTTCTTTGCCACATTTGTTTATGCACCCATTTGTCTTCAGCAGTCGTATCAGGGAGGTGAGCACACAATGATATGATTTTTTTTTGTTCTTTGATGCCTGATAACTGACCCATTCGGCACCTCTTGGTCACACAGGCTGGAGTGCTTCTTTGTGGGCTTTATTGTTTCTGAGCCAGATGGCTGCTCATTTACCTTCAAGCCTTTAAGACCCCAGATGCTATATCTTTTGATAGCTGGGCACCATCAGCTTTCTTCATGACATTTGGTTGTTCACCCTCTTTGTCTTCAATGGTTGTGTCGGGAAGGTGAACATCATAGAATGCCAATTTAATAGAAGAAAGTATTCTTGCATTGAGGGAGTACTTGAGTGGAGGCCTAACTTCCATCTGCTACCTTAATACTAAACCTATAACTATATGCACATAGATCTATTTCCCTATCCTCGTGTATAAATATGTTTGCATATGTACATGTCTTTATCTAGACCTCTATAAATGCCCTTTGCCTCCTACCTCTTTCCTCTATTTCCTTTGACTTCCCTCCTGTCCCACTATCATACTCAGTCCCCACCAGGATTTCGGAAATTTCTCTTAGTTACATTACCCTTGATCATGCCCAACCAGGCCTCCCACACCCTCCTCACCACCGACTTAGATCGCTATTGTTCCCTTGTCTCTGGGTTTATTAACATCACTACCTTTCCCCCACCTCCCCCTCTCCCATGTCCCTGCGGAACTGTCAGTCCTGTGTTTTCTCCTCCAATTGTTCATCCAGCCTATCTTATTTAGACAGACCTGTGGAGATAATAACATGCACAAAAACAAGACAGAGAAAAACAAGCAACAATATACAACAAAACAACTACAACAACAAACCAATGACAAAAAACAATAACACAAGTAAGAAAAGCTTGTAGTTAGTTCAAGGATTGTTTGTTGGCCTTTAGAAATGTTTTCCAATCCAGTCTGTTGGGCACCATGCCCTGGCCCCAAAGTCCACCTTCAGTATTCCCTGGGGACCTCGCTGCTCCATTCCCTTGCTGTTCTGTTGCATGCCCTTAATGTTTTGTCTCAGTGTGGCAGGATCCGATCGGGTGCAATTCCCACACTGTCTCTGGTGTTGTCCCCTATAGAGCTATGGGTCAATGAGGGGCATCATGTCTCATAGTGGGGCCGGCCATATGGTCCTCTCTGTCGACTGGCTGCTCTAATTGGAAACATGGATCTAACGGCCTAGTGGGCCATGATGTGCTCCACTCTTTCCTCCTCCCCTTTCATCTGCTCCCGTGTGTTCTGATCAGATATGTCCCTCTTCCGGAGCTGTAGATTCAGTGCTGTCCTTTGAAATAAATGCTTCTGAGGGGAGGGGCAGGTGTCCACTTAGTAGTTGGGGTTGGGAACAACTCCCCAGCCCTCTCCACTGGTTCCCTACTCCATGCTGGCATGTTGCATTCACTTCTTGGAGCACCAGGTTGAAGTCTGGTCCCTCTTTCCCTGTGGAAACACAAACAATACCCTCCTCTTGGGTGGGTTTGTGCCCTGTGCCCCTGCTACCCTTTTCTTTTTTATTAGTTTTTTTCCCTTTTCCTATCCCTTTTTAGTTGTCTACCATGTGTACCTCTGTATTTGGTCTGGTTCCTGCCATATTACCTGGTCCTCACCCCAGGAATGTTTGTATACCGTAGCTTTTTTTCCTATGCCCCCTTTGCCCTTTTTTTTAAGCTTACCTCAGCAGCCTTTCTATATTTAAGTCAATACTATCTTGCGGTCTCTTTTCTCTTTTTTGCCCTCTGGGTGAGGTTGTTCTATGTGGTGGTCTCTTATTTATGCTTGGTGAGTGTTGTTCTTCTTCCCATACTGGGTCGGCAAGGATCTTTTGTAGGGCTGGGTTTCTTCTAACATATTCTTTGAGTTTTCCCTTGTCTGGGAAGACTCTTACTTCTCCATCTATCTTGATCGATAAAATTATTGGGTTTGCATTGTTTTCCTTCAATTTTTGGAATATGTTATTCCATTCTCTCCTATTCTTCATAGTTTCTGCTGATAGGTCTAAGCATATTCTTATTTGGGAACCTTTATATGTGATTGCTTGTTTTTCCCTAGCTGCTCTCATGATTTTCTCCTTTTCCTCAAAGTTGGATAATTTAACTATTATATGCCTTGGTGACTTCTTCTTGGGATTCAGTCTAGCTGGTGTTCTTTCAGCCTCCTGGATTGTTGCCTGGTTTTCATTCATTAAGCTGGGAAAGTTTTCCTCCAAGAATTCTCTCATTATTGTTGCAGATGACTTCTTTGTTGTGTCTTCCTCCGGTAAGCCAATAATTCTAATGTTATTCTGCTTCATAGCATCAGACATAGCTCTTAAGTTTTCTTCAGCTTCTCTGAGTATCTTATTACATTTTTGTTTGCGTTTGTTAAAGTCTGCTTGGCTGTCCCAAGTAAGCCCCCCTGAGCCTGTGGGGAGCAGTGGGAGGGGATATATAGTGAAGAGATGGAAACAAACGCAACAATGCAGCTGAGTCCCGATCCCCGCCAGTGGAGCAGCAAGGACTCAGTCCTGCTCCAAGATGGGAGTGGCACAAGCTGCGGCTGCGCGGAGCTTTGGCTCCTTCTTCCCACCCCACCCCCCGCCACGCAGCTCCCCAAGACCGAGGGGGGACAGAGAAGAGATGTAAACAAGAGCAAAAATGCAGTTGAACCCTGATTCCTGCCCGTGGAGCCGCAAGGGTCCAGTCCCTGCCCCTGGGTGGGTGGTGGCAAACTGTGGTTGTGTTGAGACCAAGCTGCCCTACAGGCTCCAAATGGTCCAGGCTCCTGCAGAGACAGTGGCGGGACCAAGGTCAAGCCCCAGCTGCCCTCCACTGAGGCAATCCAAAAGCCCCCAGCCCCTCAAAACCCCGTGGATCTCTGCCTACTTATCTTTATGATGCTCCTCCTGCGTTCCAGCAGCATTGAATTTCCCTCTAAGCAACTCTCCTGGGCTGAATTCTGAGGAGTCCCTCTGGTATGTGTTACTCTGTCACCATCTTCCCCAAAGTCCCCAAATGTCAATCTTTGGATAAAAGCATTTTTAGTTGCTTTGGAAGATGTTACATTGAAACTAAGATAGTCGGTCATCCAAGGCATTGGTCCAGGAAGATGTTTTAGGGAAATAAGAAAGCCTTGTCCAGGGTGTCTCCCAGCTCTTAATATTGGGCCTTTAAGAGGCAAATCACTATCATTCCATTATCGATGGAAAACTTCTACGC
This sequence comes from Tenrec ecaudatus, assembly GCF_050624435.1. Lineage (NCBI taxonomy): Eukaryota > Metazoa > Chordata > Mammalia > Afrosoricida > Tenrecidae > Tenrec > Tenrec ecaudatus. The sequence continues at coordinate 109,983,398 of NC_134537.1, forward strand.
CTCCACAAAACTCAAATCAAATGTCCTCTGAAGTCTTCTTCAGTTCTTGTAGGGACCACAGTGGCCTCGAGTTCAACCATGAGATTTGCATTTACCACACTGCACTCTATGATTGCATTTACCATCACACTGCACTCTATGATTGCACTTACCATCACACTGCACTCTATGATTGCATTTACCATCACACTGCACTCTATGATTGCATTTACCATCACACTGCACTCTATGATTGCATTTACCATCACACTGCACTCTATGATTACATTTACCACACTGCACTCTATGATTGCATTTACCATCACACTGCACTCTATGATTGCACTTACCATCACACTGCACTCTATGATTGCATTTACCATCACACTGCACTCTATGATTGCATTTACCATCACACTGCACTCTATGATTGCATTTACCATCACACTGCACTCTATGATTGCAGTTACCACACTGCACTCTATGATTGCATTTACCACACTGCACTCTACGATTGCATTTACCACACTGCACTCTATGATTGCATTTACCATCACACTGCACTCTATGATTGCACTTTCAGAGACTGCAACTGCTGGGTGCACAAGTCTGCTGTGATCTCTCACGGTCTCCCTATTCCTCATGTTAGCTATTTCGGGACACCAAGTAAAGTAGGTGTCTTGGTGCTGTTGTTCGGTGCTGTCAAGTTAGTTGTGACTTATAGGGACCCTGTGCACAACAGAACACAACACCACCTAGTCCCACACCCTCCTCACAATTGTTGCTATGTTTTGAGCTACTGTGAGTTCATCTTGTTGAGGATCTTCAGTTTGTCACGGCCGCTCTACCTCGCCAAGCACGATGTCCTTCTCCTGACAACATGTCCAAAGGATGGGAGACAAAGTCTATCATCCTTGGTTCCTCTTTTTTTTTTTCTAACAGACATACTTAAAAAAATCATTCTATTGGGGGCTAGTACACTCATCACAATCCATCCATGCATCCATTGTGTCAAGCACCTTTGTACATATGTTGTCATCATCATTTTCAAAACATTTTCTTTCTACTTGAGCCCTTGGTATCAGCTACTCATTTTCCCCCTTCCTCCTCTCCCCTCCCTCCCTCATGAACCCTTGATAATTTAGAAATTATTATTATTTTCTCATTTCTTATACCAACTGATGTCTCACTTAACCCACTTTTCTGTTGTCCATCCCCTTGGGAGGAGATTATATGTAAATCGTTGTGATCAGTTCTCCCTTTATCCCCCCACCTTCCCCTTCCCCTCCTAGTATGGCTACTCTCAATATTGGTCCCAAGGATGTTATCTGTCCTGTAGTCCCTGTGTTTCCAGCTCTTATCTGTACTCATGTACATGCTCTGGTCTAGCCAGATTTGTAAGGTAACATTGGGGCCATGATAGTGGGGAAGAGGGGAGAGGAAGAAGCATTAAAGAACTAGAGGAAAGTTGTATGTTTCATCGTTGCTACACTGCGCCCTGACTGGCTCATCTTCTCCCCTTGACCCTTCTGTAAGGGGATGTACTACAGATGGGATTTGGGTCTCCATTCTTCACTCCTCATTCACAATGATATGATTTTTTGTTCTGAGTCTTTGATATCTGATACCTGATCCTATTGACACCTCATAATCACACAGGCTTGTGTGTTTCCTCCATGTAGAAGAAGCTTCCATGTTGCTTCTAAGCTAGATTCCTTCTTGCTTATCTTCAAGCCTTTAAGACCCAAGATACTATATCTTTTGAGAGCCGGGCACCATCAGCTTTCTTCACCACATTTTCTTATGCACCCATTTTGTCTTCAGCAATCATGTGGGGAAGGTGAAAATCATGGAATGCCAGGTTAATAGAATAAATTGTTCTTGCATTGAGGGAGTATTTGAGTAGAGGCCCAATGTCCATCTGCTACCTTAATACTAAACCTATAAATATATGCACATAGATCTATTATCTCATCCTCATATAAAAATATATTTACATATGGACATGCCTGTATTTAAACCTCTATAAGTTCCCTTTGCCTCTTAATTCTTTCCTCTCTTTCCTTTTACTTTCTTTTTAATACACACTTTTAAAAAGAGGTCTGTAAAACCTTCCATAATACCTAACAGACATCTCCACATTTAAAAAATATTTACTCAGTGAAAAATCCACAAGTGAGATAAAAAAATGATCTAGAATTACCTAATAGGACTTACCCCAAAGAAGGCAGAGATAATTGACTATATGGGAATAATCTGCATAAGCTATTTTAAATTTTTTTAAATTATAAAAAGTGAAATTGAGTCCCATGGGTCCTTTAATAACATCTAACATGCATTTTTGACGATCTTTTGGAAATGTTACTTACTATGGTACCAAATATTTGTTTTCAACTCATACACATTTAAAAAATTTTGTTTTATTAGCATATAACTCATGTGCCATATAGTTCAATAGTTTAAACATATAAAAAAGAGTTGTGCAATCATCACTAGAATCAATTTTAGAACATTTTCTTCTTTCTTGTACTCAGTAGTATTAGCTCCCAATTTTCCCCTACCTCCTCTGTTATATCCCTAAGAAACTATTAACCCACTTATTGTCTCTATTAATTTACCTGTCCTGGATATCATATTTTTAAAAATATTAAAAACAATAAGCAAAAGAAAACAGTAAAACCTCAATTGAAAAGAAAACAGAAAACGATAAATACTAAAACAAATTTAAAATTAATCAAAAGGGAAGACAAGTAATAAGATGTTAAATGTTGCCTAACTATGTCTGCATCAGCCCACATCCTAATGAACTTGCACAGCAAAGCTACCAGTTGTCATATCTCAAGTCAATGTCAAAGTTGATTCGCCAAAGGCTTAATCCATGTGGAGACCCTGCAAATGGAGTTTGAGCTTCTTTTTAAGAAAAATCAATCTTTTTATTGGGAGCTCTTACAGATAGTGTAATATTACATAATTCAATTATATAAAGCATAATTGTCCAATTGCTACCACAATCAGTTTCCAAACATTTTCTTTTTTCTTGAGCTCTTTGATATCAGCTCCCTTTTATCCCCTCCCTTCCCCAAACTACCCTCCAGGAACTGTTATTATTCTTGTTATGTATTCTTCTTATTATTATTATTGTTTGTTTGTTTTGGCATACCTTACCCCATCCAATAAATCCATTTACCTACAATTCTCTTATTTGCTCCCCTAGAGTGGGGTTATACAAGCATCCTTGAATGTTGAGCTTTTACTGTCATTCATCTCATTGCCATTGAGTCAATGCCAACTCATTGTGACCCTACAAAACAGGTTAGATCTGCCCCATGAGTTTCTGAGACTGTTAACTGTTTACAGGGATGGAAAGCCCCGCCTCTCTACTATGCCACCAGGTTACAGATGAGTATCATCTGTAGAGTTCAGCAAACTGGTTTTTAATTTAACTTCTAAAACTGTTCCCTCCTCCACTCTTGGATTTTATTATTTACAATCCTTGGATCACACAGGCTGGTGTGCTTCTTCCATGTGGACTTAGTTGATGCCTCACTTAGATGGCAGCTTGTTTGAAGATAAGACCCAGATGATATTCTTCCAGAGAGCCAGTCACCATCTGATCCCTTTATCACACTTTGCTGTAGCATTCATATCTTCAGTAATCTCTTCATGAGGGCAGGAATCAAATAGAACCATTCCATAAAAACGAATTGTCCTTAGATTAGGGCTATGATTGAATGTGACCCCCAATCCATGCATGTGTCTCCCATCTTTGCTTCTAAGGAGTATTCTGTCCGTACTTCTTCCTAGGCAGATTTGTTTGTTCTTTTGGCAGTACATGATGCTTTATTATTTGACAATGCCATAATTCAAATGTACTGATTCTTCTTAGGTCATCCTTATTCAGTGTGCCTTCGGAAGAGATGCTTGCCCTCTGAAGAAACCAGCACTCTATTAAGATATGTTAGTGGGCTAAAGGGGAAGGGAAGCTGCTGACTCCAGTAAATCTGCAGTAGACATCAGGAGATGCTCACAAACTGAAACAAAGGCAGTGCACTAGGGCCGTTACTTTCAGTGACCTCCCATTTTTATCACCCTCGCTTGCCTTTTATTACCCATGGCACAGTGGTTTACGGGATGAATTTCTAACCAAAACATCACCAGTTCAAATCCACCACTGCTTTATGGGAGAAAGATGAGACTATCTGCTTCCTTGAAGATGTACCGAAAGTCAAGGAGCAACTCTACTCTGTACTATCTGGTTGTGATGAATCAGAATTGGCAATGGGTTGGGTTGGGGTTTGATTTCCCCACTTGATCTCTGTACATGCTGCTTGGCTCCTAGGAATGGCTTTCTCCTTTTCCCTGGTGGGATTGGGACACGTTTGCATTTGATCATAATAACACTCTGGGATGGGAGCCTGGCTTTGGGAAACATTGGCTGAAAAAGATGTTGGCTGTCCTATTACTCCCTATCTTGTTTATTCTCAGAGTAAGAAACACTTGTTGACCACACAACAAGCTCTCCTCCCAACAATCTTTTTTTTTTTTTTCACAAGAGAAAAGCTTGTAGTTAGTTCAGGGATCATTTGCTGGTCCTTAGGAGCGTTTTCCAGTCCAGTCTGTTGGGGCACCACGCCCTGGCCCCAAAGTTCACTTTCAGCATTCCCTGGGGACCTTGCCACTCCATTCCCTTGCTGTTCCGCTGCACTCCCCCAGTGATTTGCCTCGGTGTGATGGGATCAGGTGCAATTCCCACACTGTGTCTCCGGTGCAGTCCCCTGTATCGCCCTTAGTCACTGAGGGGCATCATTTCTCATAGTGGGGCCAGCCATGTTGTCCTCTCTGTGGACTGGCTGCTCTACTCAGGAACATCATCCTCACGGCCTGGTGGGCCAGGCTGTGCTCCACTCTCTCCTCCTGCCCCTTCATCTGCTCCCGTGTCCCAACAATCTTAAGAACTTGTGAACATATACATTGTAGCAGTGTGTTTTTCACTTTTGTATCTACTTCTCCTTAAAATAATCCAGTTATTGGAGTATAGAGGGCACTCAGGAAAAGGACATCTTCAAATAATAGACTCCTTATACTATGCAGATAGAGCTTGTTTGGATCCACTTTCACATACATATAGCCATTCTTGATTTACTAACTCAACGAGGTTAGCTGTTGAACACATTCTAGCACTTGAGTTCTATGCTAGAATATAGAAAGGTTCTCAAAACACCAGACGCTGCTACTGTGCTCCTGCCCTTGAGCCCGGTTCTATAAGGGGGGTTAAATAATCAGGGAAGAGGCAGGCTGCTGGACTTCCCTAAGCCTTCCTCTCGTTCGCAGTGCTCGGGTGCTCGTTCGTGTTTGCAGTTGCTGGGAATACACAAAGCACAGGAAGCACTTGGCATTTCAGGAAGTCCAGGATCACTGGGATCAGGTCAAGTATGGGGTAAGCAATGGCCAATCCAGTTGTAAATGTTTGTGTAGCAATAAGAAGGGGGTGGGTACCTTCTTGGTCTCCTGGTAACACAAAATGTGCACACAACTGGGTTTTACCTGAAAGCCAGGTGAAGTGCAGACTTGGGGTAAACCTAATACCCATGGTGACTCAGGTGGCAGGGGCAGCTGTTACCCCATAAGTCATAGGCACCCACGGGCTGCCTCTATGCCCTTAATTCTCCTGAGCACCTACCATGTGCTAGGCTTCGTGTCAGGCTGGGCATGCAACATAAACATAACTTGCCTACCCACTGTCTCAGCCCCTCGTTTGATTTCTGCTCTCCATACTTAGTGCTCGGCTTTCTGTATTTTGGGTATTAATCTGTATTCTGCCTGCAAGTGACTAAAACCCAATTCCAAGTAGATGAAGAGAAGGGTGCAATATGTTAAACAAATATCCACTAATAATCAAAACATACAATGTATGGCGTATCTAATTCAAAATGGCCAATATTAGACCCTTTCAGCTCACGGATGCCTTGGGTATCCATCTTTAAACATTCCGTTTTACTTCTTATGACGGCCAATTATCCTGGATTCATACTTGGTGCATTCCATGTTCCGATAATGAATAAATGCTTGCAGCTGTTTGTTCTCATTTGGAGGCACACCCCCTCAGCAAACAAAAGCACCACCACATCATATAGTTCTTTAGGAAGCTTTACATGTCCTAGCACAAAATTCAAGTCCCTACGGATATGTTCAAAAACCTAGCGTGCTGAGAGCAAACCACACTTACTGATGAAGATGAAGGAATACAGGACTCAGCATGAATTATAACTCAATGTAAGGAAGTCAAGAATCCTCATAATGGGATCAATAGACACTATCGTGGTAAATGGAAAAGATTGACATTATCAAAGGTGTTGATTTATGTGGATCCAGTCAACACTTTTGGATTCAGAAATTGTTAAATCAAATGATGAATTTTATTGGGAACATCTGCTGCACAGACCTCTTTAAGGTGTTAAAGAGCAAAACTGTGACTTTGAGGACCCAAGTTGTGCCTGACCAAAGCCCTGGTCTTTTCAGCCCTTGTATAAGCGTGTGAAAGCTGAACAATGACTATGGAAGAGCAGAGAAGAATCGATGCCCTTGAATCCTGCTGCTGGTGAAGAAGGTTGCCAGTGCCAGGGCAGCCAGAAGAATCAGCAAACATTGCTTGGAGGGAGCACAGTCAAAATGCACCTTAGAACTGAAGAGGGTGGGGAGTTGTCTCACAGACTTTGGACATGTTATCAGGAGAGGCCAGTCCCTGGAAAAGGACATCACACCTGGTAACATAGAAGGGGTTCAAAAACGAGGAAGCCCTCAGCAAGATGGATCAACGCAGTGGCGGCAACCGCCGTCCCAAACACAAGTGCTGGAATGGGGCAGGAGCGGGCAGTATTCTGTTCTGTTGGATAAAGGGCTGCCCTGAGTGAGGACTTACTCCCTGGCACCTAACAACAATGACGACGGCCTGGCAAACAAATCACAAGAAGTCAGGAACTGGTGTAGAGAGAGAGGGACGAGTGAGATGAATTTCACTGCGCCCAGCTCACCGGGCCAGAATTTCCATAACTGCAGATATCATCAAATAGAAAAGGTAAGTACGTTTGGAGGAAGGGCGAGCAAACTAGACAGAAACCAGGATTCCTTTTCTACTCCCATATGAATGTATGATGTCTTTTAAAGCGCAGCGCTAATGCTGCCTGTCCACCACTCGTCTATCGATTGATTTGTGGTGCCTGGTGTGGTGTGGTGTGGTGCCTGGTATGGTGTGGTGTGGTGTGGTGTGGTACCTGGTGTGGTGTGGTGTGGTGCCTGGTATGGTGTGGTGTGGTGCCTGGTGTGGTGTGGTGTGGTGCCTGGTGTGGTGTGGTGTGGTGCCTGGTGTGGTGTGGTGCCTGGTATGGTGTGGTGTGGTGCCTGGTGTGGTACCTGGTGTGGTGTGGTGCCTAGTGTGGTGTGGTGTGGTGTGGTGCCTGGTGTGGTGTGGTGCCTGGTATGCTGTGGTGTGGTGTGGTGCCTGGTATGGTGTGGTGTGGTGCCTGGTGTGGTGTGGTGCCTGGTGTGGTGTGGTGCCTGGTGTGGTGTGGTGCCTAGTGTGGTGTGGTGCCTGGTGTGGTGTGGTGTGGTGCCTGGTGTGGTGTGGTGTGGTGCCTGGTGTGGTGTGGTGCCTGGTGTGGTGTGGTGCCTGGTGTGGTATGATGCCTGGTGTGGTGTGGTGCCTGGTGTGGTGTGGTGTGGTGCCTGGTGTGGTGTGGTGCCTGGTGTGGTGTGGTGCCTAGTGTGGTGTGGTGCCTGGTGTGGTGTGGTGCCTGGTGTGGTGTGGTGCCTGGTGTGTTGTGGTGCCTGGTGTGGTACCTGGTGTGGTGTGGTGCCTGGTGTGGTGTGGTGCCTGGTGTGGTGTGGTGTAGTATGGTGCCTAGTGTGGTGTGGTGCCTGGTGTGGTGTGGTGCCTGGTGTGGTGTGGTGTGGTGCCTGGTGTGGTGTGGTGCCTGGTGTGGTGTGGTGTGGTGTGGTGTGATACTGCAAGCTATGCTACTGACATTCACGATAGCGGCAAGTTCACCCAGAGCAGATAGGTTTCCATGGAGCTTCCAGACTAAAACAGACCGAGTCCTAGTGGTCTATGTTCACACATTAGCCAATTAAAACCTTATGAGTCACAACAGAACATTATCTGACCGACGTGCTTTGGACACATCACCAGGTGACACTCATCACCAGGAAAGGCCAGTGAGGGCAAGAGCAAGAGTTGGTGAGATGGACTGTCACAGTGGCTGCGACCATGGCCTTGAATATGCCATCCATTAGGAAGGAGAAGTAAGACCAGGCAATCACTCATTCTGTTACATAAGGTTGACATGAGTCAATGGCAGCTACTAACAACACAGCTTCATCGGTTACATGGAGATAAAATTATCAGTGCTTCACCTCACAAGGTCATTTGAAGGATAAGTGAGCTAGTGTTTCTAAAAGTATTTTGGTGATTGTAAAATACCAAATAAATGCTGAGTGATATTATTATTATAAACCTCTCTATAAAAATACTCTTTGGAGAGGAAAACAAGATTGGCCGACACAGATAGTCAATCATTTAGCCTATTCAATTGCAGCAGGTGTGCTTCCAACCCAGGTTCCTGCCTCTTTCTCCACATCCTACTCACTCGTAGGTGGGATCATTGGTTTCGTTGTCCCACCCCACAGCCCCACCCTCAACTGCAGGTTTCTGAACCAGTGCGCCAGCAGGAAGGGATTCCATAATTTAAGTGTTCCCACTTTGTAGACTTAGGGGCCACAAGATGACCCCTAGAAACTCACATTAGTCCCAGCTGAGGAGTCCTGGTGGCATGTTGGTCGACAGTTCAAAACTACCAGCCACTCTTCAGGAGAGAGATGGGGCTTTCTACTCCAGTAAAGAGTTACAGCCTCAGAAACCCACAGGGCCAGTTCTACCCTGACCGAAAGTGTTGCTGGGAGTCGGCATTGACTTGATGGCAGTGAGGGTTTTGAGTGCTTGCAGCTGATTCCACTGGAGAGGAGAGCTGTGTTTCCAGAGCCTCAGGGAGAAGCCTTGAGCTTCGCATCACAGTGTTGGGCAGTGGTTCTCAACCTGTGGGTCGTGACCCCTTTGGGGGTCAAAGAACCCTTTCACAGGGTCACCTGATTGATAACAGTAGCAACCTGACAGTTATGAAGTAGCAACGAAAATAATTTTATGGTTGGGAGGGTCACCACAACATGAGGAACTGTATTAAAGGGTCACAGCATGGGGAAGGTTGAGAACCACTGTATAGGGTTCCTGCATGGTCTTCTTGCTCACCTGGCTCTTGCTAATGCTCCTTCCCTGAAGCTGGAAGTCTAGACAGAACATCTAGGAGCCAGACTTTAGGAATCACCTATTGCTTGCCTAACATCATGACAAATAGAGAAAAGGTTGAAGTTGGCAAGGATTTTTGTCTTGCTCAGATCCACAATCTGTCAGGGGAAGCCAGGCCCTAACACATCATTACAGGTCCGGTAGGCGCAATTGCACAGCGATAATGAGTAAAGATCATAGTAAAATTACAGAGAGCATGAGAGATAGAAGTATAGAAATAAATGGAGTCAGACACGATTCATGGTAGCATGCTCACCTCAGCCCCGCCTGATGATCCACGTGGAGGGAGAGAGAGATCTTTAATGCTAGCCCAGGCTTTTATCTTCTCTGGGGACACGCAAGCCCCAGATAGTGCATGGCACAATTGGAATTCCCACCACAGCTGTCCGGTCCAAAGCATGTTGGCATCCCTGTGACACGAGTGAGCAGACGTGAAACAAATGGAACCACGACTGGGTTCCCACCATTTGCATAGCTGCGTTCATGCAGTTTTGTTTTTTTTCTTTTTAAGAACTTAAAAATTATTTCTATTTTCTGTTGTTAAAACTGAAACAACACACACACACACACACACACACAATCTCAGAGTTTCCCAGCCCCCTCAAAGGTTGTTTGGCCATGTTAGAGTGAGTAATGTGACTGCCAGGCTGATTAGCATCCTCATACTTTATCAGAGGCCTAATTAAAAAGTTACACTGAAGTAGGAAAATAACGCAAAATGCATAGACACTCATTTGAAAGAAACGTCGAATGTTAAGCCTATCTTTTTAAAAACTCTCTTTGGTAAACAGAAAACATAAATGAGCAAAAATGCTATTAATTGAAGTTTTTGTGGCATTTTGCCCAGTTATCACAAAGACCATATCACACAAAAATATAGAAAGAATGTAAACAGAGTATTGTGGGAAAAATGTGTACAAGTAATATTATTATAAATTATGAGAACAGAATAATAATCAAGTGTAATCTCACGGAGTCGCAAAAAACAAACCAAACAACAGCAATAGCATGATCGTTAAGCATGCTGGACGAGGTTTTTATAGCATGCAATCAAAATAAGTAATCAAGGTCCCTTCTTCAAGTTTTAAACACTACCTGTCAGTTTTAGACATAATCAGTTATGTGCATTTTTAAAAGAAAGGGAAAACACCTTCATTTTGATCATTCTGGGCACAAAACTGTGCATACAAAAACTCAAATTTTGACTTTTGTTTTTTTTCCCAGAAAGATTTGCATATCCCAAATTAACTTGTTCTGTTACGAGGCAGCTATTGAAGTGCGCATCATCACAGCGAGGCAGAACTATAAACCTCAGTGGAGCGTGAAGAACGCCTGGAATTCTGGAGAGCTTTGTAAACCCCAAGATGATGTTGTTATTGTTGCCGCTGCTGCTGCTGTTAGGTGCAGTTCAAACTGATAGTGCACCTACGTACAACAGGACCAGACGGCACTCAGTCCTCCGTGACGCTCACCATTGTTCTGATGTCTGAGCCTATTGTTGCTGCCACTGCGTCCATCCAGCTCGTTGAGGGCCTCCCTCCGTTTTGCTGCCTCTCCACTTCAGCAAGCACGGTATCTTTCCCCAAGGACTGATCTTTCCTGATAACTTGTCCAAATTATATGAGATGCGTCTCTCCATCTTTGCCTTTAAAGAACATCTCGCTATACTTCTTCCAAGACAGATGTTTATTCTTTTTGGCAATCCATGGTACTTAAATATTCTTTACCCGTACTCCAGTTCAAATGCATCAGTTGTTTTGGTTTTTTTTGATGTTCCTTATTCAATGTCCAATTTACGTGTGCAAAGTGATTGAAAATACCACAGCTTGGGCCAGGTGCACCTTAGACTCAAAGTAACATCCTTGCTTTTCAACACTTTCAAGAGGTCGTGTGCAGCAGATTTACCCAAAGAAATGTGTCCTTTGGTCTCTTGACTGCTGCTTCCATGAGCATTGATTGTGGATACAAGCAAGATGAAATCCTTGGCACTTCAAACTTTTGTGTTTAGCATAATGCTACCTGTTGGTTTTCTTTACATTGAGTTGTAATTCATACTGAAGTTGTAATCAATCCTTGATTTTCTTCAGCAAGTGTTTTGAGTCCTCCTCACTTCCAGCATGCAAGGTTGTGTTACCTGCAAAGTTGGGGTTATTACTACGCCTTCTCCAATCTTGATGCTGCATTTTTCTTCATGTAATCTGATTATTGGCTGAGCATACAGATTGAATAAGTATGGTCAACTACAACATTATGCACACCTTTCCTGCACACCAACAGTCAGTAGTTCAGGAGCTTATCGAAGCAGGCCCAGATGGGATATCAAACACAAGCAATGCAAGGCATCAGGATCTACCAGCCTCAAACTCAAGTGATTTGTGCACCAGCAACGTGGCGAAGCAGGTTTCCAAGGAGCCTCAAGCTCTGGAGACATGATCCTTGGGTTGGCCTGGCCCACAGGTAGTGTAGCTCACAGGTTGAGGCAGAAAACTAGCTAAAGCAGCATCATGCTCTGATCACTGGAGAGCCGGGTTGGGGGGGGGGGGGCTTGCAGAGCCATTTATCTCTTTGCCTTCCAATCAAACTGTGATCTGATTAATTCCTCACGTTCCTGTTGGCCAGGTTGGCACAATAAACCAAACTATCACAGTCAGTCGTATTGTGTTGCTTTGTGTGTGCAGTGATGCTGGAAGCAATGTTACTGGTCTCTCAAATGCAATGCAAGGTCACCCGGGGTGGGCAGATTTCATCAGAGCTTCCGGGCTAAGAGCATTTCAACATTCTGGCACATTCAGATTCCGGGTGAGTGTTTCTCTAGTACACAAAGAAGATTCCAGAAGGTCTCTAGCTGCGATCACACTTGACCCACAGGAAGGCCAGGGTCTGGGACACTCCTCCTACTCAACTGAAGCCAGGCTCTTGCCCAAGGTGTCCCTCAGGCCCTGGAGCAGCTCCACATTGAGGTCAGGCTCCTCTGCCATTTCTTGAAGTAGCCAAGCCTCTTGATTCTGGGAAGTATCTGCCATTTGTTATATGTGGACATCCAGCACCTCAAACTGATGCTCCAGTTTGTCCAGCAAGGCCGAGATCATCTCCAGATGCATGGTTTCAATGTTGTGTCCACTGATGTAACCACACTGGCCATTGACTGCCTTTGCTCTGGCAGCCATCGCCTTGGCCCACACACACATTCTCAAGAAATCGCCACCTGGTTCTGTTGGCCGGTGGTGTTTTGGGCATATGTCCTTGAAATTCACAGATGCCCATGAATTGGTCTTCTCAATCTTGTTCTCCTTACAGTTTTGCACTTGTGCTCGATTCTGTGGCTCCAAACTTGCTGCTAAGCAGGCGTTTCTCTGCATTAGACGTGATTTGACCAGTTTCACATTGTTTTGATGGTTCGATTACATTTCTAAGTTGCACATTACTTTTGGCTTTTGGAGAATCCAAGGTCCATCCTTTCCCATCTTCTGCTCCTGGTCTTTTCCCAAGTAGGAGTTGTGAGAAATATTAAGACTACTCAGACATGAAAAGAGTTTTAATCCTGGAGACAAATGAGGGATAGAAATAAGTACTGATAGAAAATACAAGTCAATTTCTTTGCAGTGTCCTTTTGGCTACCTAGAAGAGGCACCAATTCAATTTATTCTGCTGAATATCTCACATTGAAAGCAAGCCTTGAATTCAATAGCAATGGCCTTTTATTTTAAGGGACAGGGCTGAGACTTGAAGGGGCGAAGCTATTATTTTCAATGCCATATGCTTTTATGATCGCAGTCATCTGTCCTTGTCCAGAGACTTGGGATGGAGAATAAATTTTAGAATTAGTTCCTGTGGAAGCCATTCCTGGTCCCGCTGGCTTGCCCTGGAATGATCATTTGGCTCAGTTTAATCAACTTTGATTGATGGCCCCCAGTAAACCAGATGGTAGAGCAGGTGTTGGCAATTGCAAAGGTCTCTGACCTGGAGGGATTTATCAACGAGGTTGAAGACGTTTGTGAATCAACATTGTCAGGAATGGTCAGTGCAGTGATAGAGGTCTAGACAAGGTGCAGCAGGAGCCCAGAGAAGAAGAGGTCTGGCTTGGAGTGTGGTGTGGTATGTGTGTTTATCTGTATGTCTCTGAATATATTTATACACCTAAGAATGTGTGTGTGTGTGTGTGTGTGTGTGTGTGTGTGAGTGAGTGAATGAGAGAGAGATGCCTGACCTAAACCTTGAGGTGATTCCAAACAAAGAAAAGGGCATGCTCAAGTGCACAGAGACAACAAGTGACATGTGAAGCCCCCTAGCCTGGTGTGTGAGGGGGAGCAGTCAGTAGACACGGCTGAAGAGGCCGACTGAGATTGGGATCAGGAGGCCCATGGCTGCCAGACTGGAGAAAATGGTCATGTCTTGTAATAGGACGGGCCCCCAGAAAGCAGAGATTAGATTAGCCAGCTGGAGCCCTTGCTTTGCCTGCCAGACTGCTGGTGAGCAAGGTGGGTGGTGAGAGGCTCTAGTTAGTCCTGAGGGAGAAGAGCCCAAGAGAGAGGCAGTAAGGGGCTGCCTTACTCAGGACAGATCCAGCCCAGGCTCCATCGCAGCGCCCAAGTCCCTTTCCAACTCAACCTCCTCTGCTCTCTGAGCTGGGATGACTCTCCTTGGTGGCCTTTCTACTAGCAGCTTCCCAGTCTCCGGCTTTCTGAACTCGCTCCTAAACCACTCGGAGAGTGGAGTCAGGGAAAGGTGACGAGACCACATCAGAGAACTTGGCAGTGAGGCCGGGGCTCGCCTCCCCATTCCAGCCTACTTATCTGATAATCCTGTGGTTTCGTCTACTCTCTGCAGATGATTCTGTCCGTTTACTTCCCTATTAGCCTGATTGAGCTGTACAGTACCAGGGAGTTAGCTTTCTCCGCTGGCAAGGGGGAGTGGGTAGTAGTTCTGCTTTAACTCGGGGAGGTTTTACGGCCCCAATTCTTCTCTTTTAATGGAAACAATTATGTGTCTCCTCTTCCCACTGTTCTCTCTCTCTCTTTCATCTCCTGTGAAGACCCCTGAAGATACAAGGGGAGTTTCCTGTTGCTTCAGCCATAGGATTCCACTGGGAGAACTTCCCCACAAGGTCTTATTCTCTGCTCCCAGAATTCATCCCAACAAACATCCTCAATTAGAATCTCCTTTACACATGATTGTGAGAACACGGAAACATAATGAAGCTGTTAGAAATGGGACCAGCAACTGTTCATGCTTCTCATTTTGGTGAAGTTAAAGCCAACCGGCCTTTTTGAGGGCCTGCTCTGTGCGGTGCATGAGCTCAGAGGTGCCATTGATGAGGGAGATCATAAATAACCCACTCGTCGCTCTCAGGAGCCTTAGTTGGAGGTGCCTATGTCTGAACTGTTTCTTAAGTGACAAATGAAGACAGAGGCATTCTAAGCTGAGAAGCCTGCAGGATTGATGGCATGGTGACCTGGGAGGAGGTGGTGAGTTTGAAGGAGGGAGAAACCAGTCTGGCTGGAGGCCTCTGTGCTTGGGGCAGAGTGGCCCGAAAGAGGGCGGTAAAGACTGACTGTGAATGTCTTAGTATGCTTGGGCCTTTGTTGTCATTCTCTGTGTCACAGAGACCCCATGCACAATGGAACAGAATGCTGCCCAGTCCCATGTATCCTTGCGATCAGTTGGGGAAATTGCACAGTTGACAGCCATAGGGTTTTCATGGCTGGTTTTCCAGAACTAAATAAGTAGGCCTTTCTTCTAGTCCACAGTAGTCTGGAAGTGATCCTGAAAGCTTAGCATCACTGACAGAGCAGTGGGCATTTCACATAAGGTGCATTGGTGAGAATCAAGCCTGGGTCTCATGCATGGAAGGCAAGAATCTGGAAGTGCTGCCCTCTGCTTTGGACTTTACCTATAAGGAAATCATCATGTGTTTAGGCACAACATCTTTTAGGCAGATACTTAGACTAGAGATGGGCGTGATGGACACAGTCTGGACAGTGCTGGTGGAAAAAGATGGTGCGGACCCCTTTGGAAGGCAATGGTCCTGGGGATGCTGGGAAAGAGCTTCAAGAGCTCCGTAGGATATAGGATTGGGCTGAGTGGGCTATTAATGACATTCTTATTCACTGCCCTGGAATCAATCCTGACTCATAGTGACGCCATAGGACATGGTAGAACTGCCCCTGTGGGTTTCCAAGACTATAGAAAGCCATGACTTTATGGGAGTAGAAATCCAAGTCTTTCTCCTGTGGAGTGGCTTTGAATTGCTGGCCTTGTGGTTAGCAGCCCAACACACTGAATCTAGTTGTATCTGGTACAATAGTAAATGAACAAAGAAAATATATTCAATAAGCACATATAAAGTATACTGACAATCACAAACCTTGCTTTTGCAATTGATCATGTGGTCGTAACTGACAGGTAGAACTACTTTCTTCTACTCCCCATCTAGAGTTGTTGAGAATTTGTGACAGGGCCCATAGTCAAAAGATGAGGAGGCCAATGCGCACCTTGGTAAGGCTAAGTGAGGCGGCCCACACTGAGTTGACCATAACCTGACTTGATAAAGAAGATTTTGAGCCTGTGAACTGGTGGCACATATTGCTGCTGACTTTACAGATGGCCCGTCCTAATGTGACTTTGCTTATGGACGCAGACTCACAAGGTTCCAACTGGAATCAAGAGTCTTCACATCAAAGAACATGCTTGTCTTCTCAGAGCACTGAGTAAGTGGGCAGTATAGAAACTGGGTAACCAAAATTGGAGGATACAGGCATGAAGTGGCTGGCTTACAAACCTTCACAGGTGGAGGAATGTGTTCATAGGATTACAGTGTAGGTGTTCACATAACTGCAATTGTTAAGAATAGAATATCTTCGTTTTGTTCACTTATAGGATATTATGTTTAAATGAGGCTGACATATTTTGAGTTATATGCATTTTAGTTTTATCCTGTTAGGTACAAATATTATTTTAATATTGTTTTGTTTTTAAATTATGTATGGCTAAAGAACTGTGTAAAAGTGTCAAGTTGGCAAGGGGTGGTCTGTGGTAGTTACATATCAACTTGAGGATATTAAGAATGAAGGGGTGACATCTAGCCTGTCAATCAGGTCAAAGCCTGATGATGCTTCCTTGTGGGTGTGGGCTTCTCATGAGGATTCTGGGTACTTCCTTTCTCTTGATTCTGCCATCAGAAGAGGCAGGCCACGCTCTCTCTCTGTCTTCACATTCCTGTTGACAAGCCACATGGAGCCATGTTGATGGCAGCCAGAGCCTTGGAGCTAGAGAAGCCACGTGGAGACCTGTGTCAGTGCTGAGCTACTTCCACCACCACTGGATCCACAAGAATTTCCATCCACCTGTCTGTGATCTTCCTGCCTTCAGCATCATTGCATGTGCTGCGTGAGTCTAAAGAGGAATTTATGGACTAGTCTCAGACATACGGGCTAATACCAGGCTTATGGACTTGACCTGGATTGGGCTGGGATGCTTTCTCAATATACAATTGCTCTTGGATATAAAGCTCTCTCTTACAGACATGATTATCAACGAATTTGTTTCTCTAGTCAACCCAGACTAACTAACACACAGGTGAAGACAGGCATGGGAATGAAGTCATCCTAAGGAGCATTCAAGAGAGAAATCCAAGGAACACTGGCATTTAGAAGGCACTGAGGAAGGGTGGCAGTAGAGATTGGGATATGAAGGAACAAAGAGAAAAGGGGCTGGAAAACAGCTGTCCAATTGATGCAGGGGAACGGGGCGGGGGCTGAGGGTCTGCACAGGAGGTGGT
Organism: Tenrec ecaudatus; assembly: GCF_050624435.1. Classification (NCBI taxonomy): domain Eukaryota; kingdom Metazoa; phylum Chordata; class Mammalia; order Afrosoricida; family Tenrecidae; genus Tenrec; species Tenrec ecaudatus. Next base: position 110,000,509 of record NC_134537.1, read on the forward strand.
GTGCCAGCACAAGTAATTCCGAGTCCCATCTGGAACTGCTCTGCCACTGATGGCAGCCAGAGGACTAACTGCTCTCAGTCCAGGCCCAGCCTGGCTTGCCCTGGGCCTATGATTCATGGCTCTAAGGGATGCCACAGTCTTGACCTCTTAGGGATGAAGCCCCTAAGTTAAGGACAGCAGGTCTTATATGACCTCTTTCCACTCAGTCTGGGAATAAGAGCCCCAGATCATTGGGCCAAAGTCACTCCTTGTTTTGCACTGAGAAAATATTAGTGGAGATACCATGCAGAGATATTTCTGAGCATGACTTTGATCTTGTAATAGGAACATTCCAGGAGAAAAAAAGAAAAAAGCTTCTTAAGAATCTGCTGCTCTTTGGTTGAAAGATTGGGTGTTGGGTTGATTGATGAAGGCAATGACATGCAGCAATTAAGGAGGAAAGCACTCCCCTCACTGTCAGAAGAAACATGTGGCATCTCCTAATGCTGGTTGGCTGGTCCCTATCTTGCCTCCTTCACTGTTTTAAAAACCCCACCAAATCTGCTGCCATTGAGTCTATTCTGACTCAATGGCAACCCCATGTGTTACACAGTTGGAAATGTTCCATAGGATTGTCTTTGCTTTAATCTTCATGGAAGCAGATTGCCAGGCCTTTCTTTGCAGCACCTCTGGAGAGATCCATTGTCAGGAGAGACCAGTCTTTATTGGTGCTCCTCCACTTTACCAAGCAGGATGTCCTCCAGGGAGTGATCTCTCTTGACATGTCCAAAGTACACGAGCACTGATTTTGGTGAGAGGGTGTAATTTGACACACACCTCTCCTGTATTCCCATGTTCTGTTTGCACAACTGCCTCTTGATTCATGGAAAGATTCCACAGTACAATGAAGTGTTCTGGAATTCCCATTCTTCTCAGGGTTATCCAGTTTGTTATGATCTACACAGTCAAATGCCTTGGCATAGTGAATAAAACCCAAATAACATCTTTCTAGTAGTTTCTGCTTTCAGTCAAGATCCATCAGCCATCAGTAATGATAACCCTTATTCTATGTCCTTGTCTGAATCAGGCTTGAGCCTCTGGCAGCTCCCTATCCTATGTACTGCAGCAACCATTGTTGGATGATTTTCAGCAAAAATGTACTTGCGTGTGCTATTATTCTCTAATTTGAGCATTCTGTTGGTCACTTTTCCTTGGAATGGGGGCAAACAGGGATCTCTTCCACTTAGTTGGCCAGACAGCGGTCTTCCAAATTTCTTGGCATAGATGAGTGAGTGCATCATCAACTTGTGCTGTTAACGAAGGGTATTTGCTATGAAGAAGTTAATGAATTTAAAAAAATTTATCATGCAAACTTCACCTTTGTTTCTATCGCCAAGACCATATTTTCCAACTACTGTTCCTCTTGGTTTCTAACTATTGCATTCCAATTACCAATAATTATCCATCTATCTTGATTGCATACTTGATCCACTTTACACTGAAGATGTTGGTAGATTTCTTCAATGTCTGCATCATTAGCTTTAATGGTTGGTGCATAAATTTTAATAGTTGCATTGACTGGATTTTCTTGAATGCAGATAGATATTAACCTGTCACAGACAGCCTTGTACTTCGAGATAGATCTAGACATGTCTTTTTTGATGACAAATTTGACACCAGTCCTCTTGACGCTCTCATTTCCAGCACAGTAAACCAGGAATCTGATTCAAAATGGCTCACTAATGCCTACTATGTAGGCTTTTATGCATTCTACTTCATTTTTCCAACTTCCAATTTTCCTAGATTCATACTTCATAAAGTTCTAATTGTTAAATGTTTGCAACTGTCTCTTCTTTTGAGTCATTCTCCAGCAGCAAATTAAGGTCCTGAAGGCTTTGCTCTTCCCTTCCCCCCACAGGCTTTACTCCATTCCCATCATTATCGCTGAGTCTACTCTGAAACAGCGGCTCTTCTCAGTCACATTTTGAGTGCCTTCTAGCCGGAGGGGCTCATCTTCTGGCACTGTCTCTGACAATGTCCTATTTCTATTAATAACGTTTATCTGACAATGTTCTGATGCTAGCCATAGATTTTCAACTGCTAACTCCTCAGAGGTCTATTCCTTCTTTGTAGTCAGTTCTTAATATGGAAGCGCCGCTGAAGCCTTCACTTTCGGTGACCCTGCTGGCATTTAAAATACCAGTGAAAGTGACAGTGCGTCCAGAAACACAGCAACACACAAGCCATCACAATATGACAAACTGACAAACAACCTTGGTAACCATCCTAGACAATTTCTTTTAGTGTGAAGGCTTTTTCTTGACTTTTTATTAATAATGGTCTCATACAATATTTGTCCTCCTGGTGATTGAGTAATTTCACTTAACACAACTTTCTTCAGGTTCACCCATGTTATGAGCTATTTTACAAATAATGATTATTCTTCAACATTAATATTCCATTCTGTGTATGTATAAGCATTTTTTATCCATTCTCCAAATGATAGGCATTTGGATGGGTGTGTGTGTGTGTGTGTGTGTGTGTGTGTGTGGTGCTGCTGGTTTTTTATTCCACGTAATTTCTGTGCCGAGTTCATTTTCTGTGTAGGTTTTCTTGCTATTTTCTAAATTATTGTTTTAGTGCTTAATAGATATTTATGATTTTTCGTTCGTGCTCTCCCCTAAAAAAAAAATTTAATGTTTATTCTTTTTTTTTTGAGGTTTTCCTAGAATTTAATCTCTTCCAAAGTTTAAAACAATCTTTTTACCTTGATTGCCTCTCTTTTTTGAATTTGTCACTATTACTCCCTCTTTTTACTTTGTAGTTATATTTGTTATAAATTTTCATCTCTGGTTCCCTATTTTCTGTCTCAGAGGTTGGCTTTACTTTGGGTCCTTCCGTATCTGAGTAAGGAGCCTGGGTGGTGTAGTAGGTAACTGTTGGACTGCTAACCGCAAGGTCAGTAGTTCAAAATCACCAGCAGCCCCGTGGAAGATAAAGCATATTTATTCCCACAAAGACTTAGTCTCAGGACCCACAGGGGCAATTCCATCCTGTGCTATGAGGAAGTCTCAACTCCATGGCAGTGAGTAAGTGATGTCCGGGTTCACTTTGGGGAGGTATTGTCGTGTCTGCTAATCTCAGGTTGTTGTCTACTCCTTTTGCTTCCACGTCCAAAGAAATCCTTTGTATTTCTTGGAATGTTGGTCTTGTTTTTACATATTCTTCTAAATTCTGTTTACCTGGAAATTTCATATTCTCATGGTTGCATTCAAGTGGCAATTATGTTTGGTGGATGATTCTCATTGGCCAGTCTTTCTTCCGAGAAGCTGGCTGCTGGTGGTTACAATGCCCTGTGTGTAACTACTATACTGAAACCAAGTCATTCAAGTTGAGAATAATGAAACCAAATTTTCCCTGTAAGTTTCAGAAATTCAAAATTACTCACATACTAGTCACAAATAAAATTTTAAATTTCAAAATGCATATTAATATTTTGTCTTAGTAATACCTACCTATTCAGAGGTTGTGAGGTACATTCCATTAAATGTATGTAATTGAGTTATTAAAAACCTTTAGAACAGTAAAATCAATGTTTTGTTTACTATATAATTTAAAATTATAAGTTTAAAAATTAGCAATTAGTAGTTTACCAAAATAATTTCATTACTTTACAAAGATATTAAAATCTTATTTAGTTTAATTGTCAGAAACCCAGCAATATCATTCAATTAATGATCATTTACTTGTCACGTTGGTCAGACATCATTCCTTTTGAGTAAGGAATGTACTGAATATCTTTCCCCGATTACTTTTGTTTTACTAAAAAAATATTTTTCTTGAAAACAAAGTGAAACCTAAATTACTTTGATAGCTGCTGAAAATTTACCTGAATATTTAGACTGCAAATCCACAAGAGGTGAAGATAAACACATTAGGTTTATGATAGCTAGTACATAACAAAAAATTAAGACAGTTATTTTGGGAATATTAATGCAAACTGGAAACACTAATAAAAGAATGCTCACTACAAGGCTTGTCATTAGCACTTTTATTCACGTGAATAAATGTTAGTATATAAATACATAACAATAGGCCCTATCTTATCACAGGCCAGTGTTTTCAGAACCAAAACTTGTAGGCCAATATTTTATATAACAAGAGGAAAAGACATAAAATATGTAAATTATCAGAAAAGAAGTAAGTAAGAAAACAATGCATTTTACATGAATTTATGACATAAATTACAGTAGACAGCTACAATGAACAGACGTGCATTACTCTGAGCTAAGACTGCATATATGCTGCGGCCTTTACAGGACTGGTCACAGACAAATGTTAGCATGTTTTTAGTTCTTAACTGGAGTTGAGCTTCCTTTTGTAGTCTTCTTTAAATGGTGGTAGTTTGGCAAGATTTTCATGAGGAAATCCAGCTGTAGTGTCTGAGGCTGAAGGAATAAGATGGTTAAGAATTAACTAGAAGTTAGCAAAGGGAGGAGGACCAGTAGAGGTCGTCCTCTGTAGGTCACGGCTCTATAAGAGATTTTTATTGACTTATTAGTGCTACGGCTTCATTTATTTGTATTATAATAATATGTAATAGTCTGGTAATAAGAAAAAAAAGAAAAAGACACGTGCTGGGATATATAAAAATGATGTGTCATATATTCTCTTATTGCTATACATAAATCAGTTTTCAACCTTTCAATACTGCTTTCCTAGGTTTCACTCTAAAACAGCCACCACATAACTAAAATAAACAAAGTATGTCGCTTTCCGCACTGCCTCCGCCACCACAGAGCTGGAGACCCGGGGCTGCTGGTCGCACATCACATGCTACCAGGTTTCCTTGACTGCAGAGCTCACCTGGGCACTTGTGAAAAATACCATTTCTATTTACTTTGACCATTTTATGGGGAACTCTTACAGATAGTAGAATCATCCATAATTCAATTAGGAAAAACAGGATTTTTAGATATTTTCCTTTGGCACTATGAAACAATAAGTCTTAGGAATATTCATTTTTATTAAGAATCTCTACAAGATTCTCATGAACAATAAAATTTTGAAAACAGTACGAACACTATGCACTAAAACTTCAGATATTCTGGCTCATCTCGTTCTAAACATCTCTGCTTAACTTTATCTTCATTTCTCCCACTTCGATAGTTTTTGTAGCTGTGCAAAAAGATAGTGAAAAAAAATCAGATGATTTTAAGTTTATTCATCCTTATTTCCTTTTTCGTCTAAAGGAGTGTATTTAATTGTTCAAAGTTAACAAAACATACATTACATATAGAGTAAGCCATAAAAGAACTGAAGTTCTAAAAAAAACTAGAGTTTTAATTTCTGATAAATATGACTGATTTTAGAAGGTCTTTAAAAATATTTTCTCTTGGGCTGGACAGCTACTATATATAGCTCATATTATATATTAGATCTAATATCTATATTAGGCTGGGCATCTGATAAATATAAGGCTAAATAATAAAGACCAAACTTTATTTTTTTCTTTTTCAATCATTTTATTGGGCTCATACAACTCTTATTGCAATCCATACATATATCCATTGTGTCAAGCACATTGATACATTTGTTGCCATCATCATTTTCGAAACATTTGCTTTCTACTTGAGCCTTTGGTATCAGCTGATTTCTCCCCCCCCCCCATTCCTCCCTCATGAACTCTTGGTAATTTATAATTTTTTTTCATGTCTTATACTGACCGATGTCTCCCTTCATCCACTTTTCTGTTGTCTACCCCCCTGGGAGGGGGTTATATGTAGATCATTGTGATCAGTTCCCCCTTTTTACCCCCACCTTCCCCTTCCCCTCCTGGTATTTCTATTCTCATTATTGGTCCTGAGGGATTTATCTGTCCTGGATTCCCTGTATTTCCAGCTCTTATCTGTATCAGTGTACATGCTCTGGTCTAGCCAAATTTGTAAGGTAGAATTTGGGTCATGATAGTGGTGGGGAGGGAGGAAGCATTAAAGAACTAGAGGAAAGTTGCATGCTTCATTGGTGCTACACTGCACCTGACTGGCTCGTCTTTTCCTTATGACCCTCTGTAAGGGGATGTCCAATTGTCTGCAGATGGGCTTTGGATCACCACTCCATATTCCCCCTCATTCACAATATGATTATTTTTGTTCTGGGTCTTTGATGCCTGATACTTGATCCCATCGACACTTCATGATCACACAGGCTGGTGTACTTCTTCTATGTGGGCTTTGTTGCTTCTCCGCTTGATAGCTGTTTGTTTATCTTTAAGACTCCAGACTATATCTTTTGATAGCCAGGCACCATCAGGTTTCTTCACCACATTTACTTATGCACCCATTTTGTCTTCAGTGATTGTGGTGGGAAGGTGGGCATCACAGAATGAGGCTGTAAATCTTTAAGGAAGCAGACTGTCCCATCTTTCTCCCACAGTGTGGTGGGTTTGAACTGCCAAGCTTTTGGTTAGAAGGCTAATGTGTCACCAAGGCTCTGTGATCTTGGCTATTACAAAACCAAACCCACTGCTATCAAGGTGATTCTGACTCATGGTGACCCTATAAGAGACAAAATAGAATTGCCCCTGTGGGTTTGTGGGAGCAAATAGCCTAATGTTTATCCTGCAGAGCAGTTCATGGGTTCGAAACGCTAACTTTGCAGTTAATGGCGGGATGTGTAACCCACTCTGCCTTGATGTTGGCAATGAGGAGGGGATAATTTCTCATATGAAAGGAAAATACCCACACAAACCTATACAGTCATGTTGTCACTTGGTGGGGCGGAGTGTATATTCATGTACCCTTTATTATCAATTTATGTTAGTTAGTAAGGACCAAAGTTGGATGTCCAGTATAAAGTTGCTAAGGTCATTCTCCCTTGTTGAATAGTTTGTAAGGCTCAATGATGCATTTTCGGTGCAAAAACATAAGACCAGATATATCTCTGGACTTTCTTTCCCCACGATTGATCTGGTACTGTCCTCTAATTTCCATATTAAAGACAGAATAATTCCACTGCAAATATATTCCCAACTCCAGGACTGTTTCTCTTATGTTTTATTTTGAATCATCTGCTTTTAAAAATATTGGGCTTATTTGTCCCCATTAAACCAATTTTGTGATATTTTAGGAAAATGCGCAGTTAAGGAGAGGGCGGGATACCTGTGGCCGCTCGGTCTGCACCCGGCGGAGGCAGTCGGCCCCGTAGATCACTGTGTTCTCAGGGACGACTTCAAAAGTGTTCAGACTGCAACAGGCACCAATGATGCAGCCACTCGTCAGTATTACATTTCTGCCTACATACGCTGCAGCAAAAGTACAGAAATGATATAGTGATTAGAACACTACTTTTTTTCAAACATGATTGAGGTATAAGAATGCAAACTGGCCACCCCAAAATAAGACTTCAGTTTAGCATCTTTATAGTACAGAGGCAATTAGCACAAGCTTTAATTACACGGGTTCAAATCAGAGCTAGTTGTGTGACCTCAGACGATGCTTGTAAATTCCCTGACCTCATGTTTATTTATAAACTGGAAAGTTCATTCAACTTTGCAGTTTGCTGCAAGGAATAAATAAGATGATAATGATGGGGAGGGTAGAGGGAGGGTGGGCTGGAAAGGGAGAACCGATTACAAGGATTTACATATGACCTCCTCCCTGGGGGACAAACAACAGAAAAGTGGGTGAAGGGAGATTTCAGACAGTGTAAGATATGACAAAATAATAATTGATAAATTATCAAGGGGTCACAAGAGAGGGGGGAGTAGGGAGCGAGGGGAAAAGTGAGGAGCTGATGCCAGGGGCTTATGTGGAGAGCGCATGTTTTGAGAATGATGAGGGTAAACAATGTACAAATGTGCTTTATATAATTGATGTATGTATGGATTGTGATAAGAGTTGTACGAACCCCCAATAAAATGATTTAAAAAGAAAAACCTAAAGGGACAGTTCTACCCTGTTCTACATGGCCAGTCCAAGTTGGAATCAACTAAAAAAAAAAAAGAGATCATAATGTTAGGTGGTGAACACAGTTTGACATATAGTAAGCGTGTAGTAAATAAGAAATATCAACAATAATTGGTAATATCTGGGTCCTAGTGGAACAAAGCATAGGCCTTATGTTAAGTTGCTTACATTGGTTTCTGATTGGCTAGGTAAAGTCGTCTTGACAGAAAGAAATGCAAACTACCAAAGAAACTGATTTTCTTTTCATGCTATAGTAACTAACGTATACACACTCACTGCCAGGAGGCAATCGTGACTCAGCGTACCCTCGTAAGACAGAAGAACTGCCTGTGATCTAAAGGCTGCAAATCCTTACCGAGCCGAATTCGTTCTCCCTTGGAGCAGTAGGTGGGCTCAAGAGGCTGATGATGTGGTTAACAGCCCTATGGTGCCACCAAGGTTCCTTTCTAAATGATCACAGGACGGCACACAGAGTTGTGCACTGAGTGCTAACCTCAAGGTCAGCAGTTCGAAATCACCAGCCAGCCACTCCCTGTGGAGCTACAGCCTGGGAAACCTGGAGGGGTGGTTCTGCGCTGGGGCTGACTCGGGGGCACTGAGTCAATGGCCAAAGGCACTACTACTTGGTGGAAATCTTTAAAAAACTTTTCTTTGGAACTTTACGTTTTAACCTATTTCTGATTTACATTTATACGGCTGATCTTTTACCTTAATGCATTAACCACATTGTCAGAATAAGAATTTACCAGGTAAAGAATTAGTCTCACAGCTGATCCACTTCTAATCACTCCTTCCCTAGGCCATTCCACACTAACGCCTTGCCTTAGACTATGTGCAGTTATCCCAGGCTCTCACACTATACTCACTCCACTCTCTGTCACTCAGTCACACTTATGGCAATAACAGAAATGTACTATGCAAGCATTCGGCACATTAAGAATGATGGCTGCAAACGCCGAGGTGCAGGGCACGAATACCGTCGGCGTCAATGGTTAGTTATGTGTCGACTGGGCTGGGCCATGCTTTCTCGTAAGTTGCCGGCTACTGACGATGCATGTGGTGGCTACGCTGCACTCTGGTGAGTGGTGTGATTGTCCTCCATTTCTGCATAAAGCCAGTTTTCGAAAAAGACACTGTCTTTGAAACCTAACTACGCTGTTGAGTAAGGAGTTTGTATAATTACTTTTCACTGTAAAATTCTGATCACAGCTTACCTTTTGATTCAATGACATTATTATCTCCCATTTTCATGGCTTGAGAATCTGTAAGCCAGAGTTAAGTGAATACTGTAAATATGTCCGTCCCACCCCACCCCATTAATATAGTTTATCATATATTGCATTGTGGGGAGGACTGGGCCATTGGAAGGTGTTTGTAAGCTTGCCTCAGCAATAACTCTTTTCTCAGAGCAATCTAAAAGCAAAGTTTTAGTTTTAAATAAAAGTTTCTCTAAGCTTTTGCATTTCTTTTTTAAAAACAAACACTGGATACTGAAATTTTAGTAAGAAGTAACATATTTTGCCAACTGTTTTTAAGAAAATTAAAACTATCTATCCCCCAATTACTTAGAAATAGTATAATTACAATTTTATAAAATTTTTAAGACAACACATGTACCTATTAACATTATCAAGGATTTCATTTTATTTGAATCCATAATCAGCATCCACGTAAGCAGTAGTTAAGAAATCAAATGATGTTCTATATTGGGCAAATCTGCTGCAAAAGACCCCCTTAGAGTGCTAACAAGCAAAGATTTCCTCTGGAAGACTAAGGGGTACCTGACCTACACCTGGGTATTTTGTTTATAAAGGGAAAGCCACTTGCTTTTTATAGTTCCCCCTACTGCTGTAAAAAGACCTCAAATGCATGCTTGCAGCCTGCATTATGGGTGGTACACAGCCCATGAGATAGCGGACAGAGCTCTCGGAACAGGTTTTGATTATATACAGCACGTGGGTGAGCTGTAGCAGTGGGTGCTGCTGGTTTCCCTGCTACTTAGGTGGGTGGAACAGTGGGCAGGGCTGAGTGCAACCACTCTTGTCCCATAGACCCCCTCCCCTCCCCTCTCCTTTGCTACAGCTGCTGCCACCTGTCCTCCAGCCTCAGCCAGTAGTTGTAGAGGTAGCAGTGGCGGCAGCAACAGTGAAGGCGCCTACAGGAAGCTGGCTTCCATATGGTGCTCACACAATGTGCAAATCACACAAAGGCCCGTTTCACAGAACACATTCTGGACACCAAACTCACTGCCATTGGGTCCATTCTAACTCACAGTGACAGAGCAGAGCAGCCCCCGTGGGTTTCTGAAGCTGTCGAGCTTTATGGAGGCAGACAGCCTAACTTCCTGCCTCAGGACAGGGGTGGATTAGAACTGCTGACAGTGCAGTCCGCAGCTCAGTGTGTGACCCACTACGCCACTAGGGCGGCTGTGAGGGATGCGAACCTGCATACACAGTTGACAGATCAAACCATGACATTTGGTGTTCACAGACAGTCTGGAATGATTTATCTTAGGTTAATATCAAGGATACAACAGCCAACTTCAAACACATTGTTGGTTCCAATGATCATAGGTTTGGGTTCAACGTCTCCAGCATCGGGGGTGATATTATCAGGGTGACTGTAAAGAGAAAAGCCTAGTTGTCAGAACGTCACTGATACAATAAGCCGTTCCTTCCCATCTCAGAGTCTGGGTAATTCGCTTGTAAATGTTACCCACATCACACTTAAAATACATAACTACGTAAGTTATTTCCGAATCTACATGGATCTTTTACTCTCTAGACTGAAAAAGATCTGAGTCTGAGTTGAAGAAGAGCTGCTGAATGCAAAGGAGTGTGCAGGGCATCCTTCTGTTGTTTGTATTTTAGATTCTAAGTCAGAGAACCTTGAGGACAGTGTAATAAAGACAGCGACCGCGGCTTTAAACCTAGTAAATTGGAATCAAAATCAAGCCCAACTTTAAACACTTCTACCCTAATACTGACTGAAATTTGAAGGCTTTAAACAGACCTCTACATAAGGTTACTTTATTCTCTTAGTTGAGGGGTCCCTGAGTGGCACAAATGGTTAAGCACTTGATGAAATGCCAGAGGGTTGGTTGTTTGAGCCCACCCAGAGGACTTCACAATATAAGCCTGGTGATTTGTTCCCCAAAAGTCCCAGCCTTGGAAACACTTTGGAGCAGTTCTGCTCTGCACACATGGTGGCCTTTAGTCACAATCAACTTGACGGCAGCTCACAATTGCTCTTGGGTAGCGATTTAGTTAGAAGTGGTGCTTCATCCCTGATCAATGAGGTTCTGCAGAATAGACCTCTTACTAACTGGCTGATGCTAAAGACACTAAATATATTTTCAAAAGAAATTGCTAGATATATTAAGAGACCCCAAATCCAAATAAACATAAAGACAAATCAATCTTTTTATCAAAGTGAGTTATTTTTCCAGGGCCTTTCTTACAAATTACATACATTGTTGCTTAGAATTTGCTGCCAAATTTTTAGCTACAGTGCTTTATAAATGCTTATAAAATCTTTACAGTTATTACAGACTACTTCATCAAATTGGTCTAATACTTTGTTTAAAAATTGCCTCTGGGACCCCAAGTTTAAAAAATATAATCCTAGGTGTTACTATTGCCACATACATGAAAATATGAAGGACTTTCAAAATATTCTAGCAACAATCCCATTATATTTTAATTCCATCTTCCCACACACCTTTGGAAGGCCCTATGCATATATTAGCATTCAGGTCACAGGTCAGGGCACCAGTAACGGCATTTCAACCGAACAAAGAAACTCAACCAAGAAACACTCTCCGGCCTGGTCAGCACAGCACTTGGACAAGTAGTAGTTAGTAAGTGTGTGATTAACGGGTGGACACAGTGATGGAATGGAAAGGAAAGATGGAGAATTAGTCTAGTTGGTTATCAACAAGCCAGCACAATTTAGACGAGTCTCTCTGCCATTTCTAGTTTTGGTTTCTTTAATAATTAATTACTTGTTTTGAAAAAGATGCTGAAGGTTCCTGGAACACTAAAATAGTGGGCCTTCCAGAGACGGTGGTAAAAGACAGCTGAAATGAACAAGACACCTATCTGTGGTTCTTAGTCCAGAACGCTGAGAAGTCTTACGCATTTATGATGAGGGCCTGCTCTTCAATTAGGTTCCCCTCACCGATCACTATGGGTCCGGCTTCTGCAATAATTCGTGCTTTTGGGTGGATTACTGTCCTGGGTCCTGGGTAAAAATATCATGAAAAGAAATTATTGGTAAAGGTTATATTTCCAGTAGCAGAATGAGAGGTGAATGTGGGTGGGTGGGTCAGGCTATCTGGAAGAATAATTTCTAATTATGACTTATTAGTAATGATAGAGGTCCCTGGATAACACACATAGTTTGTACTCAGCTACTAATCTAAGGCTTCAAAAAGTTCTTGGGAAAAATGGAATGAAAAAATAATGGAACTTTTCCATGAACTTTCTGATACTGCCTAGAATGTGCCAGGCACCATGCTAGGTACTTTCACAAGTTCTCTCCTTGGCTGTTACCATTAGTTACCAAACCAAACCAAACCAAACTCACTGCCACCAAGTCAGTTCTGACACATTGTGACCCAACCGGGTAGAACCACCCCTATGTGACACTGCCACCAAGTCAGTTCTGACTCACTGTGACCCAACAGGGTAGAACTGCCCCTATGGGTTTCCGAAACTATAACTCCTTACAAACGTAAAGAAGCTTTTTTTTCTCCCTTGTAGTGGTTGGTGGTTTTGAATTGCTGACCTTGCAGTTACCAGCCCAACACAGGTAACCACTGTGCCACCAGGACTGCTGAGTGCCAAATCTTAAACCAAGATAAACAAAGTGACAAGAGCAGAGGCTTAGGACCAGAAACCCCTGGCTCATGATATTATGAAGCCTTTATTACCTGAGCTGTGAAACAGAAGTGCTGATACCTGCCTTGTAAGCTTATCAATACTGATAAAATGTAGATAGACACACTATCTGGCATGTAGTTAACAATAAAACTTCCCTTTCTTTTTTTCGTAAAAGTAAAACTCTTTGCATATAATATGGTGCCTTCTTATGCCATATCCCAAAATATCAGTCTTTATTAAGAGATGAGGAGAACATGTGGGCAGGTGGGAGGCAGAACCTGGGGACTCTAATCTTAGCCCTTTACTCTGTCAATTTCTTTGTCCTAAGCCTACCTCATGTCCTCTGACAAGATATTTAAAAATAACTCGTTCTGTTTTAGCCATGTGCTTTATTACTTCCTCTCTATCGATTCTATGGTACCATACGCCTGTGGCTGTAGAGTTCATCGTGATGCCGGGCGATCCCGTGTGTTAAAAGCAGTGGGGCTGCTTGGGGTTTTCTTGGCTGTACTAGTAGCAGAAACAGATGGTCAGGCTCTCTTCAATGGGGCCAGTGGGTAGGTTTCACCAACAGCCTTTAGATTAGTGGTTGAGCGCAAACTCTGTGTGTGATCCATGGACCTCTATCATTACTACTTTATTTAATGAAATGCTAGAGAGTTGTTGGTTATAATTCTGAGAGGCAGCTCAGCAGCTTAGCTTAGATGTCTGATTAGGACACCACCCCCACCTGGTGGTAGCATTGCTAAACTATCGTGTTCTCGAGGACAAACTGGCTCAGAAAGGCGCACCTAACAGGTTAACATTGTGAAGTCACGGCAGATGGCACAGGCAAGTGTCTCGTGGTGTCTCTCTGGGGCACAGACGAGAGAAGTTAGCATACATGCACAGGCTTTCCCCAACATCCAAAAGCACAAGTGTTCCCATTGCATAAAGTGGAAAAGAATTAATTACCAATAATTTATATGAAATTATTTTGATTGTTCTCAGACCTCCTAAAAACCTATCAAATTATACCAAGTAATAAAAAATTTAAGTCACACTAACATACAATGTTCGCACACATTTCAGAGCTGTGCCTTGCTGATTTTTTTGTATGGGCTTATTTTCATGTGTTAGACTGCTAGGAGCCCCAAGGGAAGCAGCTCAGAGACATGTGCCTCTCGGGCGGGTGCAATTACTGAATGTTATTTCTGCTTTTCGCCTTTTTTTTTCCTTCTTTCAGAAAAGTGAATTCCTCTTTGGATTTCGTTGGGTTAGAAAATCTGGCCCTACAATGAATGTATAAGTGTGCTTTACACAACTGATGTATGTATGGATTGTGATAAAAGTTGTATGGGCCCCATTAAAATGAGTTAAAAAGAAAGAACAATGGACTATATGTACTAATATGTTGATGTATGGATTGCAACGAGAGTTGTAAGAGCCCCCAATAAAATGATCTAAAAGAAATTCTGGCCCTAAAGCAGGTCACTTGTAAAAGTGAAGACTAGTGGACAGGGAACACCTGGACTCGGGATCTGGGGCTGCTGTGATGGAGGCTGGGGAAACTTCTGAATGGGATGTGCAGAAGCAGGTGTGTGATTTGTGCTGCTCAGCTTTGTCTCCGCCACGGCTTTCTGCAGCAGAGGCAGGCGAGAGCCCAGCAATCCCGTCACTGCGACAGGCAGTGACCGTGACATCAGGCCACAGCTTGCTCCCAGCTTTTCTGCAAGCAACATGCATTTTTACCTTGACTAGGCTTGAATGTGAACCAAGTCTTGAGGTTAAAACGCTTTAAAAATAAAGATCTATCACCATGGAAAGTTAAAACAACAACAACAGAAACCGCTGTGAACTTTCTGAGCGCTCTTTCTGGCAGGGTAGTTTGTATATTTTCTTACCAATTGTCCTGGACCCGATTTGGCTCATCTCCTTGTTTGGGTAACCGTGTCTGGAGTCGGAGCTGCCTTCCTGGCTGATGGGTGGCTAGCCTTGGTGCCACCTAGTCAGAAAGGCATGCCTTGCACCAAGTTTCCATTTCCCTCATTTGGTAAAAGGCACTTTTCCTGCCTCCCTTTGTCACCAAACACACTCTTCATGTGCATTTTCAACATCAGTAAGCCATTCCAAAAGCCACAAGTGCTCTCTCTGATATTTAAAACATTGCCGTGGCCAGTGAACTAAGTACCTCTAAGAACTGCTCTATATGGAAAGACCTTTCTCAGCCAAAATTTGCTTTACTGAGAAAGGTTTCCAATAGAAGGGTGGCTCCTTATCTGCATTACAATCTCTAGTGCGGGGCTACAAATGGCTTTTTCACGGTGTCCAGCTCTGCCCTTCAGCATGCGGTCTCTTCCTCGCCCTGTCCCAGTGCCGAGTCAGCCTTTCACCTTACACAGAAGGGGACAGACGACAGGCCTTCCTGAAATGTTGCTGCAGCATTCAAAATGCGGATCTACAGAAAACAAATGCATGGCTCACAAACCAAGGCAGTCCAATTAAAAAGCCAAATTACAAGGAACAACTACGAGGACCTACTGTAGGTGACACAGTGGGTTTCAAGTTGGCCTGATAACCCACGAGTTTAGCAGTTCGAAACCACCAGCAGCTCTTCCCACAAGGAGTTTTCTACTCCCACAAAGAGTTATGGTCTTGGAAAGTCACAGGAGTCGTTCTACCCTGTCCTACAGGTCCCAGAGGTCAGCATCGTCTCAATGGCTGTGAGTTTGGTGTTGTGACTCCATTCTACTCATCACACACTCCCTCACTGCCGTCAAATCTATTCCGATTTATAGAGGCGCCGTACAGTAGAGCAGAACTGCCTCGAGGACAATCAGACAGTAATCAAATATAAACCGAAAGCTGATTCAACCCTAAATTTCTTCATGTCTCTTCTGTATTAGGGAAGGTAAGAGGATGAGGGATAAGGCAGTAGAGGCACAAAGTTTTGAAACAGGAGCCCAACCCATCCTTTGCTTCCCAAGTGTCTAGAATAGCTTCTCTAGGTAACTTGAGTTTATTTCAAAATATGTGCGTGTACATGTTAAGTTGATATATCGATAATATCTTTGCTCTCTATTATACAGAAGCATGGTTACTTTTTAAAATGGTACTTTAAAATGGGAAAGTAATACAAAAGGGAAAATACAGATAATTACATGATTTTAACCTTACTTTCCTTCTAATTAAAAACCTGTGTGCGATTAGTCAGCTATATCATGATGAAATCTTAACCTCGAATATCAGAGTGAGAACACTAGAGGAACATTTTGATAAACACATGGCCATTTCTCCCATTAAAACATTTGCATGTATAAGACCTTAAATAATGACAAAGAGGTAAAATAGCACTGAAAAGAAACAGGATTATTTTCTGAACTTTGAAACCTTGTCCATGTAAAATAAATAAATCCAACCTAGAAAGTTACTAACGATGTTGCATAATATCGGCACAATATTCGCTGGTTTTATTAGACATGACGCCTGTGGTAGTAGCTACATAATCTGGTGTCAATCTGAGAGGATTACGAATGAAGGGGTGGAGTCTGGCCTGTCAATCAAGATATAACCAATGAGGCCTCTGTGTGGGGCATGGCCTTCTCCTGAGAATTCTGGGAACTGCTGTATTTCTTCCTTGAAGGTGGGAGACACATTTCCCTCTGCTAACTGACTCCCTTGGAGACTCTACTGACAAGGCTGACTTCCTGCGAAAGACATCCCTGAGGAGAAGCCATATGGACTTACCCTGATGCAGCCCTGGGTGCTGGAACAGCCACGTGGAGCCCCCTGCCAGTGCTGAGATGCTTACAACAACAACACTGGATCCAAAGACTTCCTACCCACTGGCCTGTGACCGTCCTGCATTCAGTGTCGTTACATGTGTTTTGTGAATCTGAAGAGGACTTTATAGGTTGGTATCTCAGACATATGGGCTAGTATTGAACTTATGGACTTGATCTTGACCGTGCTGGGATATTTTCTTAATATACAATTACCCTGTATATAAAACTCTCTCTTATACACATGAGTTTCTATGGATTTGTTTCTCTAGTCTACCCGGAATAATACAAAGCCTAAAATGGTTTGAAGGCTCAGACTTCCAGGGCTTTGGGGGTATTACATTACAGTTGTTTATTCTATTAAAGAAATGAAGTATAGGGAACAGCATGGGCTTCCTCTCTGAAAGTCTACGTAACCAGTGACGGCTCTACTCTGGTGGCATGCAGGTGACATGTGGCTACTGGTAGGGACAGGTTCAACTATAGAGCAGCAAGGGCTCCGAATCCAGTGCAAACACAGACAGACGAAGTGAACAAAACGTGAGCTTAGGGAACTTATTCATGTTCATTGCAGTATAAACATAGGTCGAACTATTTATTTGATCTAAATGTTGGCCTTGATCTCTAGCAAGGCTACAATATGACTTGATTTAATGTGCTTATAACAACTCCCTGCCACTGAGTCCATTCCAACACCTAGCCACCCTGCGGGTTTCCGCGGCTTGTGAAGCTGTAGGAGTAGACGTCCCATCTTTCTCCTGCCGAGGACCTGGCGGGTTCAAAGGGCCGACCTTGCATGTAGCAAGCCCAATGTGTAAGCCACTACGCCACAAGGGCTCCTTCTGACATAACTGAGTGCTTCCTATACACTAGGTATCAGACAATGACAATTCACAAACACTGTCTTTTTCAATATTCCTACTCCTATTTTTGTGTGACAGAAACAGCTAATTACCACTGGATAACCTCGTGGCACTGAGATAAGCGCTGGGGTCCGACCACAAGGTTGGCAGTTCAAACAAGGTCTCTTGTTCAAACTCCCCACCTGCTCCATGGGAGAAAGATGAGGCTGCCTGCTCCAGTAAGGAGCTAGGCTCAGAAACCCTCCAGAGCAGCGGTTCCCAACCTGTGGGTCGTGACCCCTTAGGGAGTCGAATGACCCTTTCACAGGGTCGCCCGATTCCTAACAGTAGCAACATTACAGTGATGAAGTAGCAACGAAAATAATGTTATGGTTGGGGGTCACCACAATATGAGGAACTGTATAAAGGGTGGCGGCATTAGGAAGATTGGGAACTGTAGGGTCACGATGAGGTGGAATTGACCGAGGGTGGAGGGATTTTGGCTTTATCTGTTCTCTGCTTTTTCCTGGCACGAGAACTTTGATGTTATTAGGGCAGTAAAGTGCCCAGCTAGATGTGCCCGTGAGACCAAGGCCCAGCCATAACACACAGACGTTCAGGAAGGCTATTTAACCTGGAGGTACACCTTTTGTCTCCCCTTTCTCATCTCAGGTCACTCTTAGTGCTCTAACCATCACACCCTGGCCTGCAAGGCTGGTGACTCAGGAGTCACGCTGACCAATCAACTGACCAGCCAGCTCTGAGTTGCTTACTTTTATAGAAGAGAAGAAACCGCCATGCAACTAAGCCACGACTGCATGTAGCTGAACCTCATCTTGAAGCACACAATTACACATATGGAAAAAAATGAAGATTAAGGAGCTTAACTACTAGTCCAAAGCAACCCAGCAGGTAAAACACAAAGATCCTAACTCAGGATTGCCAGGCTCCAGGGCCACACTCTGAATGGCTCTGGTACAATGAACGCTCCTCAAAGGCAAGAGATGCATCTGCTGTGTCCACTGCTATGTCCCTAGTGCCGGCCCGAAGCAGGTATGCAGCAGCTGCCGCTTGAAAACTAGGAATGGCTTTGCTCTATGGCTTCATTATCTATCAGATAGGAGCTTAAACACAGACTCCATCATGATACAGTCTTTGAGAAAGGTTAACCAGTTAGGGAGGAAATACATTGTTTACTCTATAAAATGAGGACATCAATGGAATAAACATACAATCTCTAATTGTAAAGACTGAAATAAGTTACATCAATTCTTAAGATGGGATATTAAGAAACTGTTTTCTTACCTATAGTGACATCTCCTCTGATCTCACTTTCTACACACACTACTGCTCCAGGAGCAATCTTCACACTGTAGGAAGAAAAAGGTAACATTTATGACGGTAATGTACTCAACGGGGAACCAAAAGCTTGGTGGTTTGTATCCACTCAGAAGAGGCACTTTGGAAGAAAAGCTTGTCACTCGGCTTCCCAAGCTCAGCCAGGGAGAGCACTCCGGAGCACAGTCCTGCTCGGACACCCACGGGGTGGCCGCCAATGGGACTGACTCCGGCAAATAGCAGACTGATAAACAGCCAGACAAAGAAAAAAATCCCTTTGTGGAAAGATCTTAGCATGATGTCCAAGCTATATTGTTAAATTAAAAACAGCACGGCACAGAAATCAAGAAGTATATCTCGGTCACCATCTTTGTTAAAGGGAAAAGAATATACAGCATATTAAAGGTATGTAGCAACAAAGGTAATGCTAACTTAGAAATACAAACCCAAAGCTCACTGCCATCGAGTCAATTCTGACTCATACTGTCAAAAATCTAATATTTAACTAGATGTAGTATGTCATACTGCTCAAATATTGTACACTATAGTGTACATTGTTCAAAAAACTAATATTTTTAGATCACTTGATTTCTGACATTCTGCTGTGGTCTAGATCGCTGGTTCCTAAACTTATTTGGTCTACTGCACCCTTTTCAGAAGAAAAATTACTAGGCACCTCCCCGACAATTAAAACCGTTTGTACTAGAGCCCAGAATCCAGGATAAAGTGTAGACTATCTGCTTTGGCAGCACCCCCTGGATATTTCAGTGCCCCCAAGGGGCAGTATCCCCCATTTTGGGAAATATTGGTCTAGATCAGTGGTTCTCAACCTTCCTAATGCTGTGACCCTTTAATACAGTTCCTCATGTTGTGGTGACCCCCCAACCATAAAGTTATTTTGTTGCTACTTCATAACAGTAATTTTGCTACTGTTATGAATTGGGAGACCCCTGTGAAAGGTCTTTCGACCCACAGGTTGAGAAACGTTGATGGACGAGCTTACAGGAGGAACTGAATTAAGTGGTTACCCCACAAAGAAGACAGCCATCTCCTTGAAGGCAAGTTTGTGGTCTAACTCAAGGAAAAACAAATATAAAAATGAATAGTCCAGTAGAGAGGTCTGAGAGGTGGGCCCCAATCCCAACTACGAGGACAGCCACCCTCCTCCCAAAAGCATTGAAGCTACAGCTCAGGGAGAGGGTCATGTCTGATCAGAGCACATGGAAGCAAGTGAAGGGGGAGGAAGAGAGTGGCCCAAGCTCTGGCCCACCAAGCCTTGAGGATGATATCCCTGCTCAGAGCAGCCAATGCAAAGAGAGGATGATACGGCCAGCCCCACTACGAGACACGGCATCCCTCACTGCCCCACAGGAGACAATACTGAGACACAGTATGGGAATTGCACCCGATCTGATCCCACCACACCGAGGCAAAACACTAAGGGTGTGCAACAGAACTGCATGGCGAGCAGAGCAAGGAAGTTCTGAGGGAGTACCAAAAGTAGACTTTGGGGCCAGGGCTTGGTGCCCCAACAGATTCAACCAGAGAACACTCCTAAAGGTCAACAAACAGACCTTGAACTATTTACAGGCTTTTTTATTTTTTGGTCATTTTTTATTGTTTTGTTTTCTTTTGTTGCTTTGTTTTGCTCTCTTGTTCATGTGCATGTGATTATCTCTGCAGGTCTATCTAGATGAGGTAGGCTGAATAAACAATCTGGAGGAGAAAACAATGGGACCGATGGTTCCAGGGAGGACATGGGAGAGGGGGAGGTGGGGGAAAGGAAGTGGTGCTAACAAACCAGGTACAAGGGAACAACAAGTGATCCAAAATCAGTGGTGAGGAGGGTGTAAGAGGCCTGGTAGGGCTTGATCAAAGGCAATGTAACCCAGAGGAATTCCTAAAACCCAAATGAAGGCTGAGCATGATAGTGGGACAAGAGGAAAGTAAAAGGAAATAGAGGGAAGAACTAGAAGGCAAGGGGCATTTATAGAGGGGCAAAGGGAATTTATAGAGGTCTAAATACAGACATGTACATATGCAAATATATTTATATGTGATGATGGGGGAATAGAACTATGTGCATATATTTATAGGTTTATTATTAAGGTAGCAGATGGACATTGGACCTCCACTCAAGTACTCCCTCCATGAACACTTTGAAAAAAAACTGAACACTTAGTTCTATTAAACTGGCATTCCATGATGCTCACCTTTCCAACACGATCGCTGAAGACAAATGTGTGCAAAAGCAAATGTGGTGAAGAAAGCTGATGGTACCTGGCTATCAAAAGACATAGTGTCTGGGGTCTTAAAGGCTTGAAAGTAAACAAGCGACCATCTAGCTCAGAAACAACAAAGCCCACATGGAAGAAGCACACCAGCCTGTGTGATCACAAGGTGTTGAAGGGAGCAAGTAGCAGGCATCAAAGAACGAAAAATCATATCATTGTGAATGAGGGGGAGTGCAGAGTGAAGACCCAAAGCCCATCTGTAGGCAACTGGACATCCCCTTATAGAAGGGCCTCGGGGATGAGACGAGCCAGTCAGGGTGTAGTGTAGCAACAATGAAACATACAACTTTCCTCTAGTTCCTAAATGCTCCCTCCCCGCCCCACACACTATCTTGATCCCAATTCGACCTTACAAATCTGGCTAGACCAGATGGTGTACACTGGTACTGCCAAAAGCTGGAAATACAGGGAATCCAAGGACAGACAAACCCTTCAGGACCAGTGCTGAGAGTGGTGATACAGAGAGTGTGGATGGAAGGGGGGGTAGAAAGTGGGAACCGATTAGAAGGATCTAGAGATACCCCCTTCCCAGGGCGACGGGCAACAGAAAAGTGGGTGAAGGGAGACGTTGGACAGTGTAAGATATGACAAAATAATAATAATGTATAAATTATTAAGGGTTCATGGGGGAGGGGAAAACGAGGAGCTGATATCAAGGGCTCAAGTAGAAAGCAAATGTTTTGAGAATGATGATGGCAACAAGTGTACAAACATGCTTGACACAATGGATGGATGTATGGATTGTGATAAGAGTTGTACGAGCCCCCAATAAAATGATTTTTTTTAAAAGAAAAATGAATAGTCATTAGATAACTTGTTCTAAGTGAAGAATAACAAAATAACAATGATATGTATATTCATGGTGTTATATTCACTTTTGGCTTCTATGACACGACCATACTATCTTAAGATATTTTTCTTTATACTTGTTTACATTTTTAAAATTTCGATTCCTAGTATTTTATTGCCATCAAACAGAAATACAATAATTTTGTGTAAACCCACTGCCGTATAGAATTTCTAAGCCTGTAAATCTTGAAGGGAGCAGACCCATCTTTCTCCAAGAAGCGGCTGGTGGGTTTGAACCACTGAGCTTGCAGCAATCCAATGAGGCATAGAAAAAGCACTTATGTAATTTTCACATTGCAAATCTGTCTTGGAGGAAATAGTCAGAAAGCTCCTTAGAAGCGAGGATATCAAAACATGGTCTCACGTACTTTTGACCAATTATCAGAAAGGGCATCAAGCTTGGTAATGGCTCAAACCTCGCAAGGACGGTGAGGCGGGCTCAGGACTGGGCAGCATTTCTTTCCCTGGCACACAGCCTGGCTGCGAGTTGCAACCAACTGGTCAGAATCGAACAGCAAGCTTGTCTTGTGATTCTACAGCGTGAGTTTACAGAAGTCAACCAGGCAGAATTTTCCCTTGAATTTGCTGTCCGTCTCTCTGAAACGCAGAGCCCAGGTGGCACAGTGGGTTGTTCCTCGTTGGCTTGCTGACCACCAAGCCAGCCATTAGAACGCACTAGCCTCTCTAGAAGGTGGAGCTTTCTATAGGGTCGCGCTGCGGCGGAACTGACTGATGACAGTGCGCTCGGCTCATTTCATGGATTGCATTTCCCTGGATTCAAGTAGTTTTTATTACTTTGACTCTTTTTTTATAATTAAAATCATCTTATTGGGGGCTCGTACAACTCTTATCACAATCCACTTACATCCATGGTGTCAAGCACTCCTGTACATTTGTTTCCCTCATCATTCTCAAAACCTGTGCTTGCTTTCAGCTCTGGGTATCCGTTCCTCTTTTTATCCCTTCCCTCCCGCTCCCCCCTCCCCCCTGACTCTGTTTTAATTTTAACAGACTCCAATTTGCTCTTTGATAATTTTAATTCACGCCAACAGAAACAATGCCCCCGCTCCCCCCAAAGAAGACCATAGAGGGCGATCGACATTGTGATCATGGGTTCCGTTTGGAGAGGCATTTCTCTCACGCCAGCCGTTCACTTCCACAGACATCCAGCCATGAAGACAGCAGGAAAAGACGCTTCAATTCGTGTCCTCGCAGGTTTACAAAAGGGCATGCCCGCGGCGAGGACACTGTGAAACCGTTCTAGGCCCGCGAGACCTCCGCTCGGGCTGGGGCAGTGGGGCTGCCGCAGCTGTCGCCCAGGCGCGGGCTGCACGGGCGGGGAGCTCGGGCCCGCGGCCGCAGGCGTCCGTGGCCACAGGAAGCCGCGAGGCGCGGTGCTCCGCGGGACCCGGGAAGGGGACGAGGCTTTCCCCGCTTCCGCCCGCGGACACGCTCCTCCGCGCAGGCGCGTGGCGGCTGAGGGGCGGGAAGGTGCGAGAACTGTAGAACCAGAGGCCCCGAATCCGCACCCCCGCCTCCCTCTCCCTGAGAGGACCTCAGCCCTGGGCTCCGCTCCCATCAAACCGAACGCCCGGAACGAGACACCACCTGAGTGTCCACCATGAGCGACCAGAAACAGATTGCGCTCTCTTGCGGAGAGCTGAGGAGAGGCCGGTCGCAAGCATTAAAACCCACCACTTTGGAGTCTTCTCCGCCATCGTCCGGCCCCGGTCCTCCGTCGGAGCTGATCTCTACACCACCGCCTGGATGGAGCGATGATCTCTGCACTCGATTGGGAGGCCTGATCAAGTTGGGTGTGGGCGGGGCGAGGGGCGGGGCGGCAAGCTCAGCTCCAGCTGCTTGCCGGCCGTTGGCTTCCGGGAGCACCGGGTGGTGCGCTGTGGCTCTTCCGGGTGGTTGGGGATTTAGGGGGTGCTCGCCCGCTGGCCTTGGCGCTGGCCGTCAGGTCACTATGAGTTGGAGTTGACTCGGCAGTGAAAGCAGAAGAGTCGACAGACTCATTTCCAGGGCCCTTCCGTCCATTCTTGGCGCGCGTGGCCGCGTTGCGGTCTCACTCGTTACCGGTTGCCATCCCTCCAGGCTTCACCGCGGCCTCGCTGACGCTGCGGTTCGGCCGGCAGGCTCCGACCCGCCGGGATGTGCCTGCTCTCGTGGCCGGGCCTCGTTTCTCGTTCCTTGTGATCTTTCTTTCTCGAGTTCTGCCCTCTTTGCCGAACTCCCCGGCCGATTTCTTATTCGATTGCCTACTTGGCAGCTCCACTTGGGAACCTTAAAATAACCCACGGCGAAGCTGCCTTTTCGCCCCGCCCCGCCCCACCGGTTCTTTGAGCTCCGCCTCCGTAAGGCAGCCTGCACTATGAACCCAGTTGCTCAAGCAAGGGTCTAGTCATCCCAGGCAGTCTTAACTTCCGTGTGTACGCACCTGCAGGTTCTGCTTGCCCTGCTCGTGAAACTTCATGCTTACAGAGAAGCATTTCCACTGCTCCAGAATGTTTTAATTCTCCGATTCTGCAGGGGATTCTTCCGTCTTTAACCACTACAGTATACACGGTACTAAAAACAAGCCCGGTTGGCTCCCGGGACTCGCGGTGACCCCACGTGGGCCAGAACACAACTTTAGGGTTTTGAATGGTTTCTCAGAAGTAGACGAAAAAGGCCTTTCTTCTGAGCTGCATCTGGGTGGGCTGAAAGCCCACCTGGTTGGGCAGTAACTGCACCAATAATTCTTAAATGAAGGTACTGACTTACAGATCTGCTTTCACAACACTTCAAGGAAGGGCCCATGTTTTACCCAGCCTTGTGTGGCTGGTGTTCACCACAGTCTGTGATACAATGGTGACCCAATATTGCTCATAATTTTAATCATTCGCTTGTGTATCTTCAACTATATTCAACTTCCCAGCTTAGAGCTGAGCACTCTTACATGCTTTATCTAATTTTCCTAACAATTCTGTTAAGAAGGAGGTCTAAATTTAAGAGGAGGAGGTTAAGTCTTGGACAGGTAAAGTGACTTCTTCAGTGAAGCTCCCCCAGGCCATGGAGACTGGGTTTCCTTTGTGTAGCACGTCCTTCCACTGAAGTCCTTGTCCTGAAGGTGCACCTGTACCAGGCTGTATATATACCCTCCCATCCTTTTTTTCCAAAAAGACTGCCTCTGGTGATGAAAACCAGCTGGTCAGGGACAGCCCTGGAATGTCCTGGCCTTGGGAGCTGGAGCCTGCTGGCCGTGTCGTGCGTCTAGGCAGTCTCCTGATGGTATTCCTTGCCCATATTGCAAAGGAAGAACTTTTCTGTTGACATCCACAAAGTATTCTGTAACAAATGTTGACTGAGTACGTCGTATGTGCCAAGCATTGTTCCGTGTGCAGGGATACAGTAATAAAACAGTGTCCCTCTTGTAGCCTCACATTATCATAAGAAAATGGGCAACAAACTAATCGAGACGTAAGAGTTAGTAATAAAAAAAAACCCAACTCACTGCCATCAAGTTAATGCCAACTTATAGTGACTCTGTAGGACAGGGTAGAACTGCCCCAGTGTGTTTCTGAGACAGTAAAGCTTTACAGGAGTAGAAAACCTCATCGTTCTACCTCATTGCTACTGGTGGTTTCAAACTGCCAACCTTGTGGTTAGCAACCCATGTATAACCACTATGCCACCAGAACTCCAAGGGTTGACAAAAGGAACTATGAAAAACAAGCCAAAAGAGCGGTATACAGAGGCAGATTGGAAGATGGAATCATGTTTTTCCCTTCGACTCTGAGAATTCACCTCATTTTGTCTTGCTGTGCCTCCCACATCTATGGATTTGCTGGTCGACAGCAGGGAGGTAGGACTTTTCAGTAACCTAGTGAAGAATATATGACAGTCTTATGACTGGAAAGGCAAACAATGGAGAACGCAAACCACAGCTTCGGAAAGCAGTGGTTTCAGTACATGCTGTTATGAAATAACATCCGAGTACGTTTTGGTTTCTATAGAGCAGTTCTTTTTATCAGAAAGCCAGCGTTTATGCTGCTATCAGTAGTACTTAGTTTGTCCTCTGCTCACCCAGGCTTCTCTAAACCCTATAAAAGGGTCCCAGAGAGCTGTGCTTGGCATTTCTCATGCCAGGAGGCACTGGGAAGGACAGTTTCCATTGTTGCAGGTCAGAATGGATTGGCGTCAGCTCCACCCTCTGACACTTTATCAAGGGGCTGCTTTCCCCTTTGCACTTCTGTTTAACTGTCTGTGCTCCATGGACTCATTCTCTACTCACGCCAGGTAGGCTAAAGGGTTTGCTTTGCAGATCTACTTGGGAATAGTAGGGAAAAAAGCATGGATGCGACTTCAAATATGAAGAGTAAAAATATTACACTTGTTATTTTTAGTGTCCTATCATTGCCACTGATGATTGATTGCTTGAATAAATATGCATAAGACAGTAAAACTGAATGAGAATTAACACCATGTCTGCCTTGAATCATAATGTTTAAAAGGCACATGTTAATGGGTAAAGACGGTCTGCAAGTTCATCCAAAAGAAGAGAATGTGAGAGGGGACTTCCTTTGGAATGAGAGAGGGGATCAGAGCCATGGGAAGAAGACATGCACAGCACAGGGTCCTGTGGCAGCTGGGGCCAAGAGATGTCCTCCAGATGTAGAGATGATGCAGCACTGCCCACTCCCCCCTCCCTCATGGATACATCTAAGCCAGCATGTGTCCCAGATGTTCTGGACAACCTTAATGTCTTGCAGCTTAGCATTTTCAATAAAGTTAGATTTTATTAAATCTATAACTATGTGGGATGTCTAAGACACCTTTGCATGTTCTCTCAGAGAAATGAAAGAGAACCAGTCCTTTTAGATGAGATGTATCTCAGCTTGAGATTCAAAATCTTACCACCAAAAGGCTGCTATAACACCAAGGCACAAGCTGGAGGGTCTATAAAAACAGGGCTAGGTTGGCTGCGAGTCTGGAGGCTGGGAGTCTAGGTTGTTTGTGGCCTGGACCTCGGTGTTTCCAAAGCTTCTAAGAGAAGAAGAGCCTCTCTGATCTCTGCCACTCCCTGGTAGCTCCAGGGGTCCCTTGGCTTGTAGATACATATATCTTCATGTGCCTATAGCTCCTTTGTGTATGTCTGTGCATCTTCTCTGTAGCAAGGACACCACTAAAATTGGACTAGGACCCCTCTTAATCCAATAGTTAATGTAATAGTTCATAGTAATAGGTCTTGGTTCCAAAATCTTGTTTCCAAGCAAGGTCAGGTTCATGGGTAGTAGGGGTGAGAATTTCAACATACCCTTCTAGGGGACAGAATGCAGCCTGTGACCCCATTTCCCTTTTCTTTCAGGTACCTCTTTCTCTTGACCGGAGGGCACCTTTTGGCCTTGGCGGCCATGGGTCCCTGTGCCGTGCTTGTCTTCATCCCTGCTCTCTGCGCTGTGGTTCTGATCCACTCCCTCAGCCCAAAGGAAGTTCACCGGCAGACTTTCTGCTTTCAGATGAGTTGGCAGACACTGTGTCACCTAGGTCTACACTACACGGAGTATTATCTTCAAGAGCCTCCTTCCACGAGGTAAAGAGCCCTGTCCACTAGGGAGCACACTGGGATGCACTGAACGGACAAGGGTTGGCTTGCACCAGGGTGTTCATGAAGAAAGCTTGCCCATTGAGTTGAAATCCTCATTCCTCCAATTTTGAAAGGTGTGAGCTTTGAAGAAGTCATTTAACTTCTCTCAGTCTCAATTTCTTTTTCTAAAAAAACAAAAAAACCATGGGAGGGGAGACAAACAATACCTATCTTACAAGATGGTTGCATTGGGTGTAACCCATGTAAATATAATTATAT
Organism: Tenrec ecaudatus; assembly: GCF_050624435.1. Classification (NCBI taxonomy): domain Eukaryota; kingdom Metazoa; phylum Chordata; class Mammalia; order Afrosoricida; family Tenrecidae; genus Tenrec; species Tenrec ecaudatus. The sequence continues at coordinate 110,028,273 of NC_134537.1, forward strand.
GACTATGAGTAGCCACCATGTGCTGGCTAGGAGCACTCCTTAGCTCGGATTAGCACTGGCCCTAAGGAGAATGGGGAGTGCAGACAGGTGAATCAGGAGTCCTGGCGCGCTCAGATGCAGTGGGCTGGTCTCACAGTGGCTGGTTTAGACACAGAGCCAGTAGCCTTGCTGGCTAGCAGGACAGGGAAGATGCAAAGGATTGTTAATCCTCACTGCCAGCTGCCGCGAGCGAGCCAGCTTCTCGTGTAAGGGCTTGCCTTCCATCTAGACTCAGCTGCTCCCCACGTCCCTATAAAGAAGGGCAGGCACCCAGTCTAAGTGTGGAGGGAAGGGGCGGGGCGGGGAGGGGATCAGAAGCTAATTATGATCCAGAGATGAGTTTTCCCAAGTCAGTGAGATTGCTAAGTTTAGAGGGGAGTGGGCCTAATGTACCTGGAGATTGTTAGGCTGGATGTACCTGGCTGCCTCTCGCGATCCCAACTGGCATGGACCCTTGGTTACTAGAGAATGGAGACCACGAGCTCTCTGGGTGGGTTAGCCATGTGACTACAGAGCCTGCCACGGGTTCGCTCACTTTGCCCTCCTACCACACGGAGAATCCTTTTTAAAAAATGTTTGACTATTTTCACCAAAGGCTCCAGAGCTTGCTTCTTTGCAGACGAGCCCAGCTGGCAGGAGGGGAGAGTCCCGAGTGAATGTGGCGGATTGTGGTAAGAAGGGTGATCTGACGGGGCTGGAAGAGCAAGTTGTGCGAGATCCGGACTGGGAGGGAGGATGAGCCCGAATGTAGCCAGGCCGGCAAGTCAGCAGGATGAGTGGCATTTGGAGGCTACTTTGCATTCAAATATTTTGTTGTTGGTGTTGCCGTGTTTGTTTTTTTAGTTCCTGGGAGGTGCCCATGCTCAGCTGTGAGCTGAACGGTTGTTGGTTCAGGGCTACCCTCAGACACCTTTAAAGAACGGCCTGGCCATCTACTTCTGCAAATCAGCCCCTGGACACAGTTCTATTCTGATACCCACGAGGTGGCCAGGAGTCAGAATCAACTCAAAGACATTGTGTGTGTGTGTGTGTGTGTGTGTGTGTTGCTTTGTGAGGAGAGATCCATACCAAAAAAAATCAACCTCACAGAGTCGATTCTGACTCATCCCAGGACTGTTGGGCTTGAGTCATTGTCCTTGATGCTTAGACACCCAGGGACAGCCGTGGTTGGGAAACAGCTGTTTTCTCTCTGCAGGACAGCACTCCAAATTGCGGTGTGTGTCACAATCATTTTCACTAATTGTTCTCCTCAGCAGCCCTGCCAGCAGAACCGTCCCTGCACGGTAATTCAGGGGACTGGTTCGGAACACACGTCAGATTGCTGCTGACTCAGCCGCACATCCCCACGCCTCGAGCTTGTGGATTCACATTCACATCAGGGCTTGGCTTCTCTTTAAATCCTCCACTTCCTGAAATGTTCACCAATGTGTTTTTTGGTTCTTCGGAGACAGATTTCTTCGAGGCTGTTTTCCAGTCCCTGAATCTAATCTTTTTCCATTTATTCTTAGAAATACTATCATCCGTTTCCCCTCTAGGCCTCCTTGCCATTCTCACCTTGCCATTCTCACCTGCTGGGGTTCGCTGTCTCAGTCGTCGCGACCCCGTGCGCTACAGAAGGCAACACTGCCCAGTCTCCCACCGTGCTCCCAGTTGTTCTTATGCGTGAGCCCATGGCTGCAGCCACTGCGCCAATCCGTCTCCTCGAGAGCCTTCCTCTTTCTGCTGCCCCTCCAGGGACTGGAGTTTGGTTTGTCCTTCTGGCTGGCCACGGCACTTTCGACATTCTTCGCTGGCACCATCGATCACATCCATCGATTCCTCGTCAGTCTTCCTTATTCCATGTCCAACTTTCACATGCGTCCGAGACAACTGAAAAGACCATGGCTTGGATCAGGCCACCCTTTGTCTGTGGTTCTGAGCTGATCCTGGGGGCTTTAGGGACCACTGCAGGTACCACTTGGGATGGAGCCTGACGTTCAGAGCCACCCTGGCTGTGGGGTCATGAAGGAGGAAATGGGAGGGATAAATTAACACTAGTTTCCTGGGGCACATCATTGTGACACATTTCTATTTCTTCAACAAAAATTCGAGACACCATTTACACTTACCTCCTACCATTGATGCTTTTATCCATTGAACAAGACAAATATATATCCAAAGCAATTTTCTTCTAAGCCTTCTCATCTTGAAATTCTCTGTGTGGTATACCTGTCTCTATAGATACACATCAATTTGACATAAATCCCAGTAAATCAGTTTCATTCATGAAAGGATTACTTCAGTAATAAATAGAAACATAGTTAGCAATTTCGTGAGAAAGACAAACATCAAATGTAAAGACAGGCAATGCAACTGAGATTGTCATGCTGACCGACCCAAGTGACCCTTAGGAGGCATCAAACCCAGTATCTCAAATGTATAATATGAAATATCATATTTTATATAAGTACATAGCATCACATAGTTTCCCTTATAAGTTAGTAGTGCATAATTATGTTGTTTTTTTAATTATGTTGTTTCTAAAGCAGATAACTTAAAAAAATTTTTTTGCAGATAACTTTTTAAAGAAAAGGTGTGGTTTTGTCCATGTGTCAATTTGACGTGTGTCCGTAGAGACTGATGGATAGGAGATGTCTGTGAACCTCGTGTTGAACATGGAATGCTGTTCATTATGAAACTCTCTTTCAGGTTCTGCATCACGCTCTCTGCGCTCATGCTCTTGACCCAGAGGGTCACGGCCCTCTCCCTGGATGTTTGTGAAGGGAGAGTCGAAGCAGCTTCAAGAAGCCGCAGGACCCAGAGCTGTTTGTCTGAGTACCTGCGCCAGGCACTGCCCTATTTCAGCTACTTGCTCTTTTTTCCTGCCCTCCTGGGAGGCCCTCTTTGTTCCTTCAGAAGATTTCATGCTCGTGTTCAAAGGTCCAGGCCTGTGTGCCCAAGACAGTGTTTCTGGGCTCTGGCCTGGCAGGGTGTGCAGATTCTAGGACTAGAGTGCCTGAAAACAGCCGTGCAGTGGGTGGTCAGTGCAGGAGCGGGACTGAGGGATTGCCAGCAACTGGGGTGCATCTATGTCATGTGGTCCACAGCCGGCCTCTTCAAACTCACCTACTACTCCCACTGGGCCCTGGATGACTCCCTCATCCAGGCAGCAGGCTTTGGGTCTGAGTTGGGTTGGAGCGGTAGTGAGGAGGATCCCGGCCCCGATGCGGACATATGGACCCTGGAGACAACCCATAGGATATCCCTGTTCACCAGGAAATGGAACCAAAGCACGGCTCGCTGGCTCCGTCGGCTCATATTCCACCGCAGCCGGGCCTGGCCCCTGGCACAGACATTTGCCTTCTCCGCCTGGTGGCATGGCCTCCACCCAGGGCAGGTGTTTGGTTTCTTCTGCTGGGCCATGATGGTGAAAGCTGACTACCTGATTCACACCTTTGCCGATCTGTGGATCAGATCCTGGCCCATGAGGCTGCTCTATAGAACCCTCTCCTGGGCCCACACCCAGCTCGTCATCGCCTATATCATGCTGGCTGTGGAGGTGCGGAGCCTCTCCTCTCTCTGGCTGCTCTGTTGTTCTTACAACAGTGTCTTTCCCGTGGTGTCTTGTATTTTGCTGCTTCTGTTATCAGGGAGAAAGCACAAATGGAACTGACAGCTCTTTCCCCGACCCTCGCTGTCCACATGCATCCTTCCCTAGGCGTGTTGTGAAGTGTCTGAGTGCCCTTGTAGTATCCCCTTTTTATAAGGAAACAGAGTTTAGAAAGTCTCCAGGACATCATTTTGAACCCCAGTGGTCCCGCCCCATCCCCAAGCTGGATAATGAGTTTGTCTTGTTGTTGCCCTTGTCTTGTTGAAGATGGTAAGATTCTCTTTAAAATTAAAAAAAAAGTCTTGATGGTGTCTATGCTTGACCTTTCTTTAATGCATATATTTCTAATGTGGCTGTTGTGACAGATTGTGTTATATCCCCCCAAATATATGTTGAAGTCTTGACCTGTGTTTTCCAAAGTAGGCAGCTCCATCCCCGGGCGGTGCTGGAATGACCCCGGCGGGCAGCTGCAGAAGCAGACACCTATACCCTATCCTGGATTGTGGAATATAATTCAAACGTTTTTCATTGCCAGGGGCCATGCTGAGAAATTGTTTTTCTGTTTGTTGAAGGTATTTGGGAGCAGGGTCCTTGCAGATGACAAGCGAACGTGAGGTCATATTGGAGTAGGCGTGGCTCTAATCCAATGCAGGTGGTGTCCTTATAAAACAGTGAAAGCACAAGCGGCACTGAAAAGCCACCCAGAGAAGAACACCTCGTGATGAGGGTCTGAGGTTGGAATGACGCTGCCGTCAGACCAGGGGCTCTCCCAGTAGAGAGAGTGGAGGATCTTCCGAGCCCTGTCGGCATTCTGAGCTCTGACTTCTAGCCTCCGGAGCTGTGAGAACACAGTTCTGGTATTTGAGCCCCCGTGACCAGAATGGAAGCCGCAGTCCCTTCTAGAACCGAGTCCCAGAAGTGATACATCCCTGCTGCCCTGGGAGCTCCTTCACGCAGAGCAACCCTGTTCAAAGCAGGAGGCCACCGACTGCACAGGAGTATGAAAACCAAGAAGTGAGGATGAGGGGGGTATCTTCTAAGCTGTCTATCACATTGGCTTTGGTAGTTTTTATTTTATTAGGTATTGGTGGGAGAAAATTCATTAACCTGACTTCATTCTTCTGTATTTACCCAGAAGTATTTTGTACTTGTTTTAAATGTACATTTTCAAGCCTATACAAAAGTAGAGAAAAAATATAATGAACTCTCATGTTGCTATCATTCACCTTCAACAACATTCACTATGTGGCCAATTTTGTCTCACTTATGGTCCCTCTATAGCTCCCTACCTCAGGTTATGTTAAAGCAAATCCAAGATATCATATCATGTTGTGTGTGGATATCTCTAAATGTAAGCACTCTTTTAGAGTAAAAAAAAAAAATAAAAGCAATGCCTTTCAATCAGTGCTCCAATGCACCCCATGCGGACTTAAAGAGCAAGGATGTCACTGTGGGGACTGTGGGGTGTCTGACCCAAGCCATGGTATTTCCCATCACCTCATGTGGGTGTGAAAATTGGACTTTGAATAAGGAAGCCTGAAGAAGAATCTATGGATTTGAATGATGGTGCTGGTAAAGAATATTAAAAGGATAAAGAAATCTTGTCCAGAAACAAGCACAGCCAGAATTCTCTTTAGAAGCAAAGATGGTATGTTAGGTTGGGTTAACTAGAGAAACAAATCCAGTGACACTCATATATGTCTAAGAAAGAGCTTTATATCAAGAATTAATCAGATATAATAAAACATCCCGAACCAGTTCAACTCAAGTCCATAAGTCCAATACTAGTCCATAAGTTCCTCTTCAGACTCACACTGCCACACGCAATGATACAGAATGCAGGAAGATCACAGGCGGGCCAGCGGGTTCAGGATTGTGTGCAGCCAATAGCAGTGGCCGCATCACAGGGCTCATGCAAGTCTCAGGTGGCTCATCAACAGGAAGGTGATGGCAGAGAGAGAGAGAGAGAGCTAGGGGCTGGCCTCCAGAGAGTCATTTGTCTCAGTTGCACCTTCAAAGGTAGTCATTAAGCTGCAACCTGATTGACAGCTAAACTTCACCCTTATCTTCTTACAGGTGCCATGTTGGCACAAAAAGCCTAACTATCACAGATGGCAAGACTTCACCTCATATACTTTGGGCATGTGAGCCAGTGGCTGGAAGAGGACCGCCAGCCTGGTACAGTGGAGGGGATGAAAGGAAGACCCTGGATGAGGTGGCTGCACAGCAAGTTCTTCAAGGCCCCTTCCCTTGCCACAAGCAAGATTGTGTCGTGTGCGTTTTGCAGGTTGTTAACCTTCCTCCAGTTTTGATGTCACTCTCTTTTTCACAGTCCAGCTTCTTGGGTTATTTGCTCAGCATACAGACCGAAGAAGGTTGGAGAATAAGGATGTACCAACTAGTCCAATGAAATCAATCTTGTCAAAAGAGTCAGTGATCTGCCTGCCTGCGCATGTCTTATTAAACCGCCGGCAATGTTTGACTCAGTCGGTTACTTCTTTTTTGGTAACATGCTCTTGCTTACTTTGCGACAACCCTTTCTCCTGGTTTTATCAAAGCAAATCAAAGACCTAACTCCATTAGCTTGAGCTAAGAGGGAGAGGGGGTTACAGGAAAGACTGGGGTGTGGTCTTAAGTGGCCCTTATTAAGATAAGCTATTGGTGCTCTCTGGATGTTCAAAGTGCTTTCTTTGTCAGGCATTTCCATGGATTCCTCAAAGTTCTCTCTCTCCAGTTCTTGTGATGTCATTCACGTTTCCTCCAGCCAGCAGCTTCCAACTTACATCTTAGTCTTGGGCTCTAGCAGACCACCGCTCTGCTGAGTCAATTCCCCTCTAAGTGGCCCCTTGGGAAGACTCTCGTGCCAGGTAGCTCAGGCTGGTTTCTTTCTCCACAGACCACCTCCAGTCCATGGATAAATAGCCATGGAAATGCATGAGTCTCATTTTTGATGCATGTCTCTGCCAGCTCAGGATGGTGTATCTAAAGTTCTTATGTCAGTAACGATACCAAGTTCTATGAGTGGCTCCTTCATGCCCTTTTCACTTGGCTTGACAGCGGGCCGGCGGGTGAACAACCCCTCTCTTCTTTCAGTTTGCGGGAAAGGTTATCCAAGTGCCATCGTGACTTCGAAGAGGCACATCCTTCACTTTTCGCTCTCCTATTTTCAGAGGTAGGAACTGAGTGACTTCAGTTCCTTGACATGTTCTGCATAGGTGGTGGGCTAGGCTTGGTTGTCAAGAGACCAAAATCAGTGACACCCATACATCAAGAAGTAAGTTTATATCGAGAAGTTATCCTACTCTAGTCCAACTCAAATCCACGGGCCTGATGCAAGCCAGAAGGCCGGAGCCTGCTTCAGACTCATGTAGATGGAAGCTGGTGAAGCAGAAAGGTAAAGTAGGAACCAGGAAGAGCACAGGTGGGTGGGTGGGTGCAGACTCTCATGGATCCAATGTTAACAGGACCACAACAGTGGTGAGCCAACAGCTCACAGGTTGGCTTCCAGGGTCAGCAGCTCACACATGGGGTTGCCTCTGGAAGCAAACACACAATCCCAGTAAGTAGGGAGGGTAAAGTGCCAGAGAGTTCTCACTGTCTCTTGTCTGTAAAGGCCACATGCCCAAGGAGGCATTACCAGACTTCCACCTGATGGTTAGGCTGGACTTTACTACCTTCATACAAGTACCATCAATTTAGCGTAAATCTAAACACTACAGGGGGCCTTCACCCTAAAGTGAAAGATGAAGACACAGTGGTACCTGTTGCATTTTAAAAATGGAAGACAGACATTCTCCTGCTTGCTGCGTCCCTGAGAGCTTCCGGAGCTCCGCCATGCCTTCATGAACCGGCATTCCGAATCATTCTATATGGCTGGCCCCCCACCCCCCCTATGAGATAGCAGCCTGCCATCTGACTTGCCCATCTTGGGTTGACCAGCTTGAGCCAGGAAAGCCAGTCTGGCGTCTGAACCTCCATTAAGGCTACAACAGATACTGCAAGTAGCTTGGCATGATCTGACCTCCAGTTTTCGGAGCCCAACTGCCCTCTAGTTTGTGGAATGGGAATGTATAAACTCTCGCCGCTGCATGAATCAGAAGAGCCCAGGCTGACACTTGACCTAAGAATCCGAGTCCCCTCCCAGCTTCTACAGGCCTTTGTTGAAAAGGACAGGAGTGTGACCACAAAGGACGCCAAAGGTTTCTGAGGAGCCAACGAGGAGCCCAGAACCTTTAGCTTTGGAATCAGCACCTTGGTTGTCCCCAGGCTGTGAGCAGACCCTGGTCTGGTCAACGAGCATAGGGGTTCCTGTGGGAGTGCCTTCATGGCACAAAGAGGTACAATCCATCCAGTCTCCCGGACCTTTCAACCCGGAGCTTGCTGGGGGATGAGGCCTCAGCCATTGTCACTATGGAGTGGCTGAACACACCTCTCTTCCTCCCTCTGTTCAAGGTAGCCCTTACTGGAAGACACATTGAAACACTGAAGGCCATGGTGGGGACCTGGCTCTCCATCTGCGTGCCTCTGGGGCCACTGATAGAGGCTCAGCACCCCACCCCCGGGACATTTAAAAAGCTGTGATGGATGGACTAGATGTTCTGCTTGCCCAGAAGGTTCGACCCAGAAGATGTCAACTGAAAGCTCTGGATTTTCGAGCAAAAGCAAAATCCCAGAACCTGCTTTCTGATAAATATGCCAAAGAATCTCTGTGCTCATCTGAAGACCTCCAGGCAGCCCAGCCCACGAGTAAGAGGGACCAAGAAGATGGGTCCATTTCAGAGAGCACTCCTATAGTTTCTGTGGAGTTGGTCCTAGACCTGCGCCTCAAGCAAGCCACCCTGGTTGACTCCCTCACCTTCCTCCTTGAAAGGGTGAAGCAGAGAAAGGGCCAGTTCCTTCTCTGTTGTAGAAAGCTGGAGATTTTTAATAATTACTAGAATTGGAACTATCGAGAAGATGCTGAACATGATGCAGTTGAACCGGGTCCAGGAGGTGGCAGTGAATCACAGCTGGGAACTATCCACCCTGGCCAGACCAGCTCCTCTCCTGGGCCAGATGGTTCATCTGAGAAGACCTGTTCTCTCTGGAATCATCTTGCACACCTGGAGGGAGGAGCAGGAGGTGAAGAATCTAGTTGCCCAAGCGGTCTCTCAGTTCCTCAGTCTACACCAGCTCTGGGAGGTCCTTTCGAATTCTGTTCAGCTCCTGGAAGGTCACCTGGACGAGATCAAGGGCTTGAAGAGGCCCTTGAAGAATGTCTGGCTAACCGAGTGCTCCGTTTTATAGTCTGACGACATACCTGTCCTTGTGTCCAAGCACCAAAGGCCTGAATTTGAGTGGTATCCAGTTGACTGGCTTCAATCCTCAGTTCCTCCAACTCAGCTGGAGAGAGCCTCGGAAACCCTCCACATCCTGGATGTAGGTCGCTGTGGGATCAGACTCCCAGCTCATGGCCATCCTGCCTGCCCTGGGTCGATGCTCTCAGCTCCGGCTCTTCAGGTTCTACGGAAACCCAGTCCTGATGGCTACCTTGAGGGTTTCCTGTGGTGCACCCTCCCCTCTGCAAGTTCCAACTCCGGGAGGTTGCTATCCCTCTGGAGTGTTACCGGCACATCCAAGGGCCTCTCCAACAGTGGACCTTCCAATGTATGTGGCGAAGCTGCAATGGATCCTCCAGGACGTAGGAAAGCGAAACAACCTGATGGACTGCCAACTGACCCCGATGTAGAAGATCATTCCGTCACCTGCATGTTCCGGAACTGATGCCACTCTCATTCTGTAAGGGGTTTTCCACCCTATTTATCATCCCGTTTATCATCCCGTCTGTGGAAGTTTGGTATATGTTTGTTAATGATGCTGGTTTGCATTATGGTCAAGAGAACTAGGTTATGTTCATTTTAATTTTTTTCCCTCTCAGCCATTATAAATTAAGTCACGAACTGCATAGAACAGTAAAAAAAGGGGACAGAAACCGTGGGGGAAGGGACACAGCTGTTGGTGTAAGATATGAAAATAATAATTTCTAGTTTATCTAGGGGTCACGAGGGTGCAGATGGGAGGGAAAAGAGGAGCTGATACCAAGGGCTCAATAGAAAATAAATGTCTAGAAAAGAATGATGCAACATATGCACAAATGTGCTGGATACAATGGATATACAGATTGTTGTAAGAGCTGTAAGAGCCCCAATAAAATGATCTTTTGATAAAAAATAAAAATGGAAGAAACTTGTGTGAATTCTATTGCATTTATCATCATTATAATAAAAATAAAATAAATTTGTATTTTAAAAACTATTTAAAAGTATCCAAAAATATCTAGTTAACATTTTAGTGTATAGGCTTTCTGCATTTTCCACAAACATACCTCTGGATTGTATACCTATGGTATATATATTTTTTCCCAAATTAGGATAATCATTCATGTTTCATAACTAGCTTAACAATAGTATTATAAGAACTTTCTTATATTTTCAATGGGTTTTTAGTAACAGTATATATGGCATATTTAATCAATATTTCATTGCATAACTTTGACATCGTTGCAATTTTTTATTACAACTATTAACATCAGAGCAAAGTTCAGCAGTTCGGAACCACCAGTTACCAGAGAATGGTGAGGTTTTCTAATCCCGTAAAGAGTTACAGTTTTGGAAACCACCCAGGGCAGTTATACCCTGTTCTATGATCTCACTATGAGTGGAAATTGACTCAATGGTAGTGTGTGTGTGTGTGTGTGTGTGTGTGTGTGTGTGTGTGTGTGTGAGAGAGAGAGAGAGAAAGAGAGAATTAACATTGGGATAACCATCTTCTGTCTCTGATTAGGAATAATATGTAGGGTGATAGTCAATCAAATGATATGCATACTTTAAAGACTATCATATTTTAACCAAATTACATTTTAGAAGGTTTATACCAGCATACACTCCTACTTAAAATCTACCAGTGTGCTAACACTTTCAAATCATAGCCTCAGAAATCTTATAGAATAATTCTGCTCTGCTCTATAGAGTTGCTACGAGTTGAAATCAACTTGTTGGAAGGGGGTTCATTTTCAGTACCTGAGTATAATTGCTTAAAATCACTGAGAATTAAAATTTCATAAAAATATTTACAATTTGGGTGAAGAAAGCTGATGGTGCCCTGCTATCAAAAGATATAGTGTCTGAGGTCTTAAAGGTTTGAAGGTAAACAAGCGGCCATCTAGCTCAGAAGCAACAAAGCCCACATGGAAGAAACACACCAACCTGTGTGATCACAAGGTGTTGAAGGGATCAGGTATCATCAAAACAAAAAAATCATATCATTGTGAATGAGGGGAGTAGTGCAGAATGGAGACCCAAAGCCTATCTGTAGGCAATTGGACATCCCCTTATGGAAGGGTTGTGGGGAGAAGACAAGCCAGTCAGGGTGCCGTGTAGCAAGGATGAAACATACAACATTCCTCTAGTTCCTAAATGCTTCCTCCCCAACCCTACTATGATGATCCCAATTCTACCTTACAAATCCAGCTAGACCAGAGGATGTACACTGGTACAGACAGGAACTGGAAACATAGGGAATCCAGGACAGATGATCCCTTCAGGGCCAGTGGTGAGAGGGTGGAGGGAGGGTGGGGTGGAAAGGGGTAACCAATTACTAGGATCTACATATAACCTTCTTCCTGGGGGACGGACAACAGAAAAGTGGGTGAAGGGAGACGCCAGACAGTGCAAGATATGACAAAATAATTTATAAATTATCAAGGGTTCATGAGGGAGGGAGGGTGAGGGAGGAAGGGGTAAAATGAGGAGCTGATGGCAGGTGCTTAGGTGGAGAGCAAATGTTTTGAGAATGATGATGGCAATGAATGAGTGTCCGTGTGTCTTGGCATCAATCTTGCACTGAGTTTAGCAGAGTCTCAGTACAGGGACTCCCAGTCAAAGGAGGCACTGTATTCCTCTCTCAGCTCTTCTTTCTTGGTAGTAGATTCCTCCTACTCTGCTTGCCTTTCAAAAGGCAATGTCGGTTATATCCTAGAGAAACCCCCCTTAAGGCTGTGGCCTGAGTAAGGGTGTTGTATCGTCCCTAGTCCCTTTGCAACAGATTGACGGCCATGTGAGAGGGTAACACCGGAGGGATTACGTGATACATGACTGACACATCATTTTCTTACATAAGGGCCTAACCACTGAGAATCATGGCCTGCCGAGTTAATGCATATTTTGAAAGACACAATTCAATCCATGAAAGTGACCTAAAGTATATTTTAAAAAGAAGAAATTACATTCACTGTTGTTGGGGGCGATTCTGGCACATAGTGATGCTACAGGATAGAGTAGAACTGCTCCGCTGGGTTTCCGAGGTGGTAAACATTATAGAAGCTGACTGAGAAGTCTTTTTCTGTGGATCTGCTAGTGTGCTTGAACCTCTGACCTTTCATTTGCAGCTAAGTACTTAACCACCGCATCATTGGGGCTCCTTAGTAGACAGATGCTTAGATTTTATTTATTTAATTAATAACCTAAATCATGTCCCCAAACCACTGACATTGAGTTGAATGCCACAACATATACATGCTTGTTTGATCATTGAGGTTTTTATTCAGAAGTCATCTGTTTATGTCTATTTGCTATTTATTTCTTGGGCTTTTCATGATTCCCTTATTACATAATTTCTGTATCAGTCTTCAAAAAGCTTGTGGGGAATTTTTTTTTTGTCTTTAGCTATCTTTACACAAATTTGTTGAAACCCTCTTATATTTATTTATAAGACTTTTTTAGAAAAATATTTTTCTTTCTATAAAGCTAATTACAGGGAGGGGGGGAAAGGGGAGGGGGAAAAAGCTAATTACAAAAAGTAAGTGGGGTGCATTAAGTGCCTGTATATGCACCACCAAACTTAAATGAAAGATCAACAAACAAACACTTGAAGGAGCCACCTTGGTGAGCCACACCATGCCATCTTCCATAGTAAAGTCTCCAGTAACGAAGTGACGGGATGCACGTGGCAACCCTAGAACCTGAGCATCACAAAGGAGAGTAAGTGATTGAACTGAACACCAACTAGTAGGAGAAACGGAGCGGACACAGCACACGAGGAGAAAGACGGGTCAGGGGAACTCTGCCCGTCACCCAGCTCAGCATGCTCATGTTGAGTCTGCCAGTAGCTATCTCAGATGAAGAGCTTAGGAAGGCAGCTTTACAGCCCCCCAGCCAGAGAAAGAGAAACTGAGTCCACATCCAGAGGGAGGCAAAGGGAGCCAAACATATTGGGGATCTAAGGAGGGAAAGCACAGGAAGGAGGGCAAGAATTTGAGAGATCCTGGAGTCCACTGAGTAGGAAGCTCGACAGTAGTGGTCCCTGACCATTTAGGTGGGTGGGACACATGAAGTACTAGATTCCCCACTTGACCAGACAGGTAGCCACCCCCTCTTTGTACTTGAGTGGGATCAGGTCCCTATCAGTGACTACAGCAAATTGGAAGTGTCCAGGCCTTGACCAATAACCCTTGGAGTGTACTTACCTTAACCCCTACACTCCTGGTAACTAAAAGAAAAAGCTTCCTATCTCCATAGCCCTGACTTCCAAGTACTGTACTTCAAGCACCCCCTCCCATTTCTTCTCTCGCACCAAGTCCCATCTGTTATCTTCCACCTGTGTCAGTTGCAATAACCCCCACGTGTCCGATGGCCAAACACCCTGCCCACTCAACAAGTGCCACTGCCTGCTCTTGTGCCACCAGACTGATGACAGATAGTGACCAGTACCTGCTCATCCCACCCAAGCCACGCAACACGGTCAGCAACTGGACACCTGCGCTCTAGCACTGCCAGTTATTGCCCAAGGCACCCACAAACAGGTTAGGAAAGCTCCAGTGTTGCCACACTACCGACAAACACAGCTCACCCACTCTGATCATCAGCTGAGTCAAAACAAAATAAAAAATGTAACAGAACAAACAAGCACATAATCAATCAATAAAATAACACCTTAATGTCTTGGAGACAATCAACCAAACCAAACCAAACCAAATTCACTGTTGTTGAGTCGATTCCAACTCATAGTGACCCTGTACAGCAGGGTACACCAGCCCCTGACTCTTTAAGGGAGTGGAAAGCCTCACTTTTCTTCTGTGGCACCACTAGTGGTTTTAAACTTCAACAGATAAACATGACACCACCAGGGGGCCTTTAGAGACAATAACCTAAACCACACTCACGGCCATTGAGTCACTTCTGGCTCAACAGTTCCATAGGAGAGGGTAGAACTGCCTCTGTGGGTTTCCAAGACTAACTGTTGACCTTGTGATTAATAACCCAATGTATAAGCACTATGCCACCAATTTCACACTGAAGTTGTTGGTAAAATTCTTCAAATTCATCATCACAAACTTTAGTGGCCAGTGAATAAATTAGAATTGAAGAACGAACTGAATTTCTTCATATATAGATAGATATTATCCTGTCACAGGCAGCAGCACTGCAGTTCAAGACAGATCTTGAAATGTCCTTTTTGATGATGAATTGGACCCCATTTCTCTTGAATCCATCATTCCTAGCAAATCTTTAAGACCCCAGATGCTGTAGCTTTTGATAGCCAGGCTCCCTCAGCTTTCTTCACATTTGCTTATGCACCTACTTTGTCTTCAGTGATTGTGTTGGGAAGGTGAGCATCATGGACTGCCAATTTAATAGAACAAAGTATTCTTGCATCGAGGGAGTACTTGAGTGGAGGCCCAATGTCCATTTGCTACCTTAATACTAAACCTATACATATATGCACATAGATCTATTTTCCCATCCTCATATATAAATATATTTACATATGTACATGTCTGTATTTAGACCTCTATAAATTCCCTTTACCTCCAATCTCTTTCCTCTATTTCCTTTTACTTTCCTCTTATCCCTCTATCATGCTCAGTCTTCATTTGGGTTTCAGTAATTCCTCTGTTACATTACCCTTGATCACTCCCTACCAGGCCTCCTAAACCCTCATCACCGATTTTGATCACTTGTTCCCTTGTCCCTGCGTTTGTTAACACCACTTCCTTGCCTCGCCCCCTCCTTTCCCATGTCCCCCGGGAACTGTAGGTCCCATTGTATTTTCCTCCAGGTTGTTCGTTTGTTAACACCACTTCCTTGCCTCGCCCCCTCCTTTCCCATGTCCCCCGGGAACTGTAGGTCCCATTGTATTTTCCTCCAGGTTGTTCATCCAACCTATCTTACTTAGACCTGTGGAGATAACATGCACAAAAACAAGACAGAGCAAAACAAAGCAGCAAAAGAAAACAACAAAAATCCAAAAAGCCAATGACAAAAACAACAAAGAAAAGCCTGTCATTAGTTCAAGGACTGTTTGTTGGCCTTTAGGAGTGTTTTTCGGTTGAGTCTGAAGGGGTGCCAAGCCCTGAAACCAAAGTCTATTTTTGGTATTCCCTGGGGACTTCGTTGCCCTGTTCTCCTTGCTGTCCTGTTGCACGCCCTTAGTGTTTTGCCTTGGTGTGGTGGGATCAGATCGGGTGGAATTCCCACACTGTGTCTCCAGTGTTGTCCCCTGCAGGGCTATGGTTCAGTGAGAGATGCTGTGTCTCACAGTGCGGCCAGCCATATGGTCTTCTCTGTGGATTGGCTGCTCTGAGTGGGAATATTGTCATCAGGACTTGGTGGGCCAGGATGTGCTCCACTCTCTCTTCCTCCCCCTTCATTTGCTTCCATGTGCTCTGATCAGATATGTCCCTCTCCCCGAGCTGCAGCTTCAGTGCTGTCCTCTGAAATAAATTCTTCTGAGGCCAGTGGATTCTTAAAGAATTCCAGTGTTTCTCATCTTCAGCTTTGTTCTTCTCAGTTGCCTGCACCATGTGTCCGCTGTCCTCTCCATCAAAAGGTCCTGGTCATCAGTGATGGCAGTCTTGTTCTCCTAGCCACAGCAGGGATGTTGGGAACCCTGGGCATCAAGGTCACAAGTGACTTCAATCGGAGGAGTACCGTGGAATGCAGGAGGAATGCCAGCGAGCTCAAGCTTGCCCAGCAAGTTGTAACCCTTAGCGTGGCACATTGCCTTTTACAAGCCTAAGTGAGGACACCAGGCAGGTCGTCTGAGGAGGCTGTGAAGGTCTGCGTCTGCGTGGCAGGAAAGATGCTTTTGTAATTGATGAGAAGTCAGGACTCCGCCGGCAGTTTCTGTATCAAGGGAAAGAGGAGTGACATCCTCTGAGGGCTGCACATCTCACACATTTTCAAAGATTTCTTCAGGAAAGATAGCTGCCAGGACAGCTGGACCACAAGCAACAGTCTATGCTCTGAATGACAGACACAATGGTGTCAGATTCATTGTCATAAAGGACATTTCAGGATCTATCTTGAACTACAAGATAGGGACTGGTGGTTGATGCTCGTTTAATTCTTTTCCACTGAAAATAATCTTGAAGTTGTTGAACTGCCATGTTTTTGTTAGATGCTGTTAAGCCAGTTCTGATTCAGTGACCCCCGTGTAAAACAGAAGATGATGTCCTGTCCCCGCACCATACCAACAACCCTCCATATTCCCAACAATGCTGGAGCCTATTGTTTCAGCCATGGTACCAATCTATCTTATCCAGCACCAATCTATCTTATCCAGCAGTCTTCCTCTTTTTTCGAAGACCTTCTTTACCAAGCTGATAGGTTAACATCTATGTCAACTTGAGTGGGCCAGGATTCTCAAAGGGTATGATGTAGCATGTTGTGGCCAATTCTTGGTATGGATTGGCAGTGTGCCAAAGCTCTCTTTCTGCTGGATCTGGTTTATTGACCTCCCATTTTTTCACCTCTAATCCCAGGAGCCATCAACAGACTCCCAGCCCTGGGTTCACTTGGTCAAGGTCAGATTCATTCAGCTCTGTGCCACTTCCTGATTCTGGTTTTCAGCCCTTGCAACTACAAAAGTCAGGAGAAGCCTCCTGCTCCTGCTTATATCTGACCTACAGACTTGAACTGGACTGAACTTACCCACCTCTACAACTGCGTAAGCCATTTCTTGATAGTTGTTTCCATGTACATATATATACAAGTCATTTGTTTTGCTTCTCTAGAGAACCCAAGCATGATGTCCTTCTCCAGGGACTGGTTTCTGACATGTTAAAAGTATGTGAGACAAAGCAATGAGGTAGAGGGCTTGTGTAGTGTCCACGAAACATACACCACTCCCTCTAAGCATACATCTTAAAAGCTCCTTCAACAGAAGAGATCTCACTTCAGCTGCAGCCAGTTTTTAAAAATCTAGACAGGGGGAGATTATTATTCAGTTGCTCCCCTACAAGATTGTGCCAAGTTTACCCCAATCTAACGTCCCACCAGTGTGATAAGGAAACCACACTGGAAATTCAAGCAGGGAAACAGGTTGGCAAGATGGTGCCACCCAAGTGTCTGCATCCTTTCTTCTGCCTGCTGACCCTGGCCGGGCTACCAAGTGGGCTTTCAGCAAGGTCAAAGTTTTACCTTTGGGAGCCAACAAATAGCAAACCCGATTGGCTGAAAGTCGGGCTGTCCTTGGGCTCCACAGTCTTCCTGTGGGCCTGTCTCATCAAGCAACATAATGAAGATGTTTTAGAGTTTAAAAGAAGAAATGGGTTGGAATAAACTATTGAAATATTGATATAGTCTGCTCCCTGGAGTGACTGCAGGAATTCTTGTGGGTCCACCAATCTTTTCAATGTAAATGAGAACAGTTATATGTGACTATGTCACCAGCATTTGTGTGTTGCAGCAAGTGAAAAAAAAAGTACTGCAGAAAAGGTCAACTTTAAGGCATAATATTAAAAGTGCTTCAATTTAGAAGGTACACTGTTTTAAATGTACAAGTTGAAAAGATTAGTTAATAGACAACATTCAATGCAAATTTAAACTACCTAAAAAAAAATCAAGATGAGAGGAAGAGGGCATGTATGTCTCGGAGAAGGTAATTAATCTATTGGTAGGTAAATGAGGAGGAGCAACCTCCCAATGGGAAAAAACAAAAACGCTTATCGCAATACTAAGTGGAACCCAAGGGGAGGATTTACCTAGTACTAGGTTCCTAACTAGACACTTTTGACCTAGTTTCTATGTAGCCCTGGGTGACCCAGTGTCTGTGTTCTAGACTCCTTAGACTTTCGATTCCATTCTTTTGAGGTGTGTTTCTTCATAGGTCACCAGAAGGGCCCTATGTGAAAACCCCAGTAAGTGAGCCGAGCTTTACCTCCAACTCACCTGTACCCTTTGGACTTAAGGCTGAACCTCCCTAGTGAGTGAAGCAGGTAGCTGTTAGCTAAGGACAAAGAACTGGCTGACGTTGGACTTTGGTTCAAATCTCTTGCCATGAGAGTGCCCAATGATTACAACTCTTGTTACAAACCATGCATCAATTGTATTCGACATATTCATACATATATTCCATCATTCTTTTCTAGACATTTACAAGACTTACTGTTAAGTTGGCAATACTAAATTAAGCAACAGATTTCATGTAATCCCTTTCAAATTCTTTCTGACTTCTGATGAAATTGACAGACTCCCAAATTCATATGGAATTGTAAGAGACCCACAGTAGTCAAAACAACCTTGAAAAGTAAAAATTTTTCAAGTACAGGAAATAAAAAAAAAGAGAGTGCCCAATGAATGGTGGCCGGGCACTGGGCTATACTTTGTTTTTAACATCCCCCTTGCCGCTAGAGAAACCCTGGTGGCACTGCTGGGCTGCTAGTCAAGGCTGCCAGTCAAACCCACCAGCCACAGCATGGGAGAAAGATGAGGCTGTGTGCCCCCATAAGGACCGGCAGCCTCATCTTCCAGGGAGCAGCTGGATCGTGTGGTTAGCAGCTCATGTGCAGCCCACCATCCCACCAAGGCTCTTAGTCTTGCTAGGGCGCCTTTAAAAAGGGTCCACGCAATTCCACTCCTAAAGACAAACTCCGAAGAACGGAAAGCAAGTATTCCACAGATGCTTGTGCACCAGGGTTGTTCTTTTCAGCTTTAATCACAATAGCTGGGGGAGGGGCAGGCAGGGAGTCCAATAGCTGGGACGGAGTGGGGGGACAATGACAGGGAGTCCACCAACAGATAAATGGATAAGCAAAATGATACATGTTGTTTTTTCAGACATAAAGAGAAATGAAGTTCTGTGACAGGCTACAACATGGATTACCCTAGATAATAACATGCTATGGGAAAGGAATCAGACACAAAGGTCACGTTTATCTGATCCCATTTCTATCAAAGTCTAGAATAAAGGAAATGCACAGTGAGGGAGACCTGGAGGGCTGTTACTGGATAAGGGGTTCTATTTGGAGGGATGCTTGCGGAGTTCTGGTATTAGATAGTGGTAGTGCTGCACAACTTTTAATATGTTTTAAAAACCAATGAATTGTACACTTACAAAAGTGAATTTTATGTCATGAATTATATCTCAAGAAAGCTATTTAAGAAAAAAAAAGTCCCATCAAAATCGACTTCTGAAGAGATATACTAGGCCTATTCAATTCAAGGCAGAGTAACCAGCCAAGGCAGTAGGATAATCTTGATAGAGTTTCCACAAAGGATATAGGAGGATAGTGAGGATTATGAGATCTGAAGAAAATTGAAAATTGCAATGATGAGAAAAATAGATCACCTGAAGCAATTTGGGAAACAAATTCACAGGTAGATAGTAGAGTTCAGTGAGCCGAGCTCCCCAGCTCAGCCTCTGGTGTAGGGGGGGTTGGTGTGGGGGCAACCATGTGAGTGTCTACATGGGTACTGAGAAGTAATGATTTCTGTTCCAGGCCCGCCTGCCAGGCCAGGGCATGGTGTGTCCACCACCATCGCAAGGCACTTCTATTCTGTAAATCGAAATATCATCAAACTTGACAAAGAAGTGGAATCCTCTCAAGGTCAGGTGGCCTGAAGCATCCCAAGAAGCAGCTGGGAAAGGGCTTACAGTGGATAATCCACCGGAATACAGAAAGTGAAGAAAGGAGAAAACTATGGGTGAAACGT
This sequence comes from Tenrec ecaudatus, assembly GCF_050624435.1. Classification (NCBI taxonomy): domain Eukaryota; kingdom Metazoa; phylum Chordata; class Mammalia; order Afrosoricida; family Tenrecidae; genus Tenrec; species Tenrec ecaudatus. The sequence continues at coordinate 110,047,872 of NC_134537.1, forward strand.
GAGGGCAAGCATGGAGAGCTGCCGACATAAAGCAGAAACGTCAAGCTACTCTCACAACGAAGCCAGTAAAGACAGATGAAGAGCTCCAGAAAGCCCGGGGCATCAAAGAAGTCAAGCATGTCTCTGTCTTACCTGGGCAACCTCTGCAGGCGAAGGGGAGCAGCTGGAACATACAAGGCTTCAACAACTACATACAAGGGGACGTGAAATATGAAGTTGCTTCTTAAAAACCTAGCTGTCTGTAACCATTTCTCATATGTGCATTTCTAAGTGATTTTTTACATCAGTTCACTCAAATGAAAGAGGATGAAAAATAAATCTTATACTGCGATCTGTAAAACATCAGATGTCATGGATGTTCAATTGTATCCTAGTATTCAATATTCACCGATATACCTATGTAAACCTTTAAATTTTGATTACAGAAGTGAACTGTGGGCACAAATGGTTGTTTGGATAATGGCACTAAGCAGCATTCACGTGATGACAAAAAACCATGGCTAATGATACTTAAAACTTTCTTTGCAGTAAAATACTCCATTCATTGTTAAGAAGGGGTGGGCTACAATAAGGAACTAAAAGTCTATGAAAACTGGCTTTATAAAACTTCCCCCCCCCAAAAAAAAAACAAAAAACTTCCCCCCAAAGATTTGTTGTTTCATAGGGTCTTAGAACGTTGTAACTTCATATACTGCAGCCTGTATACTTCGTTGGCCAGTTGTGAATCTCGAGGGTGAGGGCTGAATAGCCTTTCTCTAAAGTGGCACTAAATTTGATTAATTCCCATCTTGTAGAATATTGTTTTGAGATTTCTGGCAGAAAAAGCTTTATTTTTTCCAATTAGCTTTGTGCTAGCAGAGCAATCCCAGCGTTTTTAAAAAATTGATTTTTTTTTTACATTTTATTAGGGGCTCATACAACTCTTATCACAATCCATACATATACATACATCAATTGTATAAAGCACATCTGTGCATTCTTTGCCCTAATCATTTTCAAAGCATTTGTTCTCCACTTAAGCCCTTTGCATCAGGTCCTCTTTTTTTCTCCCTCCCTCCCCGTTAGCCCCTCCCTCATGAGCCCTTAATAATTTATAGATTGTTATTTTGTCATATCTTTCCCTATCCGGAGTCTCCCCCCCTTCTATTTCATTTTAAAGGTACTAAAGAAAGCTTTTCTGTATCTACTACTTAGGAGAAAATAGCTTCCCAATACCTATTACTTGAGTAGGAGATATATTTAATTAAAGTACAGGTAGTCCCTGACTTACAACACGGCTCCATCCCAACGCCGTCATGTCAGTTCTGGTATGCTGAATACTTCAAAACAAAGTCATTTGACCACTCCCTGTAAATGCTCTTCCTTTCCCCTGTTTACCACATAAAAACTAGTTGCTTCTCCAAGGACACTCGGGCCTTTTTTCTGGAGATGCTGTGTGGGCTCCATTTCACAAAATCCGACTATTCCTTCAGGACGATCTGTGTCTCATTTTCTAATAGACCCCCCAGTCCACTGTTTTCACTAAGACACGAATGTCCTGTAGCTCAGCGAATTAGTAACAAAGAAAGTTAGGGTGCTGGGAACACACACGCATTTATAAAAGCCAAGCCAGCAAAAAACACAATTCCAGAAAAATATGGGTCTGAAGCAGGTTTAAGTAGAAGGAACTAATTAACACTGGTAATCCTTAATTAATTTGTAATGTTACCAGGGAAATTAAAAATGTTTTAATATACTCTATGAAAACACATGAGGGCATGATCCACACAGTATTTTTATTAAAATAAACGCTAGTTCTTCAGGGGTTCGCCTTCCATTGTTGTGACAAGTTAAGTTCTCTTTCCTGGGGGTGCTGTAAAGTAGGTGGCCAGTAGTTTAAGCTCCCTGCTCTCCACTGAGGAGCAAGGGTCAAACAGGTTTATGTAGAATACGAATTTTCCATGAGTTTTCCACATTATAAGGCATCCTGAGATAAACAATTTATGTACCACTCAGTAATAAGACTACATGGCTGCTTGGTAAACTTGGTGTGCTGATTTAAAGTCATCTGAGACCTACAGATTTAGTCACATTCCATAAAAACATTTTAGAGTTAACTTTCAAAATTCGGATTGTCTAAGCAACAAGATTGAAGTAGTACTAAGAACCTACAATCCAAATGTTCTTGTATGTATATTTCACTGTAATGATTTACTTTGTGTTCCTGAGCCACCCTTTAATATTTCAAAAATATTTTTATTTCTTTTGGAAATCATTTTATTGGGGGCCTCTTACAGATCTTGTAACAATCCATCATTCAATCAATTTAAACTTTTTTTTAACATTTTATTAGGGGCTCATACAACTCTTATCACATCCATACATATACATACATCAATTGTATAAAGCACATCTGTACATTCTTTGCCCTCATCATTCTCAAAGCATTTGCATCAGGTCCTCTTTTTTTTTTCCCTCCCTCCCCGCTGCCCCCTCCCTCACGAGCCCTTGGTAATTTATAGATTGTTATTTTGTCATATCTTGCCCTATCCGGAGTCAATTTAAACTTTTTATGTGTACAGAATACTAAAAACTAGACAATTTAGTTTAAGACTGTTTAATAGAGTATTTTACTACTCATATTGTGTACCACACAGAATATTTTCAGCTTTAGCTTTGCGATATATTTTAAAAATACCCCAATGATCTTATAACATGATCATATAGTTCTGAAAATTTAACACCCAGTAACTGTAACTGTTTTTGCAAAAGGCTACATTAAAGTATTACTTCTTCAGATTACCGTCTTTTTACTAAGCTTCAAAAATCAGAGGGCTTGATGGCAGTATAGTACCGCAGTTTCAATTTCCAATATGGCAGTGAAACACCTGAAAGTCTAACAGTGTAACTAAATGTCCTATTTACTTTTTTACATTAGAAAAGGTGAATGGAGAGCAAATGCTTTGAAAATGATTAGGGTAAAGAATGTACAGCTGTGCTTTATACAATTGATGTATGTATGGATTGTGATGAGAGTTGTATGAGTCCCCAATAAAATGTTAAAAAGGAAAAAAGAAAAGGTAAAAATGTACCTCAGAAGTAGAAGTGTGCAATATAGTTTCATTGCAAAAATACCCACAAATTGGTGGTGAGGTGGGAGTGGCAGACCTGGTAGGGAGTGATCAAGGGTAAGGTAACGTAAGGAAGAGGTATAGTTGTAACCCAGGTGGGGATGGAGCATGATAGTGGGGCAGGAGGAAAGTCAAGGGAAATAGAGGAAACAGCTAGGAGGCAAAGGGCATTTATACAGGTCTAGACAAAGACATGTACATATGCAAATATATATCTGATGGGAAATAGATCTATGTGCCTATATTTATAGGTTTAGTATTAAGGTGGCGGAAGGACCTTGGGCCTCTACTCAAGCACTCCCTCAATGCATGAATACTTTCTTCTATTAAATTGGCATTCTATGATGCTCACCCTTCCTGATACAACTGCTAAAGCCAAAGTGGGTGAACAAGCAAATGTGGTGAAGAAAGCTGATGGTGCCCGGCTATCAAGAGATAGTGACTGGGGTATTAAAGGCTTGAAGATAAACAAGCGACCATCTAGCTCAGAAGCAACAAAGCCCACATGGAAGAACACACCAGCCTGTGTGATCGCGTGGTCCTGAAGGGATCAGTTATCAGGCATCAAAGAACAAAAAATCATATCATTGGCTGCACACCTCCATGATACGATCGCTGAGGACAAACAGGTGCATAAGAAATGTGGCAAAGAAAGCTGATGGTGCCCAGCTATCAAAAGATATACAGTCTGGGGTCTTAAAGGTGAACAAGCGGTCATCTAGCTCAGAAGCAACAAAGCCCATATGGAAGAAGCACACCAGCCTGTGCGATCACAAGGTGTCAACGGGATCAGGTATAAGGCATCATCATCAAAAAAAATCTTACCATAGTGAATGAAGGGGGAAGTGCAGAGTGGAGACCCAAAGCCCATTTGTTGGCCACTGGAGATCCCCTTGCAGAGGGGTCTAGGAGAGATGAGTCAGTTAGGGTGCAATGTAGCACAGATGAAGAATACAGCTTTCCTCCAGTTCCTAAATGCTTCCTCACCCCCCACCCCGCCCCAACTACCATGATCCGAATTCTACCTTGCAAGTCTGGGTAGAGCAGAGGATGTACACTGGTGCAGATAGGAGCTGGAGGCACAGGGAATTCAGGGCGGATGATACCTTCAGGACCAGGGGTGTGAGGGGCAATCTGGGAGGGTAGAGGGAGAGAGGGTTGGAAAGAGGGAACCGATTATAAGGATCTACATGTGACCTCTCTGGGGGACGGACAACAGAAAAGGGGGTGAAGGGAGATGCTGGACAGGGCAAGATATGACAAAATAATAATTTATAAATTATCAGGGGCTCATGAAGGAAGGGGGAGTGGGGAGGGAGGGGGGAAAAAAGAGGACCTGATGCAAAGGGCTTACATGGAGAGCAAATGCTTTGAAAATGATGAGGGCAAAGAATGTACAGATGTGCTTTATACAATTGATGTATGTATGGATGTGATAAGAGTTGTATGAGTCCCTAATAAAATGTTAAAAAAATATCCACAAACGAAAACAGATATTTAAAATCTTTATTGTTTCATCATCAAAAGGTTTCTTTCCATAGTAGAATGGCAATGCTATTACCAGTGCATATCCTATGGAAAATTCCCACTCCAAGTAACTAGCCTAAAAATCAGAGACTGCGCTAGGTCCAGCTAGTGTGCACGATCCACGACGCAATGCTGCCAGTGCGGTGAGTACACTGAGAGAATATGCAGCTGTTAGGAAAAAGGGCACGGGCAAAGTGAATCAACAGTAGCAGTGCACTGCACTGACACCCTGAACAGAACAAGAGGAATAGAGAACGTGCTCCCTGTAGATCAATTAGGCCACAGGCACAAAGAGTTTCCGATTGCATCCAGAGCTGTCTAATTCATGGGTACCTGAATTCTCCGTTTTATGGAGGGTCATTAAGAGTCTAGAACAGTGGGCTTCCCAAAGTGGATGATACTGCTCTCTGGGGCACTGGAGTGATCCAGGGGTGGGGGTGGGGCCTGCAAAAGCAGATACTTATACTTTATCCTGGATTAGGGGCTACTACACAAAAGGTTTAATTGCCAGGCAGGCACTGAGTAATTTTTTTTCTGAAAAGGGGATGGGAGTTCAAATAAGTTTGGGAACTTACGGAGAACACTGTAACAACCATCTTCAGTGTAATGTGCACATGGTACAGCCACATGCTAGCATTTCATCTTGCTTTCCGTCTCACAGCTAAAAGCAACAACCTGTGTTAGACAATGAAATTTGTGGCTTTAGGCATCTTTAGTAAAAAGCTAAACAAATCCAAAATATGTTCCCAATCTCTTGAGCAATAAACTTCATAAAACAACAGAAGATAGCTCTCATGATTATTCGATTTTGTCTAAAGGCAAAACAGTTTTTAAGTACAATGAATACGCATACAAACAAATGCCCTTAACAAAATACTGTCAGACCAACTTGAACATTGTCACAACCCGCTCCTGGGAAAAAGTCCTGGTAACTGTGAGATGCAAATAATGACTACAATTGGACCAGGACTGGGCACTGGGAAATTTTTGGTCAAGTGTGTGTCTCAAGCTGTTAGACGGCTGAATTTGGCTACTTTGCATTAATTCACACAATAAATGCCTTTTAAAAGGAACAGCTGGCCTATCATTAGAAAATCAAAATAATGCACAGGAAACCTGTCCTAAATATTCTTAAATTACATATGATATAATCTTAGAGAAGGACAACTACAATTATCATGGTCTAAACCTTAAATTGTTAATGTATAAAGCATCTGCAAGACTAACAAATCTCTTGTTAATCGTGTCAAGGCCTTGCGGGACTTGGGGCACTCTGAATGTATGGCATAGCAATTATTGTCCAGGTAAGTTAAACACTTCTAATTTTGTGTTAATAACCTGTATTTGAGAAGTTATTTTCCTTAATATATATAATGTATAAAATAAGTTAAAAGGCGGAATCAGGGAAAGGCTTTCTTGAATATATGGTGCAAACATACAACTTTCCGTCATCAGTAGTTCCATGTATGTCCATTCTACCAATGGTAAAACATGAAAGGCTGATAGGAAAAAAAAAAAAAGAGAAAAGTTCACTTATAAATACAAACAGGATTTTAAAAAAATGGAATTTCATGGTTTCTTCCCACAATGCAATTCACTCGCTTTCTACTTTTAACTGAAAAAACAAAAACCGTATCTCAAAAATCAGTTTTCACACGCTTACAAGTTGAACAATAAACCCTTTAACAATTAAGGAAAACACTCCTTTGTAGCAGTTCCATAAAATAATTTCAATTCACAAAACACCTGCTGTTTATTAGTAAAACCTTCAACCCTTATTGAGGGCATGGGCATCAATACTTGGCCCCTCTGAGGTATAAATGCAACTAACATTTGCACTTAGTATTTATTCTGTAAGGTATGCCAACAGTCTCTGTGTTTGCATAAAGTTGGGAGTGATTTCATCCTGACTGATTGAAAACTTATTTTTACAACTTTTTATAATAACGGAGGTTAAATAATTTTAAAAGATGTACTCGGACCTATTAACACAGCCAACAGAATTCTGAAATTTTAACCAATGATAATGGTTATTACATTTTTAAAAATGTTTAACATTGTAGATTGAATTAAAAAAACAAAACAAAACCTGAACAGGAGACATAAATATTTAAATCCAGCAGGGCATCACAAAAAGGCATACTGTAGATGAGTGTGAAATCAAACTTTTCCAAACGAAAAAAAAATCCTTTTAATCCTCCAGCAAGTCTGTGAGACAATAGTCTGCTTCCACTGACAGTGAAAGGGGGCGCCTCGGACACCCCCAGGAGGCTCGCCCGTCCACTCAGCACACTGCCCCTCTCCTTTACATGGCGGCAACACGTGGCAGAGTGCATCTGATGAGAGTCCAGCAATGCTGCTTCACCACTGCTGCCAGCTGAAGTCATCATTGCTTCCGAAGACCAAGAAAAAGCCTAGGATAGTCGCGAAGATGACGGTGTTTCCTGTGAGAACAAGTGCACAAGCTCCCCACTCAATCTACAGAAACAAGATAGAAACACTCAGCTAATAGGTCAAAAACAGAGAAAATGAAAAGCAAATCAAGATTCTAGTTGTATAATCATGAACTCGAACAAATATGATTTGTCATAAAAACTAGTAATAGGAATGTTTAATCGTACTGAATGGTGTTTTGTTTATGCTTGGTTCCTTTAAAGCAGCGGTTCTCAACCTGGGGGGTCACGGCCCCTTTTGGGGGGGGTGTTTGAAGGACCCTTTCCCAGGGGTCGCCTGATTCACAACAGTAGCAAAATGACAGTTATGAAGCAGCAACGAAAATAATTTTAAGGTTGGGGGGGGGCACGGGTCACTACAACAGAAGGAACTGTATTGAAGGGTCACGGCATTAGGAAAGTTGAGAACCCCTGCTTCAATATGACAAAAAGTAGTGGAAGTATTCAAAAGCAGGCTTAACTCTGGAATAACAGGAGGCAGCACCGAATCCTACTTTTCTATTTATAAAGAAGCTTTCCCTAACTTTCCTTAGTGAAGCTAAAATTCTTTCTAAAGTAAGGTGACCGGATGTCCCGCTCTTGGCGGGACAGCCCCGATTTTTAACAATTTTTCCCGCATCCCATGGCGTTTTGGAAAGAATGCACGACAAGCTAGGGTACACGGTTCAGATGCCATGTGGCTATTTCGCCAGGATATGAGTTTTATCAATGGTGTCCTGCTTTACCAATGTTCAAATCTGGTCACCTTATTCTAAAGTCGATTTTCATCAGAGATGAAAATGACAGAGATGTATACACTGTTAAAGAAGCCAGGGAGCTAGCCTCTGTGTGCACATGGAAGGGCGCTCGGTTCCTGTCCTCCAGTTCCCAGTGGAGGAGTGAATCTGAAGGTGAGCCTGAGGGGGAGTTCTGAGTGTACGCCGCTCAGCCTCTTCTCTCTAAGACTTTCCCACCTGCAGAGAACACACAATCTCCCCAGTATGCTGTGTTTTATTTTTACTTTTTGAATGTGTCATCAAAATGTTATTGTTTGGTCAATAAAACATGATGACACTTGGAACTGGATCACTTGCCCTTTCTCTTATCTCCTCCCAGTTCAAAGTACTTGCATCTCTTAATAGCCAACATTCTCTTAGATTTGCAGTTGGGTTCAACACATTCAAGTTTCAGCACAATTTTCTTGTAGTTTCAGCTTTTTCTGGACACTGGCTTCGTCTGCCCCCCATAGCCAGTCTGCCTGTCCCAGGGCACACAGAGAATCTTTGCCTGCTTGTACTGCGTGCCACTTGTGGCGTTGGTGTTCAACACTCTTCTTACAGAAAAGTCTGTAGGTTTTAGTGCTGCCAGCACGAACATGCCCACGTTTTAAATTGGACAAGACAGGCCTCTGGTTATTGAGCACTGTCAGCTGATGCACGGAACCTTGAGAACCTAGCACGAGCCAGCCATCTGCTGCTGTAGACCCAGGCCACGCGCTCCAACAGCATTTAATCAGCTAACAAGTACAGTTAGATTTTCTGCTCTGTCCTCCAGGTCATAGGTCTCGTGTCTTTTTTAAGCTGTTTAACAGCAAGTTTTTGTTGGGGACAAAATTTAAGAGAGTCTAATATAAAATCACTAATTGAAGGAAGCATCCAAGAAGTTTACCACTTACCAGGTGTGCCCTGGCAAAAACAATGGGGAGTCCAAAAGCTGAGACGACAATGCCCGTTGTAAGAAATATGGCAAGTTCCTTACAAGCACTGCTCATCGCATCGGTATCGTCTACTAGTCTTCTTGCTATGCAGTACGGAATCGGCGAAAGGATGTAAAAAAACAGAACAAAGAGGGGCCAGTATTGGCTAGAAAAAGAAAAAGAAGTTAATGTAGTGTTTTGCTGTTCACACAGTTTTCCTACCTGCAAATATGCTTATCTTAAAATAAGACACAGGGGAATACTGCAAGGCACGAGACATGAAAAGGATTAAAAACAAGCTATAATATGAACAATGAAAAGGGAAATAACATTTTGGATTATAGTATCCTTAGAATACATTAAAATTCAATATATTTTCCTCATATTAAAATAAAATGCTTTAGAACAATTGCAATCAAGCCTTAAAAATCATTTTAAATTATAAAGAGGCATAAGGAGAATAAGGCAATTAAAGTAGTAATTCTTAAAAGTTCAAGAGTCATGCCCTTGATTTCTAATGCTAATATATAAATATATATATACATATCCTGACAGAGCAGCCCAAATAACCTCAACCTGCCATGCACACACATTTTCCTTAAGTCAGCAGGAATCCCCAAAATACTAAAATATGGAAGACTAATTGAAAGTCATATTTGGAAAAACTAACAAAGCAAAAAAACAAAGTCATATTTGAAGATCTTCACTCAGAAGTCATAAGAAAATGGCTCTGAGTCGGTAACCTAGTTAACTGTATTATGCCAATGTCATTTCCTGGTTCTGATAATACCCAGTGATAGCAATGGAAACACTGAAGGACTCAGGTGACTTCTGTGTACTGTTTTTGCAACTTCTTAAAGTTTAAATCATTTCAAGACAAAAAAGTTATCAAGAAATAGATGGCCTTTAAAACTGCTGTAAAAGAAAATACACATCACACTAGCCACACCAAAAACAGACCCCAGCAAAACCAAACTAAACTGAAACTCACTCATCACTGCCAGGGAGCCAGTGACCCCTCAGGACAGCCCAGGTTGGTGCCACGGCTGCCAACCTATAAGGGAGCAGGCAGCCCTCTCTTTCTCTAACGACAGGTTCAACTCTGACCTTGGGATCAGCAGCCCAACAGACAACCCGCTGCACCCCCAAGGCTCCTACCTCAGAGCAAAGATTTATTTACACTTCATGGCTTAATAAGTAAACATTCATGTTTATATTTTTCCTAAATATTATGACATGAATTCCAAATACTCTATAAGCCAAAAGAAAAAAATTTCAAATACAAAAGTGAAAGTGAAAACGACAAGTTCCCCACATCTCTCCAGCTTTCTGTCTCCCTATTGAACCGTGTCCCTCTCTGTTCTCTCTCCATGTGATGATACACACTGCGCACTTTTACTTATCAATACTTCCAGCTCTTCCTTCCCCTTTAAAGACTGTCTAGCAAGTACATGGATAAATAGATGCATCACGCCTTGACCACTTTTCTCTTGATGCGCAGTGAGAATGCCACCTGCTTTCTCTCCTCCAGGGAGGCCTCTTCTAAACACGGCTGCCAACTCCAAACCGTCTCCCTGCAAACCTGTCTTTGCAAACATCTACAAGTATATGTTTATGAGACATTCTAAGGGCTAAAGAGTTGATGTTTTGAGAGCTACAGGCCACTGGCCTCCCAAATATTTGTACCTATTTATACTCTGACCCACAGTACGTGACAAAGCCTGTTTGCCCACATGTTTTTATCTTGGCTCACAGATTTCACTAATTTACTAGCAATTTTCAGTTTTTATATTTGTTCAGATTTCTAAAACAGTTCGTGTTTTTCTTGTTAATTTAAAAAACTTTATCTATCTTGTGGGGTTTACATTACCACCACCCAGAGAATTTGGTCTTTGTCCTCAGTTGTCAAAAAATAATCTCTTAAAAAAACAAAACAGAAAGCCCCAATGGTGTAGTGCTTATGCAATGGGCTCCTACCACAGCTCTGCAGTTCAAAACCACGAGCAACTCCTTGGGATAAAGATGAGGCGTTCTACTCCAGTAAAGAGTCCATCTCAGAAATTCACAGGGCAGCCCTCTCTTCCCTACTGGGCTGCCATGGGCAAGCACTGCCCCAAAGCAGTGAGAGTCATAGGGACTCTACCTAAGGAACAACTTGGGAGAGGGGAACGGATGGCTCTGGGGTGGAGGCAGGCCAGGCTGAAAGCTATCTTGTGATCACCATGTGATACTGAGGAGACAAGGGCTGGAGTTTACATCACATCATGAGATCCCCACCAAAAGCCTGGACATGGCTTCCTGGCTGGCAAAAGTCATCCATGCATGTAGAAGGGTAACATGGAACCTCTGCACTGGAAAACCTTCCAAACCTTGCTCATGTGTCTTTCCAACTGTTATCCAATTTTGTTATTATAAAGCTATAATCCTAAGTGTGATTTCTGTGAGTCATTCCAGCAAAGGACCCTGGTGGTGTCGTGGTTACAAAGTTGGGCTGTGACCCACAAGGCTTGCAGCTCGAAACTGCCCGGGGTTCTGCGGAAGAAAGACGGGTTTTCTACTCCCATAGCGTTAGTCTCGGAAACCCACGGGGGCAGTTCTGCTCTGTCCTATAAGGTTGCTATGAGTCAGAATTGACTAGAAGACAGTGAGTTGTGTTTGTTTTTTCTTTTCATGCCAGCAAATCACCACACCCAAATGAGTAGTGAGAGCCAGAAGGTCCTACCATAAGAGGATCTGGGAAACCTCTGAGCTTATGGACAGCCTGCTGAGAGAGTAAGAGGGAATGCTCAAATACACAGACTTCTCTCTAGGTGAGAAGTGAGGGATTCTGAGGAGGCCCTGAGTTTGTGGCTGGAACTTAAAAATAGTTGGACTACTCTGAATTTGTAGGCAACAGGTTGCATGCAAAGGGCATGCTGGGTATTCCCTGGTTTGCAGCTGGCATGTAAAATGTTGAGCTGGCGTGGGCGTCTGAAGGATGGTGTCCACTTAACTTGTGGGAGCTGACCTAGCTCCAGGTGGTTACGGTCATAGAAAGAACTGTGGTACGGTCATCAGAACTGAAGAGAAGGGGAAAAGCGAACAATGTTTATGTTGAATTTGACTTGAGTTTCTATATAAAGCATATGCTAGGCCAAGTTAACGGTTTACATGATTTTGATGTATTATAACTTTGCTGACGGCATCCTTTCAGGTAAAGGTTTAAATTTTCATGTGCTTAATTTTATAAATAAAACCAACTGCTGCTGAGTCAAGACTGACTTATGGCAACCTACATGTGTTACAATAGAATTATAGTAGGTTTTTCGTGGCTGATTTCTCAGTGGATTGCCAGCTTTTTCTTCTGAGAGGTCTCTGGATAGGCACAAACCTCCAACATTTTTGCTACTGAGCTTGTTAATTGCTTGCCCCACTAAAGGACTCCCATCTGTATGAAACTGAGGACAGGCTAGAGCAGTTTTCCAAAATCGGTGAAACCGCCCCCCCTCCCCCCGGGGTACAGGAACAATCCAGGGAAGCTGCAAAAACAGATACCTATACTTTAATCTGGATTATGGCCTATGGCACAAAAGTTTTCCATTGCCAGGGGATGCTGAGTTATTGTTCTTCTGAAAAGGAGGCAGTAGGCCAAATAAGTTTGGGAACCTATGGGCTAGAATGTTGTTATTTTGACATTATAGACGCAGCAGGCAAGTTTTCAAAAATCCCTATTTTGGGATCCTAGAATTTTTACAAACAAAATTTACAGATTGAACTTTTAGAAAGATTTATGCATAGCAAATGAACATTTTTCTGTAATGCTTAACAGTAGTATAATTTTTAAAAAAGCTTTAGAAATAAATATCTTCACTTTTAAACACTCAAAAAGACAAGATTTTTACATACTTGTATATCGGAAGGGCACATCCAAGCATCAAAAACATCAGCCCAATTGCACCTCCAAAGGACAAACTAATCAAAGCTGCAAAGCAAATTAACAAGTCAAATGGAAATATCAGTTAGTGGAATTAAGTTGTAGTTTGAATACCAACAGCTTGAACAATATCTATAATACAGAAACTAAACTCCAAACCTAAATGTCATAAAAATGAGTTATCTTAGAAGTCTTAAGGCATCCTCAAGGTTAAATAGCGTGCTATTTTACTTCCTTTCAAAGCCCTGGGCTAGCACGCCACATATCCGTTATTAGGTCTCTCTCCGAGGCAGCACGATGGCCCTAAGACCAATGCCCTGGCTCACAGGCGTGCGTGGCGTGGCCATATTGGCGGCACAGGCACAGGCCGCTACACTTTTACAGAGTCGACTGCAGGGCAACTCTCCGCTTCATTGGCCTCACTCAATGGGAAAGCCGCTCCTGATTAGCCCTTGCTTCTGGCAAATACACCCCAACTCCCATATAGATGAAATGCATTTGAAAAAGGTATCCAAGTTTATTGGTAGCTAATAATTTTAAATCGTTAATTTTGTTGCGGAGTTTTAGTTTGCAAAACTAGCTGCATTTTCTCCTTTAATCTTTATACATTAGAAAATTAAAAGGCTAAGGGGTACAATCTGTAGTATCACCATATTAAGGCAGTATCACAAGTAAATGAAATACAATACAATTTCGAAAGGTGAAGTACAGGTCTAAGGTTTTATAAGAGGGGAAGCCAAAACACATTGCTATTAGGGTTCCAGGTCACCTAAGCATAGGTTTATTGCTAACAGAAAGGGTTTGAATCTGTCTCTGTGATCAATAGAGGGCTATCGAAATGTTCTCTCACTTTTAAACTTAGGGTGCCTTCCTACACACAAAAAGGTCCAATCAAAACAGTGGCTTCCAAGGGGATTTGAGCCAGCTAAATTCAAGGTGGAGAGCTTATGGCAACTGTGTCTTGAGATTCCAGAGGTATTCTTTTTTTTTAAACAGTTCTATTGGCACTTACTTAATCCACATATCACACAATTCAATAGTTTAATCATAACAAGAAGAGTTGTGTAACCCTTACCATAATCAATTTAAGAACATGTTATCTCTCCCCACTCCCCCACCCCCACGGTTACAATGAGTTGTGTAGTCACTCTCAGTTCTGGAGAGGGCTCCCTCCCACCTCCCACATACACTGTCTGCTCCCTAATCTGCTCACTTCCCACCCACCTCCCCTAGGGACCCTTGCATCAGGTATCTCTGCCTCTACTCCTCCTGTGCGTCACAAACTGGAAACCCAATAGAAACAGTAAAAAATAGAAAAAATAAAGTGGTAAGGATGAAATAATAATACAGAGATAAAAACACAAATAGTGAGTAAGACGGAAAAGACCACCATGAATATTTAAAAGGCCAGGGAAGAAATTTTTGTCATGGAGCAAGCAAGAAATACTTGCATCTAGAAGAGTCTCGTGGGATCTGCCAGATGCTTAATCAGACTAGAGACTCTCACGATGGGTTTTGGCCTCCCACTGTCCTTCACAAATTGGGAGTTCGAAATTTAGGATCTGATACTTTTCTCTTTGTGATATTTGATTTTGTTATTGTCTTTAGATCACACCGGCTGGTGTGCTTCTTCCATGTGGACTTAGTTGACTCCTTGCTTACATGGCTGCTTGTTTGAATGCCAGCTTTAAGACCCAGACGTTATTCCGATCGACAGCTGAGCACCATCTGCTTTCCTCACCACACTTTGCTGTCGCACCCTTATCTTCAGTGACCATTTCATGAAGGCCATGTGATCAGAACTGTTCTTGGATTGGGGCTAGAGTTCAATGGAAGTCCATAATCCATCTGCTTGTCCCTGGGATCCGAATGACTCAGGTTTGTTTTGGTAGTTGTATTTTGACAAATTCAAAACCCCATGAGACCAACACCACAAACGGCAGCCACGAATCAACTAGCAGACAACAGATACAAACAAAAACAAGCAAACTAAATGCAGGGGAAAAAAATCCCATCAAAACAGAAAACTTAATCATGGTCAGTACCCCCCTGGGGTACAAGGTGACTGCACTGTAACATCAGTTTTTCCAATGAGGACACAGCACTCTGGGCACTGTACGTATGAGGAGTCTAGGCAAGCGCAGTTCCACCGTGAGCCGTAGTAACCCATGAGCTACGGCGCCACACAGTTTGATCTCCCACTCTACTGAGCGGTTTGCCCTGAGCATGGAGGCTGGTGCCAGGGGGAAACTTCCTGAGCAGCTCTTTCAAGTTCAAACTGCTAACCAACAACATATCAAAACCCATCATGTAGCTGCAAGGGGGCAGAGGGGGAGTCTTGAAAGATTTTCTACAGAGGGCAAACGTGGAGGCTTATTATGAAAAAGTTTTAAGTTTTAGTCGAAAACGTCATTGGTGAGAAAAAGGCTAGGAAAGTTGCACTGAGAAATTTTTCCATTATGACAATTTACCTGTTCGCTCTTCCAAAGTACTAAGGGCTGCCTATGAGAACTGTTTGGAAATCTTAATACCCCACTCACGCTACAGCCCTCATCTTGCCTTTCAGATTTTGTCTCCAAACGCAAAGAAAATTGAAAATGAACACAATTTAAGTTCTTCAAGCACGCGTAAGCTGCCACTGGCCTAAATCAAAGAGCACAGAACCCTTTGTGGAAAGGTTTGAGGTGGAAACACCTTTAGCAATGTATAGACCTAGATGGAGGATATCATGAGAAAGAATGGCTTCACATTTTGGTATTTTTGTTTAATACCGGTTTCTATGATTTTGTAGCAATATTTCTCGACTTACCCTATGTGTGTATATATACTCATACAATGCATTGCATTATATTTTATAAAGTACTTTCATTATGCTAGTGGGTAGATATAACTTTCTAGAATCACTACAGTGAATGGCTTATGATTAAAGCAAAGAAGTAGGTTACCAATTTAAGTTCTATATAAACTGACTAGCAGAATAATTTCTGGTTGTCTTAGAGTTACTAAGACAAAAGCTAAACTCTATAAACTAAAATTAAGAGCAAAGGGGTTAAATTCGGTCAAAGTCTACTGTCTACTTCTTAGATTTAAAATGGTTATATGGTTATGGTCAAAGATCTGTATCCACTGATGCAGTGGCCTGGCAGATTTGGATTTCATGACCTGATGTAGGTCATGACAATTCTAAACACATCGACTAAAGTCCTTAATGCCCTTGTATTTTCAAAAGCAGAAAGACAGGCAGAAAGGGGCACAATTAAGAATACAAAGGAAATCTAACATAAACTGAGAAAACACTGACTTTATCATTTATTTTACCTAGTTCAAAGGGGGTCCTCTGATCTAGTCCCTGCCTTCTTGCCTCGACACATATTTCTCTGTTCTCTGCTCTGTTTCCTGGAAGTCAGCTGGGTCCCTCACCCACATGGCTGTGCAGATCTTGGACCTTTTACCTCAGATACCTTTTTGTGTGTTCAGGAACTCCTGGCTGATTGCCTAAGTATGTAGCGAGGGCCGGGATGTGGCAGTCAAGGAGGCACGGCCCGCTGGCAGTCATGAGGCTTGCTCTCTTGTGCTGCTCCTTTCCTCCAAGTGAGCACCTAGTGTGCCTTCAATGCAGAGCTCAGTTCCTCAGTGACGTTTCCCAATTCTCCACACTAGACCAGTTTCTTCTATATTTATGTACTCTTTCAGTCCATGAATGGTGACTGAGCACCTCATGTGGGCCATGTGCTATTCTGGAGACTAGGCTCAGAGCAACGAAAACAATCAAAGCTTGTGTTATCGTGGGAGAGTAAAATAATGATAAAAGTAAGCTACTGTCAAGTGCCATGAGGGGGGGAATCAAGCAGGGTAAAGGGATAGGAGTGCTTTGCCTGGGGAGGCTTCCTGGTTGAGGTGCACCTGAGCAAATGAAATGAGGGTGTAAGCTACACGGCCACCTATGGATACGCACTGCAAGTAGAGGGACATACATGGGCAAAGGTCCTCTTTGCTCAGCTATCACAGCTACAATTTCATGTTGATTTGGATTTGTCTTCCCTGCTAAATTGCCCGCTCCAGGAGAGCAGAGAATGCATTTTTCTGTTGTTAAAATTCATGGTCCACCTCTTTCCACTAACAGCAAGAACCTGTAGGATGAATGAAAGGAAACCAAGGGACTACAATACAGGAGTTAGCGTGCACACACACACGTTAGCAGACACGCACACATCTCTCTCGTCCCTACTGTCTTATTGTGAACTGCCAAGTTTCTCTCTCTCTCTCTCTCACACACACACACACACACACACACACACACACACACACACACACGAGTTAGCAGACACATACATACATATCTCTCTCTCGTCCCTATATTGTGAACTGTCAAGTCAATTTCAACTGACTTCGCCCAGAGTAGTTGCTCAGTAAGGTTTCCTAGGCTGTGATCTTTAGGGCAGGAGACCGCCATGTCTTTCCTTTCATGGAGTGGCTGGTGGGTTTGAACTACCACCCTCTTGATTAGCAGTGGAGCTCTTAATGACAGCATTATGGCTAGCCAATGATCATTTATGAAGTCTCCATTCTTCTATAAAATGAAAATGTTGGACTAGATCTAAAATGAAAACCATTCCTGAATGCTAGACGTACTCACTAAAGAAGTAAAAAATCATCCCCATTTTTTGAAGTTGAACTGCCAAGCTAAGTTTATCACTAACAACACTATGTATAACATCTCACTTACTCAGAGGACCTTAAAATTCATATACATAGCTTAGGCGCTTGGAAACAGCAAAGGTTACTAAAGAGATAAAATAAGTGTCACAAAGACCATATACTAAAACTTTGCATTAAAATATTCTCCAGGCTCTTCTTCAGAGGTTATTCATATTTTGGAAAATTTTGTGTGAATCCAAACAGTATAAAATATTATTTTAAAGACTCCTCTACGCTTATTTATATTTTATTAACAAGGTAAATTCATGTACCTAGGACAGAATTAAATGAAAAGCCAGGCTTTCCTTCCCAGAAGTGATAACTGTTACCTGTTCCTGACACAAAGTTGTTCCCTGGATTGAAATAAGGCACCCTGGTAGTGCAATAGCTGAACATTCAGCTGTTAACCAAAAGGTCGGCTGTATGCAGGTGTGTGTTCTCTCTCTCTCCCTCTCTCTGGTGCGTTCAGGAGAAAGGCCTGATAGTGCCCTGTGGGAAAGGAAAGCCTAGAAAATCCTCTGGACTAGTCTCCCTGTCTCTGCCTCTGCCTCGGGGTTGCTCAGACTGAAACGGAAGAGGAGGAGGAGCTGGATACCAGGGGAATCTGCCCTCTGCTAGGAGAGGGGATATGAAAATAATATTTCTTAATCAGTAGGACATTCTCAAAAGGTACAGAAATCTCAGTAAGAGGCAAATTTTCTTAGATCAGAATTTTAAAAGCCTGGTATTATGACACTCATTTATATCCTCAGTCATCAAATATATCTGAGTACACTCTTAAGAGGTTAATGAAGGATAATTCATTTAAAAAATGCAGAAACTAAAATGAGGTATCAGGTGTCAAAAACAATCTCAGGTAGCATCTCAACTCTTAATAATATTGGGTACGATAAAGGACAATGAAGCTAAGTAAAAGGCTCAAAAGTATACCCAAAATTTGCAGTTTTTCCAGTCTTATAAAATTAGCAACTAGGATGGCTTTTTATAAATGTCATTACTTGTATATAAATTGTTCTCTTCATGACACATCAATGTGGCAAGAACTTAAACACTAGTGAGTGACGCAACATTTGGAAGAGGAATCTGGTTTCTACTCCCAAAGCCTCTAAGGCTAGCAATGGAACAGCACAATCACCTCTAGAGACAATACGTGGGTTCTGTGATTACAAAGGGGAAAACATTAGTCAAACCAACCAACCACCACTCCAAACCAACTAACTCACTGCCACCAAGTTAATTGCAACTTAAAGAGATCCTACAGTAAGAGTAGAACTGCCTCTGGGTTTTGGTAACTATAAATCTTTACAGGAGTAGCACGCCTCCTTTTCCTTGCAGAGTAGCTGGTGACTTTGAATCTTGTGGTTAGTGGCCCAACCCATAACCCACTACGGTACCAAGAAAACAAATTATAGAGGAGAAAGGGCTTGTTCCCTCCTAACCTGGGCGTAAACAGAAAAACTCAACATACAGGCAGTCTGTGGGATCAGTTCTTCTGTGCCTTTCAACTGAATTTGTAGGTCAGTTGGTTCTTATTTAGCCTTCCTTGTGGACACAAGAGGCGCCCTGGTGACACAGTGGTTCAAGTGGTCGGCTACTAACCAAGAGATTGGTCACTGATGCACCAGCTGCTCTAAGCCTTTTCAGTGATTGACAAGTTGCATGGGCAGCAGTGAAAACGTCAGGGATGAAGAATTTGTTACAAGTAGGGGTTGGGTTCAATCTTTTGAAATAGGGGCAAATTTACATAGCATTAATGAGCAAGGATGAGCTGTCCCTGAGTCAAACACAGCAAGAAAAATCTATGGCCTCTCATGATAGCACTATAGATGCTAGGCCAACAGGCAGTGAGAAAAAAATGGATGCCTGATAAACAATCACAACCACCAGGAAAAGCATATGCAGACCACGAGTGGGGAGTGCAACTGAGACACTTTCATATGGTTGAAATGTACCTACGTTGGCAGTTCTGATCTGCTTGGTAGGTCGGTAAGAGTTGGAATCCACTCCTGGTGAGCAATGAATTTAGGTTGGGAGATAGAAATTATAAAGCTATTTTCCTGAGAGGGTTCCACATTATAAGATTGCACACCCCAAAGAAATCGGGAAGAACGGGGCAACAGGCAACTAGCCTTCTTTCTGCTGTAACTGCCTCTCTGCTGTAATTCTGTGCGCTCTGGCACGCTGTTTTCAAAGGGCTACAGTCCAGCTTTCCTGGCCATGCTATGAAGCAGCAGGGAGCCTGGTGGTGCTGCGGGTTCAGCACAAGCTGATGGATAAAACCCAACATGGGGTGGGGGGGGGGAGAACGCTGGCTTCCTCCCGTCTACGAAATCCTACTTGGGACTCTGCTGATGGGGTTTCACTACGAGGTAGCAAGATGGGCAATGGGCTTAATTCGTTAATAAATAAATTGAAAGCACGAATACGGGAGCTTGCTTCGATTTACAGTGACCATACAATTACCAAACTGTGGGAAAGAATCCATATACTTTTCTTCCTACCTTACTAAAGACTGGAATCTTTTACAAAAGGCTTGTAAACGTTAAAGTAAAACAACTCTAGTTTATCTATTGGACACCAAACAAAACTTTTAAGTCTTAAAACCTCAACAGGGTAAAGAGAACTAGGGGCACTTTGGAGTCACATATATAGCGTCTACCCCGGGGCAAAAACACCCTACAGCAAAATGCACCCGCTCTCGCAGCACTGTCGCGGGAGCGGATGTGAATCGCCGGCTTTCCGCAAAACCCATTCCTAAACTCTCCGAGGGCGTGCCAGGGGGCCTCCGGACGGTCCCGTCGGGGAAAAGACACTCATTTCCCAAACAGCCCCAACCCCCCGATGCAAACTCCTGCCAAAACGGGCCAGCCGGTCCCGGTCCCCGGCGGACCCCGCACACACCAAGAACCACTCTGCTCTTTGGGGGTGATGGGGGCGCGGGGGACGGGCTGCAGACATCACAGCCAGCGCGCGCTGACCCCGCGCGGCTCCGTCCGGGTCACCTCCTCCCTGGGGGGCGCCGCGCCCACCTCCGTGCCGGGGCTGCGAGCGCCCAGCGGCGGAAGGGGGCGGGCGGAGGGCGTCCCGCCCGGCGCAGGGACCGCGGCGCGCGCCCGGGCCGGGAAGGAGCGGGGCTGCGCGGGCCCTCCTGCCCTTTCTTCCCGAGCGGACACTCCTCGGCCCAGCGCCCAAGGCCCACCTTTGATGCCGGCCATGGCCGTGACGTAGCTCCTGGCTCCGGGACTCGAGGCGGCGGCGGCGGCCGGGAGACCGGGGACGCGCGGCGGCGGCGAGAGACAACACCCGGAAGTGCACGATGAAGCACTTCCGCCGCCGCCGCCGCCGCCGCCGCGTTCGCGCGGGGGCGTGAGGGGGGCGCCGGCCGCCGGCGGCGAGGCCGACCCTTTCCCGCGGCCAGTGGCGGGGTGGGCGCGCTGAGGTGCGGGCGCCGGCCCCCCCTTTTCCTCTCTGAGCGGTTACGAAGGAGCCCTTTCTCAGGCCACGACCGTGCTCTTTGAGAAGGGAGCGCCACTCGCTGCCATCCGTTGGAAGACTTAGGGTGAGGTTGTCCTTTGAGGATAATTTCACCCTCTTCGCGTTACCGTTCTCCCCCGCCCCCAGATCGTAATATAAGGAGAGGGAAGGCTAGAATGGCTCGTCTTTAAATTTAGTGCTGTTTCTAATAGAATTAGCACAGTGCATGGCTTTAACAAACCCTGAAGTCTGAATTCAGGGTGCCTGCCCTCGAGGAAAGCTTTCTCTCGCCATTGGCTCTGGGGGAAGGTCCTTGCACCCATCTTACCCATCTCTGCTTCCTTGTTTAATGTGTTCCTTTGACATCTTCAGAGATGGACTCGAGAGACACGCCCTAAACTAATGTCTCATTATATATCAAAGAACCCATTCTCAAATAGTCTTAGAACCACCCAACCCAAACCCATGGTTGCCCAGTGTTTTAGGGTACACGAGAGATCCCAAATCTCAAATTATCACTTAAGGGAACATTTGTTAAGTCTTAAACAGGACAGGCATAAAGACACATCATCCTGATGAGACAGACCATTAGCATGAGGTCATAATGGTATCCAAGGATTTACAATTGAGCAGCTACTTAAATGAGGCATGGAATACAAGAGTTACTATTACAAACTCATGATTGGTTATAGTTCAATACATCACAGTCACAGGTGGGACTAGAAAAGTGGGAACAGAACCATAATTGGGACATGCATATTACGTTAGTTTGAAGAGTTTTTCCGAGATTGGCCCAGGACCTTCAGACCACGGCAGTCTTGTGATTCATGACTGTGGGATTCCATCGAGGACACATCTGAGAAGCTCTCAAGGGAAACCATCGCTCCCTGGGCTTGGGGGTTGGTGGTAGTGGTATAAGTAACCCACTTGCCAGTACTCTCTGCCTGAGGACAATTCTAAGCACATCCCTGCCTTCATTTTGGAAGGAATTCAGTGGAAGCTTAATCCGAATGGGGATTCTCCAGTTTCAATAGTCTTCATAGAATGGTTTTCTATCTTTAAAGATTGTATTCCTTCCCTCGCACTGCCATCAAATCCATTCTCACTAATAGAAATCCTATAGGACAGGGTAGAACTGCCCCTAAGGATTTCCTTAATAATGCTTATTTATTTTGTTGGCAGTAACAATGTGAGTTGAAGGCCTCATTTTTATTCCCTAGGAGCAACTGGTGCTTTTGAACTGATCACCTCAAGCTTAGCAGCCTAACATGTAACCATTACTTTACCAGAAGTCCTCAAGATTAGATTTGAGTTTAAATTCTGAATACCCAGTTTGCAGAAACCCAGAATCCCTTTACAGAGTTCTCACATGGATTAAGCCCTCACTGAATTCCTCTTGACTGTTAATTTGAGACGTGAATAGTCTTGTCCTTAAGCAAAGTAAGGACATTAGAAAGTGGATTACCACATTGGGCCCTTAGCCAGCTTGTTGTTAGATGTCAACGGAGTCGGTCTGCTTTAAGACAATCCTTAGTGCAGTGGTTCTCAACCTGTGGGTCTCAATCCCTTTTGAGGTCAAACGACCCTTTCACAGGGGTCGCCTGATTCATAACAGTCGTAAAATTACAGTTATGAAGCAGCAAAGAAATAGTTTTATGGCTGGGGAGTCACCACAACATGAGGAACTGTATTAAAGGGCCGCGGCATGAAGAAAATTGAGAACTACTGCCTTAGTGCAACAGAACAAACCACTGCCTGGTTCTGTATCATCCTCATAACCATTCCTATGCGCTAGTCCATTGTTACAGTCACTGTCATCCCATCTTGTTGAAGGTCTTCCTTTTCACTGCCCTTCTATTTTTTTAAACATTTTATTGGCTCATACAACTCTTATCACAATCCATACATCAATTGTGTAAAGCACATCTGTACATTCTTTTCCCTCATCATTTTCAAAGCATTTGCTCTCCACTTAAGCTCTTGGCATCAGGTCCTCTTTTTTTGCCCCTCCCTCATGAACCCTTGATCATTTATAAATGATTGTCATATCTTGCCCTGTCAGACGTCTCCCTTCACCCCCTTTTCTGTTGTCCGTCCCCCCGGGAGGAGGTCATATGTAGATCCTTGTAATCGGTTCCCTCTTTCCAACCCTCTCTCCCTCTACCCTCCTAGTATTGCCACTCACACCCCTGGTCCTCAAGGTATCATCTGCCCTGGATTCCCTGTGCCTCCAGCTCCTATCTGCACCAGTGTACATCCTCTGGTCTAGACAGACTTTCAAGGTAGAATTCGGATCATGATGGGGAAGAGGGGGAGGAAGCATTTAGGAACTAGAGGAAAGCTGTATTCTTCATCGGTGCTACTTTGTACCTGACTGGCTCCCCTAGACCCCTCTGCAAGGGGATCTCCAGGGGCAACAAATGGGCTTTGGGTCTCCACTCTGCTCTTCACCCTTCATTCACTATGGTAAGATTTTTTTGTTCTGATGATGCCTTATACCTGATCCCTTTAACACCTCATGATCACACAGGCTAGTGTGTTTCTTCCATGTGGACTTTGTGGCTTCTGATCTAGATGGCTGCTTGTTTACCTTTAACACCCCAGATGCTATACCTTTTGATAGCCGGGCACCATCAGCTTCCTTCACCACATTTGCTATGTACCCATTTGTCCTCAGCAATTGTATCATGGAGGTGTCCACCCAATGATATGATTTTTTGTTCTTTGATGCTTGATAACTAATCCCTTCGGAACCTTGTGACCACACAGGCTGGTGTGTTCTTCCATGTGGGCTTTGTTGCTTCTGAGCTAGATGGCCGCTTGTTTATCTTCAAGCCTTTAAGACCCCAGACGCTATATCTTTTGATAGCCAGGCACCATCAACTTTCTTCACCACATTTGCATACTCACCCGCTTTGTCTTCAGCAGTTGTGTCGGGAGGTTGAGCATCATAGAATGCCAATGTAGTAGAAGAAAGTATTCTTGCATTGAGGGAGTACTTGAGTGGAAGCCCAATGTCCTTCCGTCACTTTAGTAATAAACCTATAAATATAGGCACATAGATCTATTTCCCCATCCTCATATATATATTTGCATATGTACATGTCTTTGTCTAGACGTCTATAAGTGCCCTTTGCCTCCCAGCTCATTCCTCTATTTCTCTTGACTTTCCTCCTGTCCCACTATCAACTGCCCTTCTATTTTACCAAGTACGATGTCCTTTTCTAGGGACTGCTTGCTCCTGATAGCTTGTCTAAAGTATAAAGTCTGGCCTTCCTTGTTTCTAAGGAACACTGTGGCTGGACTTCTTCAAAGACAGATCTATTTGTTCTAATTGGCAGTCCAGGATGCTTTCAATATTCTTCACCAGCACCATAATTCAAATGCATCTATTCTTTGATCTGCTTTGTTCAATGTCCAACTTTCACACGTATATGAAGCAATTGAAGATATCGTGGCTTGAGCTCAGCTGCACCTTAGTCTCAAAAGTGGCATCCTTGTTCTTCAACACATCCCCTCTGTCTTTACTACAAAGGCTTTTAACAGAGACCTTAGGAGAAGTTACTATTTATGTCGACCTTGTCTATTGAAAAGATCAAACCACCACTAACTGTGAATAAACCATAGCTTTTCACTTTTCTCTGCCCTAGGGGAAGATCATCAAAGGATTCTAATAGTGAAGGCAAACAGAATTTTGTTTCACATACGTGGCACAGAGAAGAGAGATGGCCTGCCCCACCATCAAAGTTATGTCTGACAAAATCTGAAAGGCCATGCCGGATTTGGTTTTTTAAAATACAGAGGGGGTAGTGGTGTAGTTCTTAGAAGAAATGAGATAAACATGCACAGGAACTTCTGCAAAATCTTTGTCAAAAGCTTGGTGTCAAAGAGTCAGGAAGGGTCTTTTGTGATACATCAGGCCAGAGTCAGGGAGGACTCAGGAGCTCTGCTTCTGTATGCCTATTTTGGACTGAGGGAGCACTTCCTTATGTCTACCCTTGTTCTTTGTGTTTGTTCCTCCTCCATCTATCTACTCAATGTGTATGCTCCTCCTCCATCTGTTTTCCATATTGCTCAGGGCTACTTGCCCTTCCCTGTCTCCTTGGGACTTCATCGTGGCAGCATGCTGGTCAGAAAATGAATTTGAGGTACTCAAATGGCATTTGGACTATTTTAAAGTTTAGGATGTGCTATAGTTTATTGTACCAGCCTGGCTGATAAACACAAGTAAGATTAACTGAAGGGCAGAGGGATAAATGGCTCCGTGAGCCTCACCTTGGTTGTTCTGTGCCTCAGTTTAAAGGGGTACACTACCTGTGGGATGCCTAGCCTGTGGACTGTGTCGCTGTAAGTTGAGGTCCCTTTAAGCCCACATGATTGGAATGTTCATCTCTGGAGCTGGGGACTGACAGTTGATGACAGTTGGGGACCTGCCTAGCTGTTTGCTGCCTAGATATATACAGCCCAGCTCTCTCTACAGAAGGGGACTGGCAACTGGCAGTTCTCAAGCCTTGAAGGACTGCTAGTGTCTCACTGCTTTATAATTTAACTGTTAATTTCTTGTATTATCTATCTGTATATAATTTAACAGTTTATTTCTAGAATTATATATCTATCTTTATAAATATATTTATATATAATTACTAGCAATCTGGTTTGTCTCTCTAGAGAACCCTGTCCAATACAGGATTGGATGTGTGTTAGACCAGGTTGACTAGAGAAACAAAATCAGTGGCACTCATGTGTAAGGAACTCTTCACTTTATATCAAGAAGTAATTGTATATCAAGAAAACATCCAAGCCCAGTCCGACTCAAGTCCATAAATGCGATACTAGTCCATACATCCCTCTTCAGACTCACACAGCCACATGCAATGATGAAAAATGCAGGAAGATCACAGGCCAGTGGGTGCCAAGTCTTGTGGATCCAATAGCTGTGGAAACATCACAAGGCTCTGGCAGGTCTGAGTGACCAGCCAGTAGGAAGGAGAAGGCAGAGGGGGGATGTTCCCAGGACCCTCATGAGAAGGCCATGCACTCAAGGAGTCACCATCGGACTGTGACCTGATTGACCGATTAAATACCACCCCTATGCCAGCATATATCTTTAAGTTGACATGAAATATGCAGCTACCACAGGATGAAACTGGAGCTTTGTCAGGGGTCCCTTGGTTTCAAGCACTAATTCACTTTTAACATATATTCTGAATAAAATTTTGCTTGACCTCACTTTTAAAACTTCGTGATGATTCCCCCCAGGACATGCACCACCAACAAGGTACAATTATCAACACATGGTCACTGTTGTTTTATCTATATCCCCAGTCCTCACATGACTTTTTCCTATATTATTTCAAAGAAAATTTCAGGCATAATATAATTTCATCTTTAGCATTTCATAACATTTTCTGAAGGGATTTTTGAAAAAAGAACATAACTCTAGTAACCAACATGGCATCAGGATTGGGGGAAGGCTCTTGAACCAGCTGTGATATGCAGATGGCACAATCTTGCCTGCTGAAAAGAAAGAGGGCTTAAAGTACCAAAGATCAAAGTCTAGCTGTCATTATGGACTACTACTACTCAATGTAAAGAAACACAATTCTTCACAACGTTACCAACAGGCAACATTATGATAATTGGAGAAAAGTTAGAGGTTGTCAAGGATTTCATTTTCCTTGCATCCCCAGTCAACAGCCATGGGGGCAGCATTAAGAAAATCATTGGGCGAATCTGTTGAAAAGGCCTCTAAAGAGTTAAAGCTCAAAGATGTCACTTTGAGGACTAAGTGCACCTGAACCAAGCCATGGTATTTTCACTCACTTCATTTGTTATGTGAAAGCTGGACAGATGAATGGGCAAGACTGAAGAAGTATTGATACAATTGAACTCTTGTGCTGAAGAATACTGAATATTCCATGAATTGCCAGAAGAATAAAGATGAATCTTCTCTGTATTTAAAGATGAGAAACAGAACACCATTTGAACATATGTCAGGCACTATGTTAGGCGCTGAAGAAGTAAGGTTACAGAAGGTACGCGTGGAATAACCTTGGAAAGGTTATTGGACTTTAAAAATACAGCACTTTACTACGTTTAAATTTCATAGCAGGATCGCAAGCAACCTTCCCAAACCCCAGGTCAGACTACAGCGCAACAGCACTATTCTGTTCGCATCAGTCGCGATACCCCGCCTCCGGTTCCGCCCCCAGCTCGAGACTCCGCCCCCTGCGCGGGCCACCCCGGGGGCGTCCAATCAGCACTCCCGGCACGCGGAGCTCCAGGGGCGGGGCTGGCGGCGGCCACTCCGGGCCCGCTACGTGTCGCAGCGCTAGTGACAGGCAGCTGGCGCACGAATCCTCCGCAGGCTGCCTCTTTGCGGATTCTTCTTCCGTTCGCCGCGGCCCGAGCCCCCGGAGTGGCCGAGCGGGGCGTGAGAACTTCCGCAGCCCGGGTTCAGCCCCTCGAGCGCCGGGCGGTTGGTTGCGCGTCGTTTCCACCAAGCGCCATGGCCGCAGCCGGAGGGCCGGGAGACGCGGGGCGCTGGCCTCTGCTCCTCCTTTCTCTCCTGTTCTTCTCGGGCTCCGCTCTGGGCTGGAACGACCCTGGTGAGTGCTCCCGGGGTCCTCAGACCCCTCACCCTCCCTGCCTCTGACGACGAGCGGAGCCCCCCTCTCCCAGCGCCCCCATTTCTCGCTAGCCTTTCCGATCCTATTCCTAATTTCCTTCCATTTCGCTA